>NW_012107914.1:0-1331 GCF_000951045.1 Mandrillus leucophaeus
GGAAAGATTATACCATTTAATTAATGGTTTCTTTACACCCTGCATATAATTTGTGGATGCAGGATGTTGTGATTTGTTGCATATGACATACAAAATAACTAAAGATATGTTTAACAAATAATGTACTTATAATGGGATCTAATTAAACCAAAGAACTTCTGCTCAGGAAAATAAACTATCAACAGAGTAAATAGACAACCAACAAAATGGGAGAAAACTTTTGCAAACTATGCATCTGACAAAAGTCTTATATCCAGCATCTATAAGGAGCTTAAACAAATTTACAAAAAAAAAACACACACACATTAAAAAGTAGGCAAAGGACATAAACAGACATTTTTCAAAAGAGGATATGTATGATGCCAATAAGCGCATGAAAAAAAGCTCAACATCACTAATCATTAGAGAAATGCAAATCAAAACCACAATGAGATACCATCTCACACCAGTCAGAATGACCATTACCAAAAAGTCAAAAAATAACAGATGCTGACAAGTTTGGAAAGAAAAAGGAATGCTTATACACTGTCGGTGGGGTATAAATTAGTTCAGCCGCTGTGGAAAGCAGTGTGACAATCCTCAAGGACCTAAAGACAGAACTACCATCCAATCCAGCAATCCCATTACTGTGTATATATCCAAAGGAATATAAATCATTCTATCATAAAGACACACGTGTATGTCCACTGCAGCACTATTCACATATATAGGGCAGAATTCAATATTTGCTTTCCAGATAAAATACCCAATAAATGACCTAAAGAGGTTTTGATGCTGTGTATGGATTTAACCAACCTTAGTAGTTCTGGGACTTCCAACTGTATGGAACACAAGTTTAGGATGTATGCTATCTGATCTTTCTGAACACCATTCATTAATCAACAGTTCACCAATGCATCTGTGGTAGAGGTAGAACGCAGCACACTTTTCCTAATTAGCAAATAGACTAACTTGTGTGCGAATGTTTTCCTTTCATGCTTTCTGTAAAATTCAACTATTTTATCCTTCACAATTGTATTCCTTATATTGGAGGAGAGTTTAAGCACTGAGGCAGAAAGCAGGAAATTTGATTGCCCTAAGTTTAGAAATTATACCCCTAAAAATTAACTGAAAACATAAATACTGTGTGGTAATGATAAATGAAGAAAATGTATTTATTTCAGTGAAATTTTGCATGTATAAAGATTTTGTTAAATAGAACTTTCAAGATCCTAGGGGTTTTGTGTGTGGAAAAAGTAATCTGTTAATACCAGCATTTTTAAGGTGACTGAGGTCAAAGTTGTTTCCTTAGGTTGAAGTGGCAACCAAAACATTCTTCACATAAAGGGTTG
>NW_012107915.1:0-1086 GCF_000951045.1 Mandrillus leucophaeus
CTGACAGAAGGGAAGAAATGACTGTGGTGGCCTTCTCAGACCCTGTGGGAAAGGCCTCTACCCATCCAGTGAAAGTGTCTACCCAGACCAAGAGGTATTTTAGTTTCCTGACTGGAGGCATGTGAGTAAAGTCAATTTCCCCATCCTGGGTGGGGGAAAAACCTGGAGTTTGATGTGTAGGAAAGGGTGGGGGCCTAAGAAATTCCTGAGGAGTAGTAGAATAGCAGATGGAACACTGAGAAGTGATTTCCTTGAGGATAGATTTCCACGACGGGAAGGAAATGAGAGGTTCGAAGAGACGGGCTAACGGCTTGTAACCTACATGCAAGAGGTTATAAAATGACAGCAGAATAGAATGGACCTGTGAGGATGGAAGGTGATATTTTCCTTGGTTTAAGAACCATTTGCCTTGTGTGGGAAGAGATTGATAGGTGGAAGTTTCAGCGGGGGAGTAGGTGGGAGTGATCGATGTGAAGGAGGAAAACTGCCATGAGGGATAGAAGTTGGAGGAACGCTAGCTGCTTTTTTAGCTAACTTATCAGCATGAGCATTGTCTTGAGCAACGGTGGGGAGAAGAAAATAGAATTTGGAAGTTATGAGAACTGTAGAGAGTTGAGCATACTTTGTGATTTTTAGGGCCTCTAACAGTATTAAAGCAGCGGCAGCCGCTGCACGCAGACATGAGGGCTAGGCTAAAACAGTAAGGTCAAGTTGTTTGGACAGAAGGGCTACAGAATGCTGTCTCGGCTCTTGTGTAAGAATTCTGACCACACTAACCATGCCTAGGAAGAAAAAGAGTTGCTGTTTTGTAGAAGGGATTGGGGTTTGGGAGATTAGCTGGACACAATCAGCAGTGAGAGCACCTGTGTTATGAGAATTATGCTGAGATAGGTAACAGATGAGGAAGAAATTTGGGCTTGACTGAAGTAATGGGGGCTATCCGTGAAGCCTTGCGGCAGAACAGCATAGGTAATTTGCTGAGCCTGATGGGTGTCAGGGTCAGTCCAGGTGAAAGCAAAGAGAGGCCGGGACAAGGGGTGCAAAGGAATAGTAAAGAAAGCATGTTTGATATCCAGAACACAATAA
>NW_012107916.1:0-2143 GCF_000951045.1 Mandrillus leucophaeus
GAGGCGTGACATAGCAATGAGATTATTTCACAACAGAACTGTTCTCTTAGGGAGAGAAGAGTTGCTTATCTCTTTCTCCCAGTTCAGCGCTTCACTGCTCAGATCAGAGTATGGAATGGCACTGGAGCATGCTTCATACCCAGGCACCCCGACCTCAAAGAATAAGGCAGTTAATGCTCCACTCCATGGGCTTAAAACTTTAACAACTGGGTCACAGGAGTCAATGAATGAACATTTCCTCCTCTCTTCTCCCCACAAACAGAAGCACATTTTTATAGCTTTGTAGAAAGTCTCAAGGAGGTGAGAAACCAGTCACTCCAGGCTGGAGTGCAGTGGTGCGATCTTGGCACACTGCAACCTCCACCTCCCAGGTTCACGATTGTCCTGCCTCAGCCACCTGGGTAGCTGGGATTATAGGTGGATGCCACCATTCTGCCTAATTTTCTTATTTTTAGTAAAGACAGTGTTTCACCATGTTGGCCATG
The DNA here is from genome assembly GCF_000951045.1 of Mandrillus leucophaeus. NCBI lineage: Eukaryota > Metazoa > Chordata > Mammalia > Primates > Cercopithecidae > Mandrillus > Mandrillus leucophaeus. The sequence goes on from NW_012107916.1 coordinate 486, forward strand.
CTGGTCTTGAACTCCTGACTTCAGGTGATCCGCCTGCCTCGGCCTCCCAGAGTACTGGGATTATAGGTGTCAACCACTGCACCAGGCCAAAGGTGGCCAATTGAATCATAAACTCCTCCCAGGTTTAAGCAATTCTCCTGCCTCAGCCTCCCAAGTATCTCGGATTACAGGCGCCCGCCACCATGCCCAGCTAATTTTTTTATTTTTAGTAGAGACAGGGTTTCACCACGCAAGTCAGGCTGGTCGCCAACTCCTGACCTCCAGTGATCCACCCATCTTGGCCTCTCAAAGTGCTGGGATTATGGGCATGACCCACCACGCCCTGCATGTTATTTTTATTTTAAAAGCAATTTTTTTTTGTAATTGAAAAGAATACTGCTAACAGCATAACTGGGAGATAATGAATCCTTCCAAGTCATTATTTCATTTATCATTTACAACAACCCCAAAAGTTACATAGAAGATTGCATCTTTTGATCTTTCAGGTAAAATGAAATATGTTCAAGAGTATGAGTAGAAAATGTGACACAGAGATAGGAATTAGTCACATAATGTTGGAAAAAGAAGAAACAGTAATCAGGAACAGGAAGGAGTAAACGGAGCTGTTAGTTAAAACAGGATCACTGCCGGACACAGTGACTCATGCCTGTAATCCCAGCACTTTGGGAGGCTGAGGCAGGTGGATCACAAGATCAGGAGTTCAAGACCAGCCTGGCCAACATGGTGAAACCTCATCTGTACTAAAAATACAAAAATTAGTTGGGCGTGGTGGCGGGAGCTTAGGTGGGCATGGAGGCTGAGGCAGGAGAATTGCTTGAACCCAGGAGGTGGAGGTTGCAGTGAACCCAGATCACACCATTGTACTCCAGCCTGGGTGACAAAACGAGACTCCATCTCAAAAAAAAAACAACACACACACACACACAGGAAACAGGATCACAATGTTAGAAGACAACCTAAAAGTTTTGCAAATAAGCCGAGTTTCTTACTGTGTGTGGGAGTCTCAGGCATTCCTATGTTTTTGTAGAATCCCAAGGGAGGCAAAGCTCTCAAGTGGAAATAAATTGAAAGCAGTTTTAATTACAATGTTCCCTGACGTGTTACTGAGGAAGGCAGTCAGTTGTACGTGAAGAGACTGGTAAATTATGTTCTAGTCGTGTTCAGTTCTTCAGTTAAGTTTGATACCTCATGCTGCCTGGAATAGAAGCAAACCAAATGGAAAGACTGTATAACTCATGTGCCCAGGGAGGAAAAGTCAAACTCCCAAATCCCTTCATCATCAATAGGAAGAATCAAAAAGCTCAGCCTATCAAGGTTCAATTAGTATGTTTCATTAGTTCTCTTTGATTAGAGATCCTTTTTCTTCCATTACGGAGAAATTACAATTTTCTAATATAGCACCTAAATTCAAGCCTGTATTTTACACATTTTCTTGACTTGCCTCTTTGCATAGCTTTCTTCATTCATTGATGCATCATAGATTGGGTCTTATTATTTACCATATGTGATGATTAATTTTATGCATCAACTTGACTGGGCTCTAGGGCATTTCATCATTTGGTGGAGCATTGCCCTCCCTGTGTCTGTGACGGTGTTTCTGAGCGAGATTAGCATTTGAACGGGCACACTGAGTAAACCAGATTGCCCTCCCCATATGG
>NW_012107917.1:0-3601 GCF_000951045.1 Mandrillus leucophaeus
TTATTCAGCCTTTAAAAAGCAAGATACAGAAGGACAAATACTGCATGATCTCACTTATATGTGGAATCTAAAATACTCAAACTGGAGGTGGAATGATGGTTGCCATGGGGTGGAAAGGAAAGGGAGAAATGAGGAAATATTGATTAAAGGTTACAAAGTCTCAGTTATGCAAAATGAATTTCATTGTTTCTTTTAATGGAGAGTTAATGCACAACATGGTGTCTGTATTACAATGCAATACTGTATTGAACAAGTGAAATGTACTAAGGGAGTAGATCTTAAGGGTTCACACCACACACACAAAAAGGTCACCCTGTGAGGTAAGGGATGTGTTAATTATCTTAAATGTGATCATCACTTCACAGTGTATACATATTTCAAAACATCAAGTTGCACACTTAAATATGTACAATTCTTATTTGTCAATTATACTTCAATAAAACTGGGAAAGGGGTATGAAGGAGAATAAGCTAGACCATGTGGCCACATGCTGGTTGACCTCCCACTAAAGGTCATTCCTCCTTTCAAATGGTTATCATAAATCTCTCTTGTTGGGGTTTCTGTATTTCCTCCCTCTCTCAGTCCCTTCAGGCACAATGGTGTAAACAGCTCCACCGTATCTTATCTCTGATTATAGCACTGGCTTGTGTGGTACTCTATGCCTATAAACTCATAGACAGCATCTCTTTAAATAAATCTTTATTATCCTATATTAAGTGTGTCATTAACTTCCTGTTGGAACTCTAAGTGATATAATTTTCTATAAATGTATCCTTCCTTGAGTGTATAAACTTGTTTCAAACTACTGACTGTACCTTTACAACTAAGATGCTTCAATATATTAGATAATATAAATTTTCACCCTCTCTGTTTTGAGAACCTGGGGGGCTTCCATAGTCTGCTTTCATCCATTTCTGTTGTCTCCTATGCCGACTGTACAGCTGTCATCTTAAAAGTGCCTTTTGATCCCTTTGTGGTTCATAAGCATGATGACTCAGTTTTCGCATTCCTGCGTGAGATGTATCTCCCTCAAACCTCATGACGTGCACATTACCTGACTCATATGAAGAAAGATAAAGGAAAAAGAAAAGAGATTGGGATCTTTTTAAAAATAGCTTTAGCCACCCTGCATTGCATATATTTATTGATTGATCTCATTTCTTCCTCTTGTTTTGCTGGGACACATTATCCCATACTTTCAGAAACAAAGAATACTTGTGAAGTAAACTTTATAAATTTTTGCATGACTAAAGCTTTATTCTATCTTCCTGATAAATTTATTCTATATAGAATTCTAGGATGAAAATCAGTTTGACGAACTTTTCCACTGTATTCCAAGGATGGGTTTGCTACAGAGCATACTCATGCCATTTTAATTTCTGCTCATTTGTGAGCTATGTGGTTTTTTCTTAATAATTTTACCTTATTTTAAATCATTAAGATGATAAAATTTCATAGTAATGTGCCTTGGGATTTTTTTAAATCTTGTGCTGGGCATTCAGTAAATCTTTCGTATTGAGAAAATTAAGCTTTTCTGTTCTCAGAAATTCATTTTCATTGTTTCTTTTAAATCCATCCTTCTGTTTGTCCTCCTGGAATATGTGTGAGTTGAATGATTTGCCCCTAACCTGACTCCTTATGTTTCTTGTGTTTATCTTTCCTATTTTCTATTTCTTTGACATTTTTATTCTACTTTCATAGAGACTGTACTTTTATGACTTCTTTGACTACTTGTTTTCTTATAATGCCATACTAATTTATTTTAATTTTGTTTATTGTTCTTTTTATTTGATTTTATTTACTTTCCAAAAATAATTTTTTCTATATTTTTTCAATGTATCATATTCTTATTTAAAGATTACAAATATTTTCTTTCATTGATGAGAAGATATAGCTTTTTAAAGTTTTTTTTCAGTGAATTACCTCTAATTCTACCAGTTTCCTTTTGGTTTTTTTTAAGACTGACTTTTTTCTTTTTTCAAAACCCTTATGTAAATGTTTAATTTATTGGTAGGCTTCTGGTTAGGGTTCCACTAGAAAGGTAGCCATTTCATTTGTAATCTCCAAAGGCAGATGTGACATTAACATTCATTTTCTTAAGCAAAGGTGCCAATATTCTGTCTGTGACTCATATGCCACCAATAGCATCTGGGAGCAGAAAGAGAGGATGGAAGATTGAACTGTTCCTTTCTCTTAACCTTCATTAGCAGCCCTGAACCTCACCTCCCCCTGACCTGGCATCCTGGCATCCCAATCATCATAGGGATTCCAGGAAGAGAATCTCTGCCCTTTTCCTCACTATTCCTCTCTGTTGGTAATTTAGACTTAGCCTTCCTGATGCTGTCAAATCAGTTACTACTTTTTTGTCTTACATTTTCCAAACTTTTGTTGAAATGTCTTGGCATCTAACTCCTGTCCTGTTTTGTTCCTGTGGGTCTAAGCCATTTTTTTCTCACTGCAAGTGTTGTTGTTGTCATTGTTATTGTTATTATAATACTTCGCTCTTAGGAGGAAAAAGGAAACCTAATGTATTCTATCATTTTAAATATAATTTGTGTGTTTGTTGTTTATCTTAAAAAATCAGGAGTTAAAAACAGGATAGAATTACCCTTTTGCAAAGGGAAAGTAATATGAAAATAACTATAAAGCAATGCAGTAACTATAAGGAAATTTTAATCATCAAAATGTTCATGGTGATCATGTATGAGACGGCTGGAGTAGACAAACCATTTTAAAGGCTTTTCAAAAGTGCCACCAACCAACTACTATTAATATCAGATTGTCCACACTGGGCTTCAAAAGGAATATCTTTTTCTTATAGGTCATTCTAAATTATTGAATTGAAGTTTAAAAGAATCTGAGGCAAGTCAATGCAATATTTTAATTGGACCACCATAAATAATGTCAGGTCCCCATTACTAAGGAAAAAAATTAGAAATTGGAGTTATAATCAACAGATTCTGACAAGTACCTACTGTGCAAGCCCCTCTGTTCCATACATGGAGAGTAGAAAAGAATATACATCACTTATATTCTTCATAAGTGGTGGATCTCAGATAAAAATCCATTAAAAAAGAGAAAAAAGTCAGTGATACTTTATAAATTATATACAGGATTGCTTAAGGCATATAGAAAATAAATGTTGAATAAAAATAATCAGGGCAGAATTCTTGAACAATATGAGTCATGAGATAAGAACTAAGAAAATTTCTCAGGAGAAAAATGCCTTTCCCGGAATACTGAGAATACTTATCTGTTTTTCAGCTTTACTAAGAATACCACAAAAAGAAAATGTTCAAAAAGAAATGTCCATTTTGTTCTTTTAAAGAACTGAAGACAAGTTCAACTAAAAATTTATAACAGAATTACATCTCCTTAGTCATTTCAATAGTACAAATATCAACTCATTTTAGTTGCTTTAATCTAGTCTGTGTATTTATTGCCAAAAAAGAGTAAGATTCCTTTCAGTAAAAATAGTATTATAGTAATGTAGTAGAAGAGTATTCAAATTTTCCAAGAAGGTCGTTAAAGAAATTGCTGTCCACCTCAAAATATGTAAAGTTATATTTTCTTTCCTGTACAGAAACCATCCTTCAGGCAA
>NW_012107918.1:0-1184 GCF_000951045.1 Mandrillus leucophaeus
GGGAGGCTGAGGCAGGAGAATGGCGTGAACCCGGGACATGGAGCTTGCAGTGAGCCGAGATCGTGCCACTGCACTCCAGCCTAGGCGACAGAGCAAGACTCCATCTAAAAAATAAAATAAAATAAAATAAAAATAGATGACGTCCACATTCCAGACTTTTTCTAAAATCTTCCCCCAATTAAAAAAAAATGTTTTTCCTCTGCCATTCAATTTCTTATGAAGGTAGTTTGAATGTCATAGGTTCTGGAAAATCTTATCCATTTTCCTCCCTCATGGAGATCTAAAGCCAGATAAAGATGTGTGGGTTCAACATTGAGAATTGAGTGTCAATATGGTGACTTAAGAAGTCCTTGAAATAATAATTCATATTTGACACATACATTCTGAAAGCCATGTTTTACCAGAAATAAAATGAGCCCAAAATCTTTGTTGTATCTTTGCCAGTAAGTCTACATTGAGACAATGTGTGGTAATTTGGGAGGATTTAAAGATTCTGTAAGGCCGGAACGATGGCTCAGGCTTGTAATCCTGGCACTTTGGGAGGCCGAGGTGGGAGGATCACCTGAGGTCATGAGTTCGAGACCAGCCTGGCCAACACAGTGAACTCCCGCCTCTACTAATAATACAAAAATTAGCTGAACATGGTCACACATGCCTGTATCCAAATCTTTTTTCCCCTTCTTTCCTCTCCCAATACTGTCCAAGAATGAGAATGGCCCTATCAAATCTGAGAATGCCTAGAAGCAATAAAGAATGCTTATAAGACACACACACTGCAAAACCTTTTCTAGCTCCCTGCTTCCTACCACTCCATTTCAGCAGACAGTAATCACATCAGTAAATAAGTGGATTCACTCTTGTTCCTTCACTGAGTATGAACATATAGGACCAAAAGCACATATTTCCTGCAAATGCCTTACTAGAACTCTTCAATTATGCGTTTAAGAAAACACATCCTGGGCCATGAAATAGAAATGAAGTTGAGGTGAGAAAATGGAAAAATGGAGGCATTTAGTTCTGGGAATGCAGAAATTATATCTATTTGTTCATCACTGTATCTCCCATGCCTAGCATGGTGCCTGGCACATGGTAGGCATCCTTAAATATTTATTAAATAAAAAAATAGGCGGGGTGCAGTGGCTCACGCCTGTAATCCCAGCACTTTGGGAGGCCGAGGTGGGTGG
>NW_012107919.1:0-275 GCF_000951045.1 Mandrillus leucophaeus
ATAGCACAAATGCCCACAAGAGAAAGCAGGAAAGATCTAAAATGGATACCCTAACATCACAATGAAAAGAACTAGAGAAACAAGAGCAAACACATTCAAAAGCTAGCAGAAGGCAAGAAATAACTAAGATCAGAGTAGAACTGAAGGAAATAGAGACACAAGAAACCCTTCAAAAAAATCAATGAGGCCGGGCGCGGTGGCTCAAGCCTGTAATCCCAGCACTTTGGGAGGCCGAGACGGGTGGATCACGAGGTCAGGAGATCGAGACCATCCTG
>NW_012107919.1:8180-70834 GCF_000951045.1 Mandrillus leucophaeus
AATGGGTGCAGCACACCAACATGGCACATGTATACATATGTAACAAACCTGCACGTTGTGCACATGTACCCTAGAACTTAAAGTACAATCAAAAATAAATTTAAAAAAGAGAAAATTAAAGACCAATGTCCAAACATTTAAATCATATAAGGTCTTTAATTATGGCAGGGAATATATAGGATGACATAATCATTTAGATTGCTTATACTATAATGTGTCATACTTGCATTTTATTGCCATTGGATTATTCTGGGGTGGGTGTGTGTGTTTGTGTGTGTCTGTGTGTGTCATTTCTCCCTTAGATTATAAGATCCCCATGGACAACAGGAAGCAGAGATTAAGGTGATACTCACTTACTAAAGGATTAACCAAAATACAAAAGAAGTATATTTTTGTAAGTCCAAAATCAAAGGCAAAATCCTAGTAACTATGGTCTTTTCTCACAGTTCTGTTTTAAACCACTATTTTAAAAAATCAATTAGTCTGTGCCAGCCACTATACTGAGTCTTTTCAGTTATTTCATCTAATTCTCCAGCAATCCTGGGAAGCAGGCTCTCAGCACCCTCAATGTGCAGACCAGTAAACCGCTATGCAAGAGATGATCTGGCATATCCGACTCATGCTTCATTAGGGTACAGCACAAATCCAAGCCCAGAGTCTGGGTCGAGTCATTTCTCCCAGTTGCGCCTCTCCTCTTAGTGATATGTACCCTCCCTGCTGGGGTGCATGTCCATCACTCTCATCTGCTGTAACCACACAATCATCTGCTGGCTGTGCCAGATTCTTAACACTTGGAGCCCAGAAGATGAAATAAGGCAACAGGACAAAATGCAGGGGACAGTTAGAAACTTCCTGTGCCCCTACTGGGAAGGGACAGCCATGATTCCTCCCTAGAGAGGCATACATGACATAGGAGACAGTCATCCTCCTCATCAGAGACTTAAAATCGAGCCAATGAAGTAGGAAGAAGAACATAATCTATCAAAAGAATCACTGAAGTCGTTAAAACTTATGTTTGGAAAAAACTGATAATGTGAAAATGGTCACAATATACAGGACATTACAAATAAGTACAATGTGCTTAGAGAAGGGGGCTGTGTGTGTGTGTGTACATGTGTGTGTGTGTAGAGAAGGGGAGAAGGAGTGAGAGAAAGGTGGGGAGGAAAGTGGGACAGATGGGAAGAGAAGGAGGAGGAGAGAAAGGGAGAGAGAAGACAAAGAGTGGGAGACAGAGAAAGAGAGAGGGGAGGCAAGGAGGAGCAGACGGGAGGGAAGAACTAGCACACAATGGCATAAATATTAATAGTGTCTCATTCTAACTTATGGGATATGGGCAGTTTTGCTTTCTTCTGTATACTTGTTTATATTTTGTAAGTTCTTTAATCAGAAGAAAAATATTTATTAAAATATGTGGTGGGGATACAAAAAGGGATGAGTAGGATGAGCACAGAAAATGTTCAGGGCAGTGAAACTATTCTGTATGATACTATATGATGGCTACATGTCATGATATACTTATCAAGATCCATAGAATGGTCAATACCAGAGCGAACCCTAATGTAAATTATGGACTTGATGTGTTAACACAGGTTTGATTGTAATGACTGTATCACCCTGGCCAGGGATGTTGACAATGGGAGAAGCTGTGCATGTGTTGGGGCAGAGGATTTGGAAAATCTCTGTACCTTCCTCTCAGTTTTGCTGTGAACCTCAAACCGCTCTAAAACATAAAGTCATATATATATATGTGTATATATACACACACACACACACACACACACATATATATGCACAGAAAATAAACATGTAAGTTTGTTCAGAGCTGACGATAATTACGAAGGCTCAAGTAGTCTAAACATTTTGACGAATGGGGAAAGAAGAAGAAACAGTGACCAGAGTGACCAGTGGCAGGTACGAAGCAACTTGATGGGAGAGCTGGGCCAGTATTAAAGGTGAAGAAGAGAGGCTTGAAGGTCACTGAGGCTGCTGTATGCAAAGTCATTGTGGACAGCAGGATGCTAAAAGGAAGGATCTGCATGTATCCAAGGCAAGGAGTAGTTAAACCCAACAGCAAGACTGCTGGCTGCAAGGTGAGAGGGAGTGAATATGTGTGTGTGCACACTGACACCAGGGGAATATTATACAGCAGGTAAAACAAATCAGGGTGGTCACAGTCAAGGAGGACATTCATTTCATCTATGATACTTGAACTGTTTTCTCAAGAATAAATTTTTATAGTATGCATACACCTAACGTAGAAACACTTTTTTTTCTTTTTTTAAGACAGTGTCTCACTCTGTTGCCCAGGCTGGAGTGCAGTGGTGCCATCTCAGTTCACTGCAGCCTTGACCTCCCAGGCTCAAGCATCATCTCACCTCATCCTCCTGAGTAGCTGAGGCATGTGCCACCAGGCCCACCTAACTTTTGTATTTTTTACTGTAGAGATGGGGTTTTATCTTGTCGCCTAGGCTGGTCTTGAACTCCTGGACTCAAGCAATCCTCCCACCTCAGCCTCCCAAAGTGCTGGGATTACAGGTGCAAGCCACCACACCCGGCCAACTTTTTTTTTTTTTTTTTTTGAGACGGAGTCTCCCTCTGTCACCAGGCTGGAGTGCAGTGGCACAATCTCGGCTCACTGCAACCTCTGCCTCCCGGGTTCAAGTGATTCTCCTGCCTCAGCCTCTCGAGTAGCTGGGACTACAGGCGCCCGCCACCACGCCTGGCTAATTTTTTGTATTTTTAGTAGAGATGGAGTTTCACCATGTTGCCCAGGATGGTCTTGATCTCTTGACCTCGTGATCCACCTGCCTCAGCCTCCCAAAGTGCTGGGATTACAGGCGTGAGTCACCGCGCCCGGCCCCGGCCAACTTTTTTAAGAAAAGAATTCAAAGTAAGAAAAAAAGTAAGCAAGCACACAAACATGAAGTCAGATGACATGAAGTCTGACTGAGGATATCAGTCAGATGAGGGTTTGAATGAACCTAGAAATGGCTCTGCTTCTTATGAGCTATGTGACTCTGGATGAGCTAATGCACTTCTCTAACTTGAAATTTCTTATCTGTTAACTAAGGATAATACATCTGCATTTGCAGAGCTATTGTCAGAACTGAAAATACAGCAAGTCTCAGGCTCAGTGCACTTGGTAGAGCCCCTGATAAATGGTGGCTGAGCATTTACAGATTTACACAAGAAGTGGGAAAGAACAGAATCTGGGTAACAGAAGAGAATGCCTGAGCCTCTAGGTATAAGAAGCACATGATGAGGGTGACGGACGTGGACAAGTTTGGCTGGCGGGAAAGAACAAGGGATCACAGCGTCCAAGTGCACAGCACTTACTGCAGTTCTCTTCATCGCTGCCATCGGGACAGTCCTCAAACCCATTGCACCGGAAGCGACCAATGATGCAGTGGATGCCGCTGGCGCAGGGGAAGAAGGTCGGGCCGCATTTTGACTTAGCCTTGGCTGCAGGAAGAAAAAGAAACAGCAAGACATCAGGAGATGTTCTCAGATGACTGCATACTCATCCTACTAACACTGAATGTGAAAATGAGTCCACTTAAGACTTATCTTAAAGTCCCTGAAGCTTTCTTCTCATTACCACCACCCACCTCAAACACCCAGCCAGACTGAACACCCACAAGCAGCATCATCTAGAGAGGAATGCTTCAAAAGTACCCAAGAGGCTAACATAGCCCCTGTACCACAGCAGGTGCCAATCAAAATGTACTGAACGAAGCCACGAACGAAGAACAGGTAAGTAAATGGATGATGAGTAGATGAAGGTGCTGAAGCATCAACATTTAATAAGTATTCACCATGCTAGGCAGTGTGCTGAGAGCTCTGTATGGATCATCTCATTTAATTCACCCAGCAACCACCCAATGGGATGATGGGCAGAAAAGAGGTAACAAAACAGAACTGAAACTGCTATGCTTACCAAGACCTCCTTGCAAGGTTGGCTCTTCCTTGGCTGGAGTCTGGGAACTTGGATTTTGAGAGACTTTGCACCACCCTAACAAACAAGAGTGGCTCACTGTGCCTAAACTGTTTATGTAAACAGTACAACCTACACTGAACACCCCTGCTTTCCTTCCTTCTGGGAGGCTATAATTTTGGTACGTGCTGAGCAAAGGGTGCCTATGTGATCAGTCCCTAATAAAAATTCGGATACTGAGTCTCCAGTGAGTGTCCCTGGTCGATAACATTCCACATGTGTTGTTACATTACAACTCATTGCTAGGGGAATTAGCGCATCCTTTGGACTCAACTGGGAGAGGACTCTTGGAAGCCTGAACCTGATTTCCTCTGGACTTTATTCCATTCGTCTTTTACCTGTGTTGATTTTGCTTTGTATCCCTTTGCTGTAATTAATCATAGCCATGAGTATGATCATATACTGAGTTCTGCGAATTCTCCTGGCAAATCGCTGAACCTGGGGTGGTCTTGGGAGCCCCAAACAAATGAGTATGGTTCTTATCACCACTTCATAAATGCACTTTGAGAAATCAAGTGACTTGCCCAAGGTCACACAGTTGGAAAATCAAGCACCGGGTGAGGGCCGGCACACAGATGCCAGAAGCCCTGACCTCAACCAACTCGACAGCATTGCCTCTCTCTCTGCCAGAGGCTGTCACTTTTCACAACAGAAGCCAGACTCCTGCTCCAAATACATTCTTCTTCCACTCATGCTGTACAAACAGTTTTAGCAGAAACTGCTGTAACTTGGGCTTGATTGAGTGTCCTGCTAAATCAAACAGCCCTGTGGGGTAATGTACTCTCCCATTAATGGTTCTGGTGCTCTGGCTTGCGATTAGGGGATGTGAGATGAGATCTATTGCTACATCCCAGGTAGCAGGCCCTATGTAGCATCCCTCTTGTCTCCTGTCTTAGAGGCAGGACCCACGGTCCTCCAAGAAGGAAGGGCCATTTCTTTGAAACAAACAAGCAATAAATTACCTCCACGTTCTTGCTGTCTGTAACATGCTGACTTTGGTAAAAGTCAACTCACAACCATCAGGGTTTTAAGGCCTGAAATGTTCCGGGTTTTAAAAACCCAGGTGGCTTTGTTTCACCTTGGAACTTCTGTTATGGTACTGGTGTACTCTTCTCAAAGCATAAACTCAGGACAGTCCTGGGTTCAAGTTCCAACTCTATTTTTTATGATGGGCAAGTTTCTAAATTTTGCTGGACTTCTGTTTCCTTAGTGTGGCATCTTGATAAGTAAGCAACAAGTAAGCGGGCCCAAGTTGGGAAGAACAATTGTTCCAAGAAATGGCTAATCACAAACCCACTGGCCCAACATCCTTTCATTAAATACCTCATTCCATAAGTAGGCCCCTCCAGCATGACCCTATAAAACTTTCCTCCAGCCCCTGACGCTTTGCAGACGGCCCATTCGCTGCCGTGCTGCCTGTTGCACCCATGCAACATATTTTTGTACTTTTGCTGACAAATCTGCCCTTCTTTACCTATGACTGTCTTGGTATTCTTTTACCACCCACGACACCAGCCCCAACCAGTTGCATCCATAACACTTATCAGTAAATTGGAGGTAACATCTACTTCCTCGGGCTCCAGTAAGGATTGAGATAATCATACAAGACATTATAGAGCATGGTATATACAGTAGATGCTCAATGGTAACGCTTATGCTATTTATCATCATCGTCATCATCATCATCATCACTAAATTCACAGAATTTAGAAACTGATCATGGAGAGGCAGGCACAGAGGGGCACGGAGGCAGAGCTGGGCCCAGGGCAGTACCACACTCTATGGTGTCAGCAGGAGCGTGGAGCAGGCAGGAGTCCCAACCTTCTGGGCATGGCTGCAGTCACCCAAACTGCAGCTGCAGACGCAGACATCTCTGTATTCTCGGGGGCCCAGGAAGGGCCCCCCTTTACTCCCACAGTCTCAGAGGTGTCTGCTCCAGCTCCCTGGCCTCTCCCTGCTGTCAGCACCCACTGAGATCATGGAGCAAAGTTGAGGCCGAGCCTGGGCACTGTTGCAACCCAGCTGAATGTGTGCACGCTCAGGGCAGTGCTGACACACCAGCGCCCCGCCACCTCAGCTGCCTCTGGACTTTGGGTGAAGACAAACATGGGAGGGAGACCAAGGCGGTGCTGAAGACAGCTTGGCACTGCCCTGCAGGTGCCCCTTGGCACAAACCTGGGCACCATGAAAGACAGCAGGAGGCAGACATGCTCCTAGGCAGAGAGGGCAGGTCCCTGGTGAAGCCCAATCTTCAAGCCAGGGAAGGCCCGAGGCCTGAGGGCCAGGCTGTGGGTCCCACAGACTGGAGTGGGAACTTTTCCAGGCCCACCCATGGATTAGTCAGCATGCATGCACTTCCTCCCCTCTGAGGCCCATAAAAGCCCTGGACTCAGTCAGACTTGAGGAGACAACAGGACAAACTGCAGAGAGGAGTTACCCTCTCTGCTGAGAGCTGATCACTCATCAAGACACCCTGGCTACAGAGAGGAGCTGCCCACTGTGAGTCTCCTCTGAGCTGTTCTATTGCTCAATGAAGTTCCTCTTTGTCTTGCTCACCCTCCACTTGTCTGCGTACCTCATTCTTCCTGGATGCACGACAAGAACTAGGGACTCACTGAATGGCAGGGCTAAAAGAGCAATACCACAAACAGGGATGAAACATGCTGTTTGCCCACTATGTTGTAGGAGACAAGAGAAGAAAGAAGAGTTGTGGCCCTTCGGGGACCCCAGACCTAGGAGCACCCCCAAGCCAGGGTTGTGATACCCTTTTTAGGGCTCTGTGGTTCCTGGAGTCTCCAAGCTTCCAGGCATCACACTGCGTTCCCCAATGTCAGCCATGGAAGCTGCTTATGGTATGCCTGGTCCAACCGCAGCCTTGCGGGGAGCTAGCACCCATGCTGGTGTCTGGAGCTGCCTGCCCCACCACAGCCGACATACCTGGCTGTGCAGTGGCTGAACTCCACACTCACTCACACAACCCTCACTGCTGTGCAACTGGCTTGCCCTTGTCAGGTATGGGATCTAGGCCTGTAGTGGGAGCCAAGCACAGCCTGCCAGGTCAAGTGGGCAGAGGAGCCCAGAAGGCCAGAGCAAAACTTGGGCAAAGGTGCCACTGGCTACAGAAATTTCCAGCTGGCAAAGTGATACCCCAGAGATCCCATAACAGTACTTCACTGCCCTCCACATGAGAAAAGCAGGGGTATAAGAAAATATACATGTACTGACCTATCTGTGCAAAAGAAATACAGGAGGATAAACCAGAAACTAACGACATTGGTTATCTATAGGGGGTGAGTGGGAAAGGAGTGAAAAACCATGGGCAACTGATATCAGACAAGATAACAGGATGAGAAGGTTGCACATTTCTCCGAGTATATCCATCTGACTCAACATATACTTGTGTAAATATACTCAGAGCACTGTATATCTTAGAACCATGGTAGTATTTCACACACCCCAAAAATAAACACTTAAAATCAATCACATGTGGGAAAAACTCAAAATGAAACATTAACAATAACAAGTAAACATAACCGTATTACTAGTAAATAACACCACCACACTGAAGGGGATGGGGAAGAAAACAACCAGCCTAAGTAACTCAGGAAAACAGTATGTTGACTAGATTCCATAAAGCTAAAGAAAAAAAAAACAAACTACAGTACTGTATACTAGTTATATTTGTTTCTCCCAAGAGTATGGGTCATCAATTCTGAAACTATCTTCTGGGTGCACTAGGGTGGAACAAATATGTAAATATACTGTAAGATTTCTGTCAGAGAGAGAAGTTGCAACTAAAGAAAGTTGGAAGGCTAGGCCAGGTGCGGTGGCTCACGCCTGTAATCCCAGCACTTTGGGAGGCTGAGGTGAGTGGATCATGAGGTTAGGCGTTCAAGACCAGCCTGGCCAAGATGCTGAAAACCCATTTCTACTAAAAATACAAAAAAAAAAAAATAGCCAGGCGTGGTAGAGGGCACCTGTAATCCCAGCCACTCAGGATGCTGAGGCAGAGAATTGCTTGAACCCGGGAGGTGGAGGTTACAGTGAGCTGAGATTGTGCCACTGCACTCCAGCCTGGGCGACAGAGCAAGACTCGTCTGAAAAAAAAAAAGAAAAGAAAAGAAAGTGAGAAGGCTAAAGTGAATCCTGAGGCTTTGGTTATTGAACCAAAATTTCCAATGGAAGTTTGAAGGAATTGGAGGCCACCAGTATGAACTCAAGGTCTTCAAAAATTAGACAGTACGGATGGATGGATGGATGGATGGATGGATGGATGGATGGATGGATGGACGGATGGACAGATGGACAGACAAAAATAAATACTGATTTGTGTGTATGTATGGGATAGTGTATATACATACATTTCCTAGCTCCATCTGCTGAGAGAGACTAGAAGCAGTACACCTAAACAGCAATAAGCACACCTGGCAGCCAGATCTTGGTTTCTAAATACCATTATCTAACAAAGAAAACCAACCTCCTTGGAGAAGTGGTTGATTCCAGGAAGAATATACAAACAAGATGAACCCAGAGTATCTTCTGTTGCCAAAAGTGTGAAAATAAAGTAAATAAGTGTCCAAATATCATGGGAGCATGTCAAAAGGACACAGAAGTTAGCCTGAAGTTCCCAATAGCCAAAGCTAGAACAATCCAAGCAACAAAGTCAACAACAGTATCAGATTATGACACAGAGAATAAAATAAATATCCGAGGCCAACAAAATAAGGATCTAGTACCCGACACTGATACCAAAAATTGTTGAATAAGTAAGTAAACAGGGAGAAAGGAAAGTTCTTCTTTATTGAAGACTTCTCATTAATAAATGTAGAGGAGGTGCGGGAAACAGAAAGCCACCATGAAGCAAACACTATTGTAATAACTGTTACAGGCAAGATCTGGCAATGGATGCTAAAATTAGAAAATAAACACTTGAGGAGAAACAGGATATGCACAGTGTCAAAGTATCTGCCCCAATATGTCATTTAATTACAAAGAGAAAAACAGTAACTTGACAGTGGAGAAACTTAGTAGATACCACCTCAACCAAGTGACCATGGTCAACATCATCAGCAATGAGATACATCAACAGTATAGTCCCTTCATATAAGATGCTGTGTCAGGGGTCCCCAAGCCCACACAGATTCAGTGATTCACTAGGGTAACTCCCAGGACTCGGCATATAATCAAAGCTAAGATTTCTTACAGTGAAAGGATAAAAAGGCCAAGGAAAAAGGTATATGAAATGAAGTCACAGGAAACCAGGCTCAAGCTTTCACAAGTATTCTTCCAGGGTAGACACACAGGATGTGCTTAATTCCTCCAGCAACAAGTTGTTGACAACATGTGTGAAATGTCACCCACCAGGGCGGCTCATTAGAGGCTCAGTGCTCACGGTTTTTATTAGGGGCTGGTCACGCAGGCATTCTCAGTACACCACATTTCCAGACTTCCAGCAGAAAAACAGCATCAACTACACGGTCTGCACAGCCAGTTTAGGCACAGTGAGCCACCATTAACAGTTGGGTAATGGGAAACCTACTGAAATTTAGGTTCCCGGATGCCAGCCAAGGGCCAATGTTCCAAGCACACTTTTGAAAGGGCAGCCGTCAGGCCTGCTGTGTTAATGCTTTTTCTGCACAGATGGGCATTTTGGCTTCTGCTGGGAAAGGCTACAGGAAGAGAAAAGCAGAGGAGTTCCATTTTCCAGGGTCAAGTTTGCCCCTCTGCCAGCTCTCCAGCCATCGTGTCCTTCCAGACAGGTTCAAGCTTCTGACACACGGTCCTTGATCAGCCAGTCTCGTTCTGGGCACCTTTTGAGGGAGCAGGGAAGAATGCTTATAGGCTTTGCCATCTAGGCTGAGAGTGTTTCCTCATAAGCCTCAGCACATCACTCCTCTACTAAGAACATCACTGCCTTCCCATTAGAATAAAACCTGGAGTCATCATGCTGCTCTCCAATTCCAGGCTTTCTCATCAAGGCCATGAAGATCTTCCCATCTTGGAAATCTAACTATACAGGCTTCCTTGTTCCTTCTCAAGTCCAGCCAGCATATTCCCACCTCAGGGCCTTTGCACTCTCTGTTCCCACCACCTGGAATGTCTTTTTCCCAGGGCTCAGCATGGCTCACTCCTCCATCTTAGTCTCTTGAATCATTGCACTATCTGCAGTAGAACCTATGCTCCCACCCTTAGTCGCTCTAACCCTCAGCCTTCTTTTCCTTCCCTTCACAGGACACATCACTACTTGATCTCACCAGTTTTGTATTAAGCTGTTTGGCTAATGCCCCTGCCTTCCAGCCTCCAAGAACGTACACTCATTTGCATACTTTCTTTTACCATTTTTAAAGGAGCTGCACCGTACAGTGCCTACACCATGTGCCTCATAAATATTTGCATAATATCCAAATGAACCTATAAGAGGAAAGAGTGAGGCTGGACAACATGGCTAGTATTTCCTGAATGCTTAGTATGAGCTAAGCATCACACTCTGTCTCACAGATATCTTTTAAGTTCTCACACACACACACAAAAACATTTTACAGATAAGAAAACTGAGGTCCAGAAGTGAAGTAACTTGACAATGCTAATAAACAGAGTCAAGGCTCAAATCTTTCCCTTGGCACAGCTGCTCTGTCGCCTCCTTAGATTTCTCCAAGGACCAGCCCAGTTCCAGAGGACTAGATTTTATGGGAGAAAGAGAAAAGAGTGAAAATATGAATGATTATAAACAAATTAGCCATCATTCAATTAACTGGCTCTTTGGCCCTGCCCTTGCACCCTTTTCAGGAATTACTAATGAGACTTCCTGCCTGGTCAGCATGCTCAGTCGTGGTTTATGTCAGGGGAGCCTGTCCTGTTATGATTTACATTTGCATCATCACATGCCCACAAAGCAGATCACAGGCAACCAGCCGAGTGCCTGGCAGGGGCAGAGAAAAGCCTGTCCCAGACAACAGCTGTCAGCTGCTGCCTGCCTGCATGACTTGCTACAGGGCTGTGGGGAAGGGGGGTCCTGGGCAAGGCTCCGACTGTCCCTCTCTCACCCCCCATTTCCACAAAGGGGAGATTTCCTCATAGAACTCAGCAGCGTCTGACAGAAGGCGAAAGACTGACCCTGCC
The DNA here is from genome assembly GCF_000951045.1 of Mandrillus leucophaeus. Taxonomy (NCBI): domain Eukaryota; kingdom Metazoa; phylum Chordata; class Mammalia; order Primates; family Cercopithecidae; genus Mandrillus; species Mandrillus leucophaeus. Next base: position 19,294 of record NW_012107919.1, read on the forward strand.
TGTCTTTAAAGTAGCCCTGACAAAGGCAGACAGGGTGACTCTATTCCGCTGAATACTTGAATTCACCACTTTTCAAGGATTTAGTCCACAAACTTTTCAAAGCGGCAGCTTTCATTAGCAGGAAGATGGGGACCAAGGGTCTCCTGTGGGTTGGGTTTATTTCCTGACCGAAGCCCTCCCCCAGCTTTTTAGAGCCGACTTCCCCCAGTCCTGGAATTCACAGACCAGTAAGATAAAAAATAAAAAACTAGATGAAAGTGGAGGAAAGACTAATACAATTGCCAACTTTTTATTTTACGCAAAAACTTACACGAATACATGCAATGACCTCTACTTACTATTGCCCTAAATAAACATTTGCCTAAAATAACATATTGCCTTAGCATCCAAAATGCAGGAAGGCAAAGTCTCAGAGTAAGGAACTCTCTAACCTGAAAGGGTAGAAACTTTATAGCTACATGTTCACTAGACTGTCTTTATTCTTCCCATTTCACCAGGGGCCAGTGACAACCAGGTCATAAATCAGAGACAGTCCTGGGACCAATATTCGGGGTCCACGTCAGAACTAGAGGGGGCCAGGAGGCATTCCAGTGTCTCCAGGTTGCGATATCCTAACGACAAAGACTCGTAACAACTGGAGCACACAGGCAGTCCACCCAGGTTCACTCAGTAACTAATTCTCACATTCCACAGATGAGAAAACTGAGGCCCAAAGAGGCAACTGTACTTGCCCAAAGTCACATAGCTGTTTAGGGTCAGATTGGTCTATAGTGCAGTTCTTCTGCTTGAGTCCAGCTTCTTTTAACTATACTACACTTTAGGGAGGGTACCCTAGGGCCACACCTGATCAAATCCCTCTTCTGGGACAGGCACAGAAGAAACACCTAAGAAAAAGCTACCCTCCCACAGGAGCAGAACTTTCCAGGCCTTGTAGAGAAGGCTCTTCCCCAGACATCATCATGCCTGTAGCTCCCAGTCTGCCCAGGAAGGGTACAGGGCTGCTCAAGGTCTAAAGGTTGATGGAAACTCCAGCGTGGGCTTGCTGTCTCTGGCCACCACCCCAGATGCTTCCCAGGCAGCAATCACACAAAAGAGCTGGACAGAGGCTGCAATGTGGAAGCATCTCTGTTCTACCAGAACAGCCATGAAGTCAGCTAATCAGACCTGCTGCCTCTCTCAGGCTATGGCAACAGCTCCTGCTGTAGCTGTGGGTCTCTAGGATCTCTCTTCTAGACCTTTGTGGTTGGCCAAATGAGCAACAGCTACTCACCTTCAACCCCTGCTCATCTCCTACTCCTGCCCCAGGATCCTACCAGTATGTGGCTGAGAGAGCCCAACGAACGAGGAGCTGTTTCACAGTATCGCCACCCTTGCTTTTATAAACACAAGACATAGCTCACTGTGAAAAAGTCAAACCATGGAGAAACATACAAAGACAGATGTAAAATTTATAACAAATTGCCACCACGTGGGGAAGTACACTGCGGACATTTTGGTAAACATGCTCTTACAGCACGGTCTCAAAAACTAGTGTGTGCAAATGGATCGCCCCAGGACCCTGTTAAAATGCAGTGGGTCTGGGGTGGAGCCTGGGATCCTGCATTCCTAACAAGTTCCCAGGCGATGCTGCTGGCTCCAGGTGCCACAACTTCCAAGAGCAAAGGGCCACTGTCTTGTTCACTGCGTATCTCCAATGCCCAGAGAAGTGGCAGGCGCACAGGCTACTCAATAATTACTGACTGAATTCATAGGCAGAAATCCGAGCATGCAATTTTACTTAAATGCACCCTTAAAATATATGCTATTCTGAAACCTGTTTTTGCTACATAACATATTGTGACATCTTTTCATGTCAATAACTACTGGTACACATCATCATTTTTAATGGCTAAGGGTAACTTTACTTTGTCTGTGTACCCATAGATCCCATTACTGATGGACATTTGGGGTGTTTTCAATAAACAATGCACAGCCAGATGCATATTTTTCCCACTTGTATATTATCTCGTGAAGGTACAACTGCTAGGTCAAAATCGGATATGCATGTTTCACATTTTGGTATCCTTTTGACTGTTGACTGCCTCCTCCCTGAGGAACTGGTATTGTCTTCTGGCCACAGATGGCTATGAGAAAAGCCTCCAGCCCAGGATTGTCTGCTATGGGCTGATTCTCCCATGTTGGCAATGACGCTCCTAGAAGCACAAAGGCTGAGAGCATCCCATGGTTCCTCTGCATTTTTGTTAAGTCGCTCCTTAACTGCTGCTGCGCTCTATTATTCTCCATCCATCTCTCTCTTTTCATTTTAACATCTGTGTATTTCATTATTCTGCAGAGTAGGGGACATTCCTGTCTGGTCAAGGAAACCATGACTCTTCTTTTTATCATTTCTAAATCTGCACCGGGTACAGGGCATCAGTCTTTGCTGGAATTGGTTTCCCTGGGTTGCAGGAATCATGGGAAAATGCAGCGTCCTCCTTCTGTGAGATGCTCCTTGAGTTGACTTTCCTGGGCTACATGGTCTCCTTCGACTAAGGACCCTGACAAAGGGCAAGGGCTGACTCTCACTCTTAGGACTGTCCTACTTGCCGGTATTTTTCCAGAATTCCCCATTCTCTGGGGCAGTGTCACGGAGAAGTAGTCAGTCATCCACCTGCAGCAGGATCCCCAAGGATGCTTGTGAACATGCAGATTCCTGAGTCTCTGCCCTAGGGGAATCTGCATTTTTACTAAGCACACTAAGGATCCCAATCGGTACTAAAATGTGAACATCCTACTCTGACCGATTCTACTGCTTTCTTATACCACAGAGCAAATGACCTCATCATTCTTTTCTTCCTGATGTTACTGCCGCTCCAAGAATCACGGCTACACAGCCAATGTGAGACCTACTCTGCCCATGACTCCTTCAAGCCAAGTCTAATACATCCCAGATAGAGGAGTTACCATAAGATGAATATCCACAAGGAAACAACTGGCCTCTTTATGATCGTTCCGCATTTCAACACTGCTCTCTTCTTCCCCATTTGTGTGCAAGATACAAATTCTGCTTCACACACAAAAGCTGTGGGCTCGTATACAAATGGTTGTTATTCAAGCAAAAAGGCCCTTTTTAAAGCTTTGAAACTTACTCAGTTCTGTCCACTTCGTAAGGATTTACATTTACCTGTGCCCAACAGAAAATAGAATTAAAGAGGCAATAAATAATCTGCTCCTGTTTCGCCAATATCAAAATATTCCTAAGCATCCTATTACCTGTCTGGTGCTGAGTCAGTCGTGTGGGAATTCAACCTGTCTGGTGCTGAGTCAGTTGTGTGGGAATTCAAACACGAAGCCGACAGGCTCTCTCTGTGATAGTGGAAGACAGAGACAGGTAAAGGAGCCCCTGCATGTAATGCAAATAGTGCCCTGATGGGGGAGCTATAGGATGCTTAATCTCAAACTAGGGAGGAGGCTGGCATCAGAACAGGCTTCTCAGGGGAAAGTCGGTTTCAGCCGAGGTGGGCCACAGTCTAGGCAGAAAAGCAATGTAATATTTACAGCGTGAGGCCTTACTCATTCCGTTTTTCATTCCTCTAATATTAATTCACAAACTCTGTGTCACACCTGCGAAGAATGAGAATACATAGAAGACACCTCGGTCACATTTGAAATTTTAGTGTTTGTGGAATTGTGGAATCAACGATGTTCCAAGCCGCCTGTGTAAAAGCCTGGAGGTAGAACAAAGTGATAAAGGAGGAACTGAAAGGAGGTCAGTATGAACATGCTTCTCATATCCGTAAAAGTACCTGGTATCTTTTCATTAATTAAAAAAATCAAAAGCCCTATTTCTCATTTTAAAAAATGTGCTATGAACCAGTTACAATTCAGCTCACTGTAAAGATGTGAGAATGACAAGGGCTAAGCAAAAGTATATGTCAGAAAAGAATCAAAGTGTAAAATTCACATAATTTGAATCAACATGCACAGCTCCCCAAAGTGAATACCCACATGTGGCCATTGCTAGCTAAAAACTGCAAAAAGCAGTCGATCTGATGTTGCTACTATTAATATATTCAGTCCTCTAGCTCATTTGGTGAAAGGTCAAACTGGTTCCTTTTAAAATGACTTCATGGTTGGGGACAAGAAAGCAAAGAAAGCCTTGTAAAAATAACTGACTTTTAAAAAGTAATCTGCCTGGATTCTCCAGGAAATCTGGGGGCCAAAGCAGGGAGCTCCTTTATTGTGGTCCCAAGGCAGATGACAAACAGCCCAGAAAACAAACTCACTCCTGGAATTCTAGCCTTTGCAAAAATTACGGCTTGGGCAAAAAGCCCTTTGCTTGTTGCAACAGTTCAGCTCCACATGACTACTGGAGTAGACTCCAAGTTTTATCGATCAGATATTGCAATGTATTATTTCTTCCTAAAATAACATATTGGCTGTTTCAGACATACACACTGCGGAGTGAAAGAGCAACAGACCATACGCTAACTGGAATATAAATACAGAAAGAAGGTATCCAGTTGAAACAGCTTTGCCAGAAGATTCTCTTGTAGAAAATTCTTTCCAAACCTCTTCTCTTTCAAGCTGAGAAGAGGAGGTCTACAGCCTGGGGTTAAGAGGTCAGAAAGACTCAGGGTTAAGAAGCATCCAGGTTTCTGGGACTGGCGCAGTGGCTCACTCCTGTAATCCCAGCACTTTGGGACGCTGAGGTGGGTGGATCATGAGGTCAGGAGATCGAGACCATCCCGACTAACACGGTGAAACCCTATCTCTACTAAAAGTACAAAAATTCAGCCGGTTGTGGTGGCACATGCCTGTAGTCCCAGCTACTCGGGAGGTTGAGGCAGGAGAATCGCTTGAACCCAAGAGGCGGGGATTGCAGTGAGCTGAGATTGCGCCACTGCACTCCAACCTGGGCGACAGAGTGAGACTCTGTTAAAAAAAAAAAAAAAAGAAAAGAAAAGAAAAAGAAAAGAAGCATCCAGGTATCCACCTCAGTTCCACCACGTAATCACTGAGATCTTGGATGAATCACTTAACTTCCCTCAGCCTCAGTGTCCCCATCTGTAAAAGAAAGATAAAGATGGTATAGAACTCCCCAGCTGTTGTGAAAATAAAATGAGATTTTGCATATAGAGAATACAGCAAAACGTTTGCTATCTGGTAGAGATTCAGTAATGCCCTCCCCTCCCTAACATGGTTCATGGTTCTACAAATTGCTTTTCACATAGATGGCTAGTCCTGAGAAAAATGAGGTGGAAATCAATGCAATGTTTAGACAGTCTAAGGCTTTGCTCTTTCAGTTATTCATTCCACCAACAGTAATTCTCAACTCGCTTTATGCCACACACAGAACCAAGTGTGGGGGTTGCAAAGTGAATAAAACAATTTCTGCTAGCAAGAGGCCCTTAGCTAAAGAAAACACCTGGCCAAGAGAAAGAGAAAAAAAAGAGACAATAAACAGACGATTGCAATGAGATGTGGTAAATGCTACATAAGCTGTATCAACATTTGCCTTTCAACAGTTAATTATGGCTAGGTGTGGTGGCTCACACCTGTAATCCCAGCACTTTGGGAGGCCAAGATGGGTGGATTGCTTGAACTCAGGAGTTCAAGACCAGCCTGGGCAACATGGTGAAACCTTATCTCTACCAAAAAAAAAAAAAAAAAAAAAAAAAAAAAAAAAAAAAAAAAAACAGGCACACGCCTGTAGTTCCAGCTACTCTGGAGGTTAGGGTGGGAGGATCGCTTCAGCCCAGGAGGCGGAGGCTGCAGTAAGCCAAGATTGTACCACTGCACTCTAGCCTGAGTGACAGAGCAAGATCCTGTCTTTTAAAAAAGTTAATTACAGCAGTTAAGCAGTTAGATGTCAGCCTGCTTGGGTTCAAATGTTGTCTCTACCACTTATTGGCCATACGATTTATGGTAAGTTGGTTACCCTCTCTGTGCCTCAATTTCCTTATCAGGAAATGGAGATATGAACACTACTAACCTCGCTCAGTTGTTGTGGGGATTAAATAAGACAATGTAATAATTACTTGGCACTTTTTCTGGAACAAAGTATTAGCTATGATAGTTAATACTATATTTGCTATTGTTTTATACATTACATCTTGTTATCTGATATTATGCTACAAAATATAGTATTATAAAATATAAAATGTAGTATTATGTAGTATTGAGTGTTACAGATTATCCAGCATTATTATACAGTATTAGCTATTATTACTATTCCCATTTATTATTATTATTATTATCATTTCAGATAATTTCTGCCCAGCAGCGGATGCTTAATTAATATGTGGGGAATGGCCAGAATGCAAAAGGAACTCAGAAAGAGTGGGACCCACTCAGCCTGGGGGAACCAGGGGGTACTTCATAAACCCGTGCTATTTTAGTTGGTTATGAAAGATTTATAGGAGTGTGTTAGTGAAAAAAAAAGAGAGAAGGACACTCCAGGCAAGAGGAATGGCATGAACTAAAGCTCAGAGTTGAAAGAGGTTACGGCTTGTACAGAAATCTGGGAGAAGCTAGGGCACCTGGGACACGAGCTATGTGGCAGGAGATGCGTCTGGAAGCAAGGCAGACAGGAGTCTGGAATTATCCTGGAAGCCAGCAGACATCTTTCTAGAGGAAAGTGATGCATCAGATTTGTTTTTGATGAAGAAACTTTTTATATGAACTCACAAAGATATCATGAAGCTATTGGAAGTCAAGGAAATCTCTTTATCCCCCTCAAAAGCCCTGAGGGAGCAGAAGAGAGACAAGCCCATAATATTCTTTGTACTTTTAGGAAGAAAGACACTATAAACCATAACAGAATTCAAAGTGGCTATCATGGACCCTTAAAGTACTTTTATTATGAAGAATGACAGGTGGAAAAAAAGGCAAAATTTCCACCGAGCAAGTTTGGGATTAGGAAATTATAATCTAAAGGGATTTTTAAAGGTTATTTATTTTGGCTATTGGTAATGCACACACGTATATGGATAAAGAGGTTTTTGTGTGCATATATATTGGAATGAAAATTCTAGAGAATTTATGAGCAGGAAACTAAGATACTCCCAACCACTGCTTCTACAGACAAATCTTGAGGGGTGAGGAAAGATCTAAAAAGATAATAAATACATGTGGGTTAGGTAACTGAGCCTCTGGAGGCTTTTCACTACTTGGTGGAAAATCTTCCTGACAGTGGATCCAAGTCCCTGGGATTAAGACCAGATGTGGGCACAGAGATTCCGGCAGAACAGAATGGTTTCCACCTAAAAAAAAAAGTGTTTCAGTAAAGGTATCATCCAACAGCATGAAAGTTGATATCTAAGGGATGACTCCTAACAAGTGGTACAAAAAAAGAAAGAAAAAAAAAAGAAAATGAGTGAAAAGTGTGAGAATCACAGACAGTTTTCAAGTTTGAATAAACTCAAAGAGGACTCCATTCTAGACCCTCTTCCATCTGACTTAGGCAAGGAGGGTTATCTTCACCAAAAGAAGAAGGGTTTTCTTTTCAGAGCCGCCACCCTCTCCCATCCCCTTGACTCCTGGAAAACTTTGAGGTTTTCCTTCTTCAAACATCCTCGCTTCCGTGGCATATTCTTTGCCTTCAGACTCCAAAGAGGAAGCTCATTTCTGATGAGCTCTCTAGGGGCATCTCTGAAAGGTTTTCTTGGCCCTCCCCACATGATCCACATAAACAGCAGAACCCTAAAACTCAGGTTTTGTCTCTAAACACCTGCAAAGGGCAGAGATAAATGCCTACGATGTGAAGATTAAGGCACTGTAACATCCATGCGAACTCAAGACTTCCATTCAGAGACATCAGGGGTGAGAGTGTCAACGGGGTAGAGAGGGAGGGAGGCTCTTTCAGGCTGCTCCTACAGCTTGTACTTTTAGGAAGAAAGACACTATAAACCATAACAGAATTCTGTGTCATGATGTAACTTGAAAACAACTCTTTTGGGAAAATAGTACATTAGTGCACCACAAGTCTTGCTCTAGGAAAGGTTTCACCAAGGCATCCTGAAATTTCTATAATGCCTTCTACATCAGTCACAGGAATCAGAAAATCCCATGGCTATCATCTCTTGGTAGCTATGAGCTAACTTTAACAACAAAATACTGATCCTCAGCTTCTAACTTATCCTATAAAGGCAGTGACTCTCAATCCTGGCTGCATATTACAATAGCCTAGGAGGCTTAAAAAAAATAGAAATCAGGAGAATATAAGTGGCTATACTAATATCAGACAAAATCAAATTTAAAACCAAAAAAAAGTTCAGTTCCTGGAGACAAAGTAGAACTTTTATGATAAAATAGTCAATATATCTTCTATCAGGAAGACATAATTACATGTACCTAAAAACAGAGCCCCAAGATACTTGAAGCAAAAACTGACAGAATTAAAGGGAGAAATAGTCAGTTAAACAATGATAGTTAGAAACTTCAGTACTCCATCTTCAATAATGGATAGAATAACTAGGCTGAAGATCAACAAGAAAATAGAAGGCATGAACACCACCACAAAACAGACTTATAGATGTCTACAGGACACACTACCCAACAACCACAGAACACATTCTTCCCAAGTATATATGAAACATTCTCCAGGACAGACCAAATATTAGGACATAAAACAAACCTCAATACACTTAAAAGGAATGAAATCATATAACATATGTTCTCCAACCACAAAGGAATGAAATTAGAAATCAACAACAGGAAGGAAATTTGTGCAACTCACAAATATGTGGAAATTAACATACTCCTAAATAACCCATGGGTCAAAACAAGAAATCAAAAATAAAGTTAAAAAACAATTTGAGATGAATGAAAACAAAAACACAACATACCAAAACAAGGCTGAGTGAAAGTTATAGCTGTAAATGCCTACATTAAAAAACAAGAAAGATTTCAAACTCGCACATACACAAACTATTAGAACTAGCCGAGAGTGGTACCTCATGCCTGTAATCCCAGCATTTTGGGAGGCTAAGAAGGGCAGATCACTTGAACCCAGGAGTTGGAGACCAGCCTGGGCAACATGGCGAAATCCCGTATCTACAAAAAAAAATTTTTTTAATTAGTCAGGTGTGGTGGCCTGCACCTGTAGTCCAGCTATTTGGGAATCTGAGGTGGGAGGATCCCTTGAGCCTGGGAGGTCAAGGTTGCAGTGAGCTGTGATCACACCACTGCACTCCTGCACTCTAGCCTGGGCAACAGAGTGAGATCCTGTCTCAAAAATAAAAAAACAAAACTATTAGAACAAACAAGCTTAGCAAGGTTGCAATAGACAAGGTGGATATACCAAAATCAATTGTGTTTTTATACACTAGCAATTAACAATCCAAAAATGAAATTATGAAAACAATTCCATTTCCAATAGTATCAAAAAGAATAAAATACTTAGGAATAATTTTAACAAAAGAAATGTAAGACTTGTACACTGAAAACTACAAAACATCACTGAAATAAAGAAGACCTAAGTAAACAGAAAGCCATCCCATGTTCAAGAATTTAAAGACTTAAAATTGGTTAAGATGGCAATACTCCCCAAATTGATCCACAGAGTCTACGGAACCCTTATACTAAAATCTCAGCTAGCTTCTTGGCAGAACGGACAAGCTGATCATAAATTCATATGGAAATTCAAGGGACTCTGTATAGCCAAAACCATATTGAAAAAGAAGAACAAAATTAGAGGACTCACACTTCTCAATTTAAAGATATACTACACAAAGCTAGAGTAATCAAGACACTGTGGTTATTGGCATAAGGGTACACATATGGATCAATAAAATAAAATTGAGTGTCTAGAAACAAACCTTTACTTTTCTAGTCAATCGATTTTTGACAAGAGTGCCAAGAAAATTCACTGGATAGTCTTTTCAACAAATGGCTGAAACAACTGGAAATTCACATATAAAAGAACGAAATTGGACTCCTATATTCCATACAATGGAATGAAGTACTGATACATGACACAACACAGATGAACCTTGAAAACATTATTCTAAGTCGAAGAAGCCAGACACAAAAGGCTACATATTGTATGATTCCATTATATGAAATGTCCAGAACAGGCAAATCTGTAGAGACAAAAAGTGGATTAGGGGTTCCCAGGAACTAAGAGAGGGAAGAAGGGGGAATGACTGCTAATGGGTACATGGTTTCTTCTTGGGGTGATTAAAATGTTCTAAAATTAGATAGTAGCAATAAATTGTACAGCTCTCTGAACATAACTAGATAAAGAACAAAACTTTCTGGTAAAGGCTAAGATCTAAGAAGACTGGTGACATCAGAAATGAAAGAGTTGCTTTTTTCCAGGAAAGTCCTAATTAGCCAAATTCCTCCCTGGCAAAATTAGGCAATACTGGGGGATGTAGGGAGGTGAGTGTGGATGACCTTTCTGGTCTTAAAGTTTGAAGTTTACATTTGTTTTATCTGAGTTCCTTCCTCAGGGAATGACTTACAGGCCTCTCAAAAAAGTATCAAAGAGCTGAAACTCACCAGATCACCACATCCAGACAATGAAATGCAGAGATCCTCTATTCATCATAATTGTTTCCTTGCTCTTCCCCAGTTCCTGTTTGCTTACACATTGTTACATTTCTTCCCTGCTATACAAAGCTAGTTTTAGTGTGTCAACATATTAGTCTTTTCTAATAAAGACATACCTAAGGCTGGGTAATTGGAAAGAGGTTTAATTGACTCACAGTTCAGCATGGCTGGTGAGGTCTCAGGAAACTTACAATCATGGTGGAAGGGGAAGCAAACACGTGCTTCTTCACATGGGGGCAGCAAGAAGTGCCCAGCAAAAGGGGGAAAAGCCCCTTATAAAACCATCAGATTTCATGAGAACTCATTCACTGTCATGAGAACAGTATGAAGGTAACTACTCCCATGATTAAATTACCTCCCACCAAGTCCCTCCCATGGCACATGGGGATTATAGGAACTAAAATCCAAGATGAGATTTGGGTGGCGACACAGCCAAACCGTATCAGTCAGGGAGATGAATTTGAGACTGAGCTCCCATCTCCTAAGCTGCAGCACCTGATTGAAAGGTTTCTTCCTTGGCAATGATCGTCATGTTGCTGATGGGCTTTCTGTGTGTGGAGTAGCAGGACCTAATACTGAACCCCTGGTGTTTCAGTAACAAAAAGACTTACCTGGCCCCAAAATGTCAATACTTTTGAGGTTGAAGAACCAACCCTGTACTAGGGAAAGGTCAATACTCTTGGATTTTTTGCCTTTTCAGATTTACAGAAACTTTATATTCTATATCATATGGGCTATACAGCCCATATTAATGGTTAAGATTATAAAGTTATTTTTATAATAGAAATCAAACAGACATGGACTCAAATCCTGGATTTATGCCTTACCAGAACTGTAACCTTGGACAGGTTACCTAACTGCCCTGGGCTTTTCCTCTCTCATCTGTAAAATGGAAGATGAAACTGACCTTACAGAGTAGTTGGGAGGATTAAATGAGAAGATGCCTAAGGCTAAGAGTTTTCATTACTATAACTACTGGTTTTTTTTGTTTTTGTTTTTTTTAAAGTTCCGAAAGCGGCTTGGTATCAGAAAATGGGTGACTGGGTCACCTAAAAATAGGGCTATTTTATCCGGTAACAATTAATATGCAAACTGGCAAATTTTATGAGCTAATAAGCAATTGAAACACACAGTTGATATTCCTCACTGCTACGTTATAATCTAGCTAAAGAGAGACTGACCAAAGACCCAGTTGCCATAGTAATAAAAAGTTTCTGTGGGTCTTACTGATAAATGCTTTTTCCATTTTCCAGGCTGGGCTTTATGCACAAGCCCCCTGTGGTTGAGTCTTTTCTACTTACTAAACCTATTATCTTTCTGCTGCTCAAAAACCAATTTATTATAGTGAAAAGAGTCACCCAAAACAGGACATGATGACAGCCTGTCATTTATTGTGGGTTTCTGTAATGGAGCTCCCCAGTTAGTAGTACCAATTAGCAGCTCAATAAGACATGCAGCTGCTTATTAGCAGCTCAGTAAGACATATTAAACTACCTTCCATTACCTCCACTATGCCAGGTACCAGCACAAGATTCCTTCATCCTTGGCCAGGCGCAGTGGCTCACACCTGTCATCCCAGCACTTTGGGAGGCCAAGGCAGGCAGATCACTTGAGGTCAGGAGTTCAAGACCAGCCTGACCAACATGGTGAAACCCTATCTCTACTAAAAAAGTACAAAAATTAGCCAGATGTGGTGCCACGTGCCTGTAGTCCCAGCTACTCGGGAGGCTGAGGCAGAACAATCACTTGAACCCAGGAGGCGGAGGTTGCAGTGAGCCAAGATTGCACCACTGCACCACAGCCTGGGCAACAGAGCGAGACTCTGTCTCAGGGGGGGAAAAAAAAACAACGATTCCCTCATCTTTACTGTAAATGAGGAAGAGGAAGAAGACACTCTTACTAATGTTTATTGTGTGTTCTGGGCTTTCATGGACTTTATCCTGCTTAGACTTCACGAAAAAACTGTGAGGCAGGAATGATTACCAATACTGCACAGAAGACAGGAAGCATCACAGTGGTTAAGGAACCTGTCCAGGGACGCACTTTTATACATATATTTATTTGTTATAAATTCATAATTTATTTTCATAAACTGAGTTGGCTGAGATAAATAAATACTTTTAAATGCGGAAAATGGGATGTTACAAGGAAAAGCAGAGAAGAAAGGTAATAGACAAAATGCATTTCACAAACTATTATAAGATCACTAGTATCAGGGCTGAAATTTTAGTTGAGTTTCCTTGTGGCCAAAACAACAAAGGAAGCATGATCAATAGTAAGGATGGGGAGAAGTATCCAGAACATTAGAAGTGAACTATTTATAAGACAAGAGATTTTTGGTGCCCCCACACCATAACCCCATCACACAAGCAAGTAAATCATAAAATGTGAGTCACTCCACCTCGCAGGTTCACGCCATTCTCCTGCCTCAGCCTCCCGAGTAGCTGGGATTACAGGTGCCCGCCACCATGCCCAGCTAATTTTTTGTATTTGTAGTACAGACGGAGTTTCACAGTGTTAGCCAGGATGGTCTCAATCTCCTGACCTCGTGATCCACCTGTCTCGGCCTCCCAAAGTGCTGGGATTACAGGCATGAGCCACTGCACCCAGCTGAGTTATATAACTTCTGATGCCTCAGTTTCCTTATCTGTAAAATGAAGATGCCAATCATGATACTCATCTCGCAAAACTACTGTGGAGATAAATGTAAAGCACTTAGACTTTTTAGACTCCATTACATAAGTGTAAACTATTACTATCCCTACTATTCCCATCATAGTCTATTGATTGACTATGTGCTAGGCATTGTGCTAAGCATGGGTGGATAGAGCCTTTCACAAGGCAGGGGAGGTCTTACTCTCAATGGTGCTTTAGTCAGGGGAGGATGAAAAAGAAAAAACAAAAAATCAGGCAGTGCTAAGTGCTAGATGGTGATGTACAGAGATGTGATAGTCGGCAACTGGACAAGTAGTTTGGGTGTTGAGGAAAGGAATATCTACGGCAGAAGCAGTTCCAGAGAGGTTTAGAAGACAAGAAGTCAGCCAACCAAGGGTGAGAGGGGACAGCAGCCCAGGCAGAGAGGCAACGTCTCGAGAACATACCTAAAGCCTGGGAAGAATCTGAAACAGAAAGAAGGGTTGTGGAGTGGGGCTGAAGCAGAGTGCCCAGGGATGGCAGGGGAGGGGCACAATGAGTCACAGAGGTCAGCAGGAGCTGGGTTAGGTAGGGCTTCTTCAGCCTGGCTAAGGAGTTTGAGTTCAGAATTCTAGCTGTGATGAGAAGTCATTACAGGGGAGTGACCTTATTTATCTTTTTTTTTTTTTTTTTTTTTGAGACAGGGTTTCACTCTGTTGCTCAGGTTGAGTGACCTTATTTATTTACTTATTTATTTATTTATTTATTTATTTTGAGACAGGGTTTCACTCTGTTGCTCAAGTTGAGTGACCTTATTTATTTATGTATTTATTTTAAGACAGGGTTTCACTCTGTTGCTCAGGTTAGCGTGCGGTGGTACAATCATGACTCGCTGCCACCTCACCCTCCCATGCTCAAGTGTGCCTCAGCCTCCTGAGTAGCTGGAACTACAGGCATGCATTACAGACCAGCTAATTTTCTCATTTTGTGTAGAGACAGTGTCTCACTGTGTTGCCCAGGCTGGTCTTGAATTCCTCAGCTCAAGTGGTCCTCTTACCTTAGCCTCCCAAAGTGCTGGGATTATAAGTGTGAGTCACTGTACCTGGCCCGATTTATCCTTTATACAAGACCACTCAGCTGCCCTGTGAGAAATGCTCTGAGAGCACAGAGGGAGGCACAGAGGGAGGCAAAGGAAGCAGGAAGACCAGTCTAGGGAGTGACAACAGTGCCTTACACTAGCACAGGAGTGGGGAAGACAGAGAGCTGTGAATGAATTCAGTATCCTCTAAACCGGGGTTCCTCAACCTCAGCACTCTTCACACTAAAGCTGGATAATTCTTTGTTGAGGTGACTGTCCTATACATTGTAAGGTGTTTCACATCTTTCCTAGCCTCTATCCACATACACCATCTGCAACCCCAATTGTGGCCATCAAAAATGTCTCTATACATTGCCAAACGACTATGAGGGTTAAAATCATCTCTGACTGAGACCCACTGCTTTAGAAGTAGAGTTGACTGGGCTTGCTAATGGATTAGAACAGGGAGAGAGAGGACTCAAGAAGGATTTCTAAGTTTTTGTATGTAACAACGTAAGATCATCTTAGACATTCAGAGGGCTCTCCCTCTATACCAGTGGGCTAGGTTTTGATTTTCAGTGCTACTCAATCATTCATTCATTCAAACAGTCCACAATGAGTGTCAGCCAAACCCAATGCCAGGGACGCAAGCGTAACTTAAAGAGCTCACAATCTGACAGAGACACAGACCTATAAGCAAACGGGGTTGATAAAGTAGGTCATATGCGTCAGAAAAACCCCGAAGACTGACCAGAGCGTGAAGGAAGACATGGCTCTTTGCTTCTGGGGGAAGTGGTGGGAGTGCTCCCGTGAGATTTCAATGTTGTGCCTGGAAGACAGAGGCACAGAGTGAAATGGCATGTGCCACAGCACTGGGTTTGAGACAGGGCTGGCGGGCAGAGAGGAGGGGGGAAGGAGCTGCTGCTGAACAGACAGGAGGGACCAGCCAGGAGGGCTCTGTAAGACACACTTGATTCCACGTGCACTCTGGAAGCCAGTGGAGGGTGGTTGTTATTATTCCTACTCCTTATTACTAATGATTAAAGGAAAATTAAAGAGACATCTCCTGAGTGCTCGGAGGGCATCAACCCCAGTGCTGGGCGCTCTACTTAGATGAGGCACTTCATCCTTCCTCCAGATGAGAAAACTGCAACCTAAAGAACTCAGTGACTTGCGCAAGATTTCTTGGCTGACAAGTGGCAGAGCCAGGATGTGAACCCAGACCAGCTGGCTCCAGAGTTCACGCTAGGCAAGGAAATTGTGACGCAAATGTGTGGTTTAGGAAGATCATTCAGGAAATAAAAATATCTGAGGATCACTAGTTCATGGAAATAAATGAGCAAGGGAAAATGTATTACATGGAAAGGTCAGAATTCATTTCCAGACAACTGATGATCCAGGGAGGAAGACCAAGAAGGTAGAAGGGCAGCCAAGAGATAGTGGGGAGAAGCTCAGCAAATAAAGGAGAGAAGACGAAGCAGCAGTTCGCGGCGTCCAGTACTGCTTCAAGGTCAAGTAAGAACAGATTTCAACATTTGCTGGATCTGACAACTAAGAGATTCTTGGAGCAAAACATTACTGTGGAGGATCAAAAGCCAGGTGCAGAGGGCCAAGGAGTCACACACTGGCTACAACAAAGGAGAAGGAACAAGAGCCAGTGGGACACTAGCTTGAGGAAGAGTTGGGGGCCAGGGGAGACACTAAAGATGAGGAGGTAAAGAAGTAATTACTGCAAGGAATTCACAAACCTGCGTGTAGATTAGGCTCCCCTGGCAAAACAGGATACAAGTGGGTTTCTGGCCCCATCCCAAACCCAACAACCTTTGTTTCCCAAGTTGGCCTCAATCCACCAGGGACCCTGACAATCACAGGAACCACTGAGTGAGGCAGCGTTTCTCATAGTGTGGTTCCTGGAACACTGGCAGCTTCCTGGGTCTATCCTAGGCCTCCTGATTGAGAATATCTCAGAAAGGTCCTGGGAAGCTGCTTACTGAAGACTCTAGGTCATTCTGATACAGCCAGCTTAGCTCCCTGAAAATCATAAACTCTAGACCTTTGTGGCTCAAAGTGTAGACCTCAGACCAGTGCATCAGCAACCACCTGGGGGGTTGAAATTCAATCAGCCTTACCCCACATACCTACTGAGCCAGACTCTGCATTTTACCAAGACCCCCATGCCTTTTGAATGCATATAAAGTTTGAAAAGCTCTGGACTGCAATACAGGGAGGATTTTGGGGTTGAGGCGAGAGGTATCATGTACCCTCCTGCCACACCTATTTAGTGGAGAGTGCCCTGAGAATGTTTGCTGTAATTTTTACGGGAGATAGCAAAGTGTTCCTCAAAGAAACCTCCTTCCAAGGTTCTGATGCTTCAAGCCACTGCTGCACCCTCCAGGGCTGAGGAGCTAAGTCAATCATGATTTCAGACATTTAAAATGCAATATCCTTTTGCAGCAATGGGAAAGTATTGCACTTTACGCATTCCCAGAGCTCCAAGTGAATCCTGAAAGCCTCCTCCATACAGACCTGCGGTGGTGTGCACTTACCCACAGACGGCAGCAGAGCAGAGTGGTTCAGTGGCTCAACTCAAGCCAGAATGTCTGCCTTCAAAACTTGGCTAGGCCACCCAAGTGTCTCAGCCAGTTACTTAACTTCTCTAAGCCTCAACTCTCCAATTGTATAATGGGGATACTAGTAGGACTCAGGTGATGTGAGGACTGAATGAGATCATCCCTGCAGAGCATTGGGTGCCCATTATATAAAATTCAGCTGCTCTTTAAAGGCAGGCTGTCAGCCGGGCGTGGTGGCTCACACCTGTAATCCCAGCACTTTGGGAGGCCGCGGCGGGCAGATCACGAAGTCAGGAGTTCGAGACCAGCCTGACCAACATGGTGAAACCCTGTCTCGACTAAAAATACAAAATTAGCTGAGCGTGGTGGCGTATGCCTGTAATCCCAGCTACTCAGGAGGCTGAGGCAGGAGAATTGCTTGAACCTGGGAGGCAGAGGCTGCAGTGAGCCAAGATCGCACCAGTGCACTCTGGCCTGGGTGACAGAGCAAGACTCCGTCTCAAAAAAAAAAAAATAGGCAGGCTGTCTGACCCCAGAACCCCTACACTACACGCTCACTTAGGGTCTCCACAATTTCGCATAACCATAAAGCTACCCAAACTCATTACTACATGTGTAGGTCCACCTGCAAGAAAACCATTCTGTATTTTCACAAGGAGGAGAACATTCCATTTAAAATTACAGAGGTCTGTAGTTGTAAGGGTGCTTGGAGGTAACATAAGCACTTCATAGATGAGAAAACTAAGGCTGAGAAAAGCCAGAGCGCTCACCCAGAGCAAAAGTTCATTCTTTGCACCAAAGTATACTAACTAGGAAGACCACAGGCAAGTGTCTTTTAGTGCTGTGGTTTCTGCCCTGCACACGGGCACTGTGGCTGCACAGGCAATGGCTGAACCAGGGAAGACTGGCCCTTCTGGGCTGATTGTGCCATCTGCCAGTCCCCCAGGCTGTGCCAAGCAGTGGGAGTGCTCCTAGCACCCTGGAATTAAATGAAGAAGAAGCTGCCAGGAACCCTCTGTTTCTGAACATGAAAGCCCTTCATTAGCTTCTGCCTCTGGTCTTTAAATCCAAGCAAACTATCTGGATACCATGGCTTGAGATGATGATAATAGGCATCTGTGCAAGGGCTGACAGAGAGAGAAAGAGAGGGAGGGATAAGACTCTCCATCATACTCCTTGGGACCCAAATCAAAAAGGAGAAAAGTTGAGAGAAGATTTACCTTCAGAAGAAAAATTAATTACAAGCAGGAATTGGGGTCAGGGCAGGTGGAAAGGGAGGATATGAGGCTGTTAAAGTGAATCAATCAAGTGATCCTTTAAAAGTGCTGAGAGAGCAATGGGTGGGGTGTGTGTGTGTGTGTGTGTGTGTGTGTGTGTGTGTGTGTGTGTGTGTGTGTGTGTGTGTGTGTGTGTGACAGATGGAGGGAATCTTATTCTTGCTCAGCAATCCCATCTGGCCTCCTGGTAAGAGAAAACTAGCTCTGAGACAGCAGAAGTGAAAGAGATGTAAGAATGCAAGCAATGATTTGCCCCCACAAATCCTAGTAAACAGTCACTGTTCTTTCATTGATTCATTCAACAAATGTGTACTAAGCATGTCCCACGTAGCAGGAGCTAATGTTGTTTGGTGTGGGGATAACAAGGTGTATCAGTTAACACGGTATATCAGCCCTTTTCTGACTGTACTGAAGCATCTGATTCCTTGGGAAATGAAAACTATATCAGTTTACTGTATCTTCTTGTTTACAAGTCAAATGTAGAGAGAGGCAATGTTTTGGGAGCAGGGACAAGGGGCATCTACCTAGCCTGGGTAGGAAGGGAGAGAAGGCTTCCGGTAGGAGATGTCATTGTGGAATGAGAGGCCTCTGTCTTTACACAATGGCCCATAAATCTACCTATTCATCCATCCACCTATCCAACCACCCAACTATCCATCCATCCATGCATCTATCCATCCATCCATCTGTCCATCCATCCATCCATCCATCCATCCATCCATCCATCCATGCACCCATCCATGCATCCATGCACCCATCCATGCATCCATCCATCCATGCATCCATCTATCCATCCACGCATCCATGTATCCATCATCCATCCATGCATCCATCCATGCATCCATCCATCCATCCATCCATCCATCTATCCATCCATGCATCCATCCATCCATTCATCCAACCATCCATCCATCCATCCATCCATCCATCCATCCATCCATCCATCCATCCATCCAACCATTCATCCATCCATCCATCCATCATCCATCCATCCATCCATCCATCCATCCATCCATCCATCCAACCATTCATCCATCCATCCATCCATCTATGCATCCATCCATCCATCCATCCATCCATCCATCCATCCATCCATCCACACATCCATCCATCCACCCACCCATTCATCTACCCATCCATGCATCCATTCACCCATTCATCCAACCATCCATTCATCCATCCATTCATGCATCCATCCATGCAGCCATCCATCCATGCATCCATGTATCCATCATCCATCCATTCATCCATCCATCCATGCATCCGTTCATCCACCCATCCATCCATGTACCTATCATGCATCCATCTATCCATCCATCTATCCATCCATCCATCCATCCAAGCATCCATCCATCCATCCATCCATCCATCCATCCACCCACCCATCCATCCACGCATCCATCCATCCATCTTCATTCTTTTTAAGCAGCAGCTTCTGTTGATGTTTTACAGTTCTGTACTTCCATCAGCAGAGAAATCAAAGAACTGGGTGATGTCGATCCTGTAAATAACCAGCATCTCTGGGAAGATGCCAGAGGGCATGTTTCTATTTAGAAGGAAAAGAAGGCTCAGTAAAGTAAAACTCCATGCTCTAAGTTCCATGCAGGGTCAAGAAGAGCTGCTCTTCTACCTTGCTCAGCCATGGCATATCAGTCTACTCTGGAATTCACTCACAGAGGCACTGTTTTGTTTTTAAAATTGTTTGTTTTGTTTTGATTTTACTCACATCCCCTGCAGTCATACAAAGGGTAAATACAATGCTGCTCCTATGTAATTTTCCTCAAGGCCAGCCTTAAATATAAGACTGCAAAAAGGATTGCCGGTTGGTGGGAGAAAAATCCTGGCAGAATTAACAAATTAAGTGATGACACAAATCTGCCTTTGTACTCCCACAGTCTGGAATGAAAAATAAAATATTTCTGAAATGCAGAAAATGGGGGGGGGGGGGGCGGAAACCTGGCACATAACCTGGGATGTTAAAACAGAGAGCGCAGGGAAAGTGTGTTTCACATGTGCATTGTTTTCATAATCATTCACACTTGCCAAAGTTTGGTTTGCATCAGAGGATGATTATACAATCCACAGTTTTATGTTTTCTTCTGAAATACACCCTGCAGGGCAAAGGGAAGAGTGCAGGACTGACGGACTCTAGGGAACCCCATCCATCACTTTGTCCGTGGGCATAGCTAACTGCTAGCATTAGGATGACTCCTTATAAGAGTCACATGTCCACAACTTCCTGGAGGTGCTCATACAATGTTTCCAGGTAGCCTCTGTAGTAACTGTGAAAGGCCGCATCTCCTAATGGTGCATGGCCCATTTGCTGTGTCAGGGGCACTGAAGAGAGATCTTAATGGCATCATCTAAAAATCATCCTTAACCATGAACATAAGACTCTCTTCTGGGGTCACGGGAAGAGGATTCCAAGCAGATGTGCACCAGTCACTTCTGATTATTAGAACAGTAGTGTTGCTGCTGCTGGTGGCAGCCAAGGCTGACGCCCACCAGGCACTGTACCGAGGACTTTGCATACATCCTCAGATTTATTTCTTGGACAGGTGGCGAGACTTACCTAGACACACAACACAGCCAGTCATGAGTGAAGCCGGGACCTGAAACCAATATAAGCCTGAGCATTTCTATTAACAGGGAGCTCATTAGCACCCAAGGTGCTCCACAGCTACCTTTAAAGAGCTGCAGAGAGATTTTGGCTCATTATGAGAAATAAATTTCTGAGTACTCCCATGCTATGAGAGTTGAAAGTGAGCTCTGTTCTGGAAAAAGACAATTACAGTGCTGTCTTTGGAATCACAGATGTCAAAATGAGATTTTAAAAAAGAAAGAAAAAAAAAGGCTGCTTAGAGAGCAAGTCCAGTAGGAATCAACCCTTTTGTCTGTTTACCACAGAAGTCTCTGTGAAAATCAAATCTCAAGCCCAATAGATTTTTTTTTACAAAATAGACTTGTAGCTGCTTTGCTTTCAGCAAGGACAAGAGTCCACGCTCCAAGCCCCCATGGCTCAGGTGCTCTCCTTTCTCCCTTTGGCACTCCAAGAAGTACAGTTAGAAAAACACTGATAGGAGTCCTACTCCTCACTGCAGAGATTAAAAAAAAAAAAATCAGACCCCAAATCAGAGAGCTGGGTCCTAGCAAATCCCCATTGGTCCTTATGACAGATATGCTAGACCCTTCACATATCAGCTGCCAGGACCTGGGCAGCATTTCTCTTTATGCTTTAATTTATGCTCCAAGGACTACCAGTTGCATGTACTTTGATGACATTGTTAATAACTATAGCTAATTCTTTTCAACAACTAAGAAAGATCAAGCATTGTTAATACCAGTTAAATAAATAACAGGTATAAATGTATTTAAACTGTAGGAGATAGATACTATTTTATTATTTCCCCATTTCACAGATGAGGAAACTGAGGTACAGAGAGATTAAATAACGTGTCCAGTATGCAAAGGAACTAGGACAAACCCAGACTGGCCCATGTCAAGCTTGTGTATTTTCAAGCACGCCACACACCGCCTCTCGTGCAAAAATAAGATGATATTAGAGAAGAACAATTATCATTATCCCACCTTCCAGAGATACCCACTGTGAACAGGCATATAATCTTGTTGGCAATATTTGTTGAAATTTCCAACGGACAGGAGCCTCTTGCTGAGAATTTCATTTCTGGCTCAGATAAAGTCATTTCCTCTCATGGGTATTGCAATGAGAGCATCTGCGATCTATTTTATTTCTTTAGGAGATAATACGCATGAAAGAACTTTAAAAGCAAAACAAAGCAATAACCCGTATCATGTCGCCATCCCATTACTTAGCACTCCCTCTTCAAAACAGTGTGCTTTTGAGGCCACCATACTAACTGCAATGCATCCGCCTGGACTTAGCAGAAGGAATGCTCTGCTGGACATTCCCTCTACCCAGACATCAAAAGAGGTTGGCAATGCAAGATTTGTCCAACCAAATTCCTCACTCAGTGAGACTTAGTCTAGTCCTATGACAGATGAGTTTCAAAATGGAGGGAGCGCCGGACTCCCCTGGGCTGCTTGTTCAGGTGCAGACTCCTGGCCTCCACTCTGTTTCTAAGAATTCTATTCCAGCAGCTTTTGAGTCATCCCCAAATCTACATTAACAAATGAGTAAGATGACCCATCAAGCACAATTTAGAAAGTACTGGTTGGGCACTGTCCCTAAGAGCCCAGGAGCCCAAGGTGGCAAAGAGCTTAGCCCTTTATTTTGTGGTTATTCAAGAGACAACTCAAAACTTATTTGGTTTCGTTTTTCTTTTTCTTTTCTTTTTGTTTGGCAGCACCACGCTGAGCCACCAAGATAACACTCCAGTACTCCTTTATTCATTCAGAAAATTTATGAGTCGTGTCATTATGGTTAGTCTGGTGACTAACAGATGATGGCAGGCAAGCATTTACAACTTTTTGGCCATAACTTTTATACAGGAGAATTTAAAGCATGAAGTATTGTCAAGAGTTGCAACAAACATTTGTTGAATGCTTACTGTGAAGCAGGTGTTTTCTAAGAACTTTACAGAGAGTCATTTAATCTTCACCAGCCCGTAGCATAGGAACTATTCCTATCTCATTTTACAGATGTGGCAACTGAGGTACAGAGAGGTTAAGTAACTTGCCCAGGATCACACAGCTAGGTAGAGGTACAGCATGATTTGACTCACTCATCTGACTTTGGAGCCAACGCTCTCAACTCTGTTGACCACTAAGCACACGGCTATTTCCTTCCTTTGGCTTATGCAGCCCTGCCTGCCTGACCCACTACATACTTCTCTAGGCACCCCTGAAATCTCTCCTCTTCCTTCCAACCAGCCATAGGAATCACCATGGGCAGGCCTAAATATGCAGCATCCTCTTCTTTCTTTACCCTCAGGGCTGTATTTAGGCTTTCCTTTTCCATGAAAGTTCTTCTACCCTGCAATGGACTGGATGTTTTTGTCCTCCTGAAATTCTTCTGTTCAGGCCCTAATCTCCAATGTGATGGTATTAGGAGGCGGGGCTCTTGGGATCTGGAAAGATCATGAGGGTGGAGCCCTCATTAATGAGATTAGTGCCATTATGAAAAAGGCCCAAGGGAGCTCAAGCATCCATTACACCCTATGAGGACACAGAGAGAAGACGGCTGTCCACAAACCAGGATGCGAGCCCTCACCAAACACCAAATCTGTCAGTGCCTTGGTCTTAGACTTCCCCACTCCAGAACTGAGAAAAATAAGTGTTGCTGTTTATAAGCCACCCAGTTAGTAGTATTTGAATGGATTAAGATACTGGCACCCTGAGAAGATTAAATAGAAAAATAAAGCAGAGAATACATCCATCTAAAGGGACACTCAGTATAGGCTCTGAGTGCCAGTAGTGATGAGAAATGGAGAGGATGCAGCAGCCAGGTCTTGAACCAAGGCGGCCAGCACTGTCACCACTGAACTACACTCAACTTTTCCTTAACAGCATCTGACTGGCCAGTGGCCTCCATTCCAGGGAACTGGGAATAGCCCCAGCTTGGATTTTAAAGTCAGACAAGTGGCAGACACCCACCGTGTTCTGCATCAGGGCCATCTGCTCCCTGTCATCCAACAGCTTCACTCAGCGGCCCACCAGACTGCCTGCCCTGCTGCCTGGGGACCGACAACAACGTGAATATGTGGTTTGAGCATCAAAAAGCAGGCACTACCCAGGACTCAACAGGACAAGGTCTACAGACATGCAGCAGATGATGGTGATGGGCTTGCACAGGCTCAGGAACAAATATACAGCTACCAGCAGGATTCTGCTACAGTTAACCTGTCATTGGCTAAAATGTTCAAAACAGCCAAAGGAAAACACAGATCATGGAAACCTCCTCACCACAATCACCTACTCCTCCAACAGTGTCCTATCCATCTTTGAAGCATTCTCTCGTAGCTCTCTATGTGATTCGAGAAGGCAACGGGAGGGCCTCCCTCCCTCCTCTCTCCAAATAAACAAAATTCTCGGGTCTCTTCTCCTCACCTCCCTCTCAGAGGTCAGTAAACATCACAGGCTTTATTGCTAGATCCCAAAAGAGCAGGAGAGGCAAACAACCCTTCACTTGACAACAGACAGCAGCAGCCAAGATGGTCTTCAGACCCTGCATATTTAAATCCCATGGAGAATCTGAGACACTAACTTTTTGCCTCTCCACCCTTATCCCACCAAAATGAAGGGCATGGATAATAGAAATAAGTAACTCAGGTACATGCAAATGATGCCTTTCCAGTGGAGTAAGAGACTGTATTTTAATTTGAAACTGACCTGGAACTCTGTGGTGCTACAGAACACCGAATACTTGTAATGTAACCTACCTCAGTCCTTTGCCTTCCAATCACTGGTTCTAGAACACCCAACGGCCATTCAGCCCTAAGACATTCCCCACATTTTATGTGACTCCTCTTGTAGTGATCTGAGAAAAGGACATGGCATTAACCACGTCAAAAGCTAAAGTTTCTGAAGAGGGGTATGCAGTTACCTTTTGACTTTAAAGATTCTCTACCCCCATCTCCTCCCACTCTAAACCTTTAGAAAACTAATATTCAAGTGTTACTAGCGAAAGAGTCTCTCTGATCACGTGTCGTGTCTGCATTATATGAATGCACCATATTCTCTTTTTTAAATTATTATTTTCTCATCTGTCTCAAGATTTTTTTAAAAAGTCATTTGGCGACGGCACACTAGCTATGTTGCAGAAAAGAGTGCAAGTCTGCATTAAAAAATAAAAATAAGGACTGCACACCCTAACTTGGATCAGCAAGATTTGTCTGGATGTGCCAGGAGAAAAATTTTTTTTGATGTTCTGTGATTTTGCAGCCATTTAAATTTTATTAGCAATTACCAAGCGTGTTACCACTGACTATATTTTGCAGTTACAGCCAAGTCCTGGCAATGAGAGCATGCCAGAATGACAGGGGCCCAGGCAACCTGACCACACTCATTCCAGAAACACAGAAACATGACCCCTGCCCCCCAGCTCAGAGCTATTTCATTAAGATTCTCCCTTCGCAGGCAGAGAAAAGGCAGCACACACTGCTGATGATAATGAAGCTCTCTGGAAGTGGGGAAGAAGACTGGCGAGATGGAATGAAGCTGATATTTGTGCAAAAGAATTGGTTTAAAAGATGACTTTAAGACGACTCCATGCCACTCACTTCTCAGCTGGTGACAATATTGGCATTTAAATTGGTAGTTTCCAAGAAAGCAGTGGCAGGTCTCAAACAACAGCTGCTGTCACCTAGGAAGGACCAAGGGAGCTGGAAGGGGCCTGGTGGGATTCTTGCAGATGCCGTCCAAGTTTCCCTGTCACCACCAGAATAGGATCAGAATGGTAACAGCAGGGATATGTGATGGGAGATTTAACTAAATAATGAAACAAACTTTCTAAGAACTGGGGCATTTTGTCACTTCAGAAAATGAAACAGTCACTCTTCTCCTGGGAGTTACTTGATTGGATAAGTTCTTCTCAGTTTTTCTCTAGGCTCCAGGAAGCCTTATCTCAATAGACTTGACTCAACTTCTTCCCAACCAGAGTCTTGGGTCTTCTGTCCCAGCTTCAAGGGAGGGAGCCCCGGGACCTCAGGTAGATAGTCTGATGCTTCTCACCCCCTGGGCAGTGGTTGGGGGTGTCAATGGGAACTCAACAGCATTGTAGTTGGAGTGGGGCTCCCCATCCTAGGCTGTCCCCCAGCCCACTCCTCAGAACCAGACTATGACAAGCTCCCCGGGTTCCATCTCCTGAAAATGGTTCAGGGAAAGGAAGGGGCTAAGTTTGACTTATGTGCTGTCAACCTGAACATCCACAGTATTTCTGAAACAGAACTGTCACCTATTAGAAAGGAGAACCTATGGAGCATCACCCAGCTCATCTTTGACACCTGAAGGAGCCTGGATCAAAAACTCTCTGGCAACCCTGGAGGCTCTCCCTTTTAGGGCACAATGCATCCCTGAGGAAGGCAGAAGATGGAAACCATATCACATTAAGTGCCTGCTATGCAGCAGGCGCCAGCACCTTCATATGTATTTTCACCCTGACCCTTTTCACATCTGCTCCCATTTCCCAGATGAAGGAACTGAGATTCCAAGAAGAGAAGTGACTAGCTAGGGGCAGAGCTGGGACCTCCACACTGCCAGGAGTACAGCTGACATTGATGGAGTGCTTCCTCTGTGCCCGCTGCTGTTTGAAGGGTTTTCAAGGTTTCAGCTCATTTAATCCTCACAAAAATGCCAGGGGAGTTATGAGGAAACTGAGGCCAAGTACCTTGCCCAGGTCGCACAGCTCCCAGATGATGGAGCCAGGATTCAATCCTGGCAGTGCTGGCTGCAGAGCCAGGTCCTTCTCACTCTGCACCCTGTCTGCTATCCTCTAAGCACAGCACCCAAAGGAAAACATAACACACACAGCGCATTGATCTGTTTGGAAATGTTCAGCACCGTTGGCTGAAACATCAAATGCTAGCAATCAGAGAAAATTAGTGCATTTCATTGAATCCAAGATGCCACTGAGTGCAAAGCACGCCACTATTTTATGCACAACTAAGAAAGGAACAACTCTGCCAATTAAATTAGACACTGTTTTCTTAGTCCATTGAAAAATGTGGGGAAAAAAAATGTGTGTCTCGGAATTTTAAAAACACTGGAGGCCTTAGAATGATCAAGACGGGGAAATACATGATAGATGCAGAATGGACATGGTTCTCTATGAGTGCAATAAGTCACCTAATATCTGATTTCTCAAGAAAACCTGATAATCCTAATTTTTATGTGCAAGCTCTTGCTTTATAAACACCGGCAACTGATTCTTGTTTTTCGTGTCCTTGTGCAGGACAAACAAAACCTGACTGCAGTCCAAACTGGCTGGGACCCCCAGTTGGAACCCTCCCAGGTTCCAAGCGGGGCTGGACAGCGGAGAGCTGGTGACACTGTGCTTAGTCCACAGCAGCCCCCTCCAGCCCCAGAGCTACTAAAAGCACAGAACTTTCACAGACTGCTATACACACTAACTAGCATTTAGAGCATCTTCACATTATGGAAGTGGCCAAAGGAAGGCATCAGATTACAGAAGAAAAAAGAGTACATCCAGCTGACTTTAAAAATATATGTATTTATTTATTTTCTCATTTGAATCAACCTTCTTAGGCATTCAAATCATTCCCGTTTTATTGACACACTTGGTTCTGTTCCATAACCACCATGCTACAAAGGCAGAGGTAAAACCATTAACAGCGATATTCCCCAAGTGAATGCAGTGAGCATCCACACAGCATGGGGACCACCAGGCAGCTGAGTTTGCAAAGGCCTCCTCCGGTGGTAGCTGCTGGTCACTGGGAGCTTCACCTCCTCAATATTTACCCAGTGTAGCAGGTTGAACAGTGCCCTGGGACCTGTGAATGTGACCTTATATTTGGAAATTGGGTCTTTGCTGATATAATGAAGTTAAGATAAAGTCATACTAGATTTGGGTGGGTCTTAAACCAATGATCAGTGTCCTTAAAAAAGAAATTTGGACAAAAAAGCAAAGAGACACAGGGACAGAACCCTGGGATGACAGAGGCAGAGACGGGAGTGATGCATCTACAAGCCAAAGAACACAATGATGGACAGTGTATTAGTCTGTTCTTACGCTGCTAATAAAGACATACCTGAAACTAGGTAATTTATAAAGAAAAAGAGGTTTAATGGACTCACAGTTCCGCATGGCTGGGGAGGCCTCACAATCATGGCAGAAGGCAAAGAAGGAGCAAAGCCACGTTTTACATGGTGGCATGCAACAGAGCTTGTACAGGGGAACCCCATTTATAAAACCATCAGATCAGACTGGATAAAGAAAATGTGGCACATATACACCATGGAATACTATGCAGCCATAAAAAAGAATGAGTTTGAGGCCTTTGCAGGGACATGGATGAAGCTGGAAGCCATCATTCTCAGCAAACTAACACAGGAACAGAAAATCAAACACTGCATGTTCTCACTCATAAGTGGGAGTTGAACAATGGGTACACATGGACACAGGGAGGGGTACATCACACACTGGGGCCTGTTGGGGGTGGGGGGCGAGGGGAGGGAGAGCATCAGGACAAATACCTAATGCATGCGGGACTTAAAACCTAGATGATGGGTTGATGGGTGCAGGAAACCACCATGGCACATGTATACCTATGTAACAAACTTGCACACTCTGCACATGTATCCCAGAACTTAAAATTTAAAAAGAACTTACCATGTAACCAAAAACCACCTGTTCCTCAAAAACTACTGAAATAAATTTTTTTTTTAATGAAACAAACAAACAAAAAACCCATCAGATCTCATGAGACTTATTCACTCTCACAAGAACAGCACAGGAAAAACCCACCCCCATGATTCAATTACCTCCAACCAGGTCCCGCCCATGACCACGTGGGGATTATTACAATTCAAGGTGAGACTTGGGTGGGGACACAGAGCCAAACCATATCAGAAAGCAAATCAGTAGAAGTGAGGACAAGGCAAGGAAGGATCCTCCCCTAGAACCTTCAGAGAAACCATGGCCGGGTCGACAGCTTGCGTTAGACACCTAGCCTCTAGAACTGTGAAAGAGTAAGTATCTGTTGTTCTAAGCCACCCAGTTTGTGGTATTCTGTTACAACAGCCCTAGGAAACTAATAAAACTGGAAAGATTTGGAGTACTTTGTACTTCTCCACCTAGTCTAAAATTACCAACATCTTCAAAAATCTACCAGGGGCCTTTAAGAAAAGTGTGAGTACAGTCAAATGCATGTTAAGTGTAGCCTGACAACCTGGAAACGTCCGTATGTAGGTGGGTGCCTATCAGATGCCCACCTGAAACTTCATGCTGTGATTCCAACATCTGAACTGAAAGTCCGTCCTCACCACAGGCCACAAGGCACAAAGAGCACATCTAGAGTGGCAAGAAGGAATCAGGAAGACAGTAATTTTTGCAAGTTCTAGGCCTACAATGCTGAAGGCCACAGGGAGTGGTGCTCACTTCAAGCCAGTGTGGTGAAGGTGGAAGAGACTACATACTCATGGAGGCTGAGAAGCCTGGGCGCTGAAGCAAAATATCGTCATTAAAATC
Organism: Mandrillus leucophaeus; assembly: GCF_000951045.1. Taxonomy (NCBI): domain Eukaryota; kingdom Metazoa; phylum Chordata; class Mammalia; order Primates; family Cercopithecidae; genus Mandrillus; species Mandrillus leucophaeus. The sequence goes on from NW_012107919.1 coordinate 48,514, forward strand.
CACTTAGGTGTTTAATTGTGCAGGGCTCCAGCAGAGCTGAGAACAGCCTAAAGCAGCCACTCTGGGGGTGGGCGCCTACTGCAGGTCCATTAAGACACAGGTCCCCATCTGAATGCAGAGGAGGTACCTCCAAGCTTCCTTTCCCTGCAACCTCAAGAGCCTGGCTCACCTCAGCCCCTCAAATGTTTGTTTCCTTCCCTTTTGTACCAGTTTGGGTGTCTGGCTGGCTCCCTGGAGCTCTAAGCTAAAAGCAATTTCATGCAAGCTCATGAATGTGTGTTCAAGACTGGACAGTGAAAAGCAGATATTGACCTAGCAGATGAAGGTGTTTCCATGGCACAGGCTCTCGAACTAAGAGCACGAAAAGACAGGGTGTGCGAAGGGGAAGTGGAGGAGGGAGGTGTTGGGAACAGGGGAGTAATAACTCCCAGCACTGCGCTGGCCAGGAAATGTCACCAGCATACATGTGTTTGAGGGAACAGGGTCAGCTAGCATTCACTGAATGCTTAACTCACACCAGGCACCAGCTACAAGCCTCACATTAGCTCATGTCAGACTCACAGAGCTGATCTTCACCTTGTCTGCACCAGGAAACAATACCTATTGTTTAAATTCACTCCTTTCTAACTGGCTTAGGGCCTGGACACAGCGCTTACTAGATGTTTGAAATATCACCCCCGAAATATCACACCTCTGGGATAGGCACTGCTATTACCTCCATTTTACAGATGAGAAAACAGGTGCATGGTAAGCCCCAGGGCTGCACACGTCATAAATGGAAGCTGTGGGGAGAACTCAGTACTGTCTGGACCCAAAGCTCCTGTTCTTAACCATAGGATTTATGGTTTTGAATTTAAGACTAAAGAAATTCAGTGAAGTGAGGATCATGCCAGGAATTAGGTGAGTCATTTAAAAACCAAATACAAACAGAATGACTCAATGAGAAAAGAGGCAACGCTAATATACATAGGTCTTGGATTTCCTCCATACCATAAGCGCTGTGAAAGAGCATGTCTTTTCATTCCGAAGTGTTTGATGGACAGATCTTTAAACCACGATGATATTCTCTAGACCCTTTGGAGTGCCAGTTATGTTTTCTGAGGCTCAGCTCCTTCAGAAGGCCTTTGGAATTCAGCCCTTAGCAGCAGCGGCTTGCCAAGAACCAAGATGCGAAAAAAAAACCGGACACCTCACTCATATGAGAAAGCAGTGGGCCTCCAGAAGGAACAGAGGGCGTGACTCTTCCCGAGAGGCTGGGCAGTAGGGGGGTTAAGAAAAGGTCCACGTGGACTGGGCAGAGGCCGGCTTCTGGTGATGGTGGTCACTCCTTGGCTTGCGGGTGCCTCCCTCCAGTCTCTGCCTCTGTTGTCACATGGTCTTCTTCCCTCATATCTTCATATTATCTTCTTATAATGACAACATTCACATTGGATTAAGGGCCCACCCTACTCCAGTACAACCTCATCTTAACTAATTACATCCACAAGGACCCCCATTTCCAAATAAGGTCACATTCTAAGATACGGGGGTTCAGATTTCAACATATCCTATATCCTTTTGGAAGACACAATTTGACCCATAACAGTGAGATTCTTACTTGCAAATTGTTAAAGGAAAAAATGAAAGCAGGAAGTCTGCACATGTCAGTCTGTTAGACAGCTGCAGGAAGCTATCATTCACTATATAATAATTTTGGGGGTTTGTTTTGAGATAAGGTCTCACTCTGTCACTCAGGCTGGAGTGCAGTGGCACAATCTCAGCTCACTGCGACCTCCACCTCCCGGGTTCAAGTAAATCTTGTGCCTCAGTCTCCCGAGTAGCTGGGATTACAGGTTCCCGCCACCACATCTGGCTAATTTTTGTATTTTTAGTAGAGTCAGGATTTCACCATGTTGCCCAGGCTGATCTCAAATTCCTGGGCTCAAGGGATCTGCCCATCTCAGCCTCCCAAAGTGCTGGGATTACAGGCATCAGCCACCAAGCCTGGCCTATAATAATTTATTTTTTAAAACAAAGGAGATAGGTTGATAGTCGTATTAGTTTGCTAGGGCTGCCATAACCAAGTACCACAAATTGGACAGCTTCAACCACAGAATTTATTGTCTCACAGTTCTGATGGCCAGGAGTCTGAAATCAAGGTGTTAGCAGGCTTGACTCCCTCTGGGGGCTGTGAGGCTGTGAGGGAAGGATCTGTTTCAGGCCCTCTCCTTGGACTGTAGATAGCTGTCTTCTTCCTACAAGTCTTCACATCGTCTCCCCTCTGTACATATTTCTGTGTCCAAATTTCCCCTTTCTATAAGGACACCAGTCATATTGGATTAGGACCCACCTAATGACTTCATTTTTACTTGGTTATCTTTTAAAACCCCATCTTTAAATAAAGTCACATTTTGAAATACTAGGGGTTAGGACTTCAACACAGGAAAATTGTGGGGGAAGGTTGGGCTACAATTTAACCCAAAATGATAGTGCTGTGCCAGTTCTGCTTTCTACACAGTGATGGGGAGACCTGAGCCCACTGCAGCTGCACACAGTGACTGACAGGCTGCCTCCCTAAGCCACAGCCCATCAGCCAACACATCCCCTTCTTTGAGAAACGACAGAACAGTCCAAGAGAAGAAGCCGCAAGCTCTATCCATCCTATGAAAGCTTCCTAGGCTGGGCGTGGTGGCTCACGCCTGTAATCCCAGCACTTTGGGAGGCCGAGGTGGGCGGATCACCAGGTCAGGAGTTCGAGACCATCCTGGCTAACACAGTGAAACCCTGTCTCTACTAAAAAAATACAAAAAACAATTAGCTAGGTGTGGTGGTGGGCGCCTGTAGTCCCAGCTACTCGGGAGGCTAAGACAGGAGAATGGCGTGAACCCGGGAGGCGAAGCTTGCAGTGAGCCTAGATCGCGCCACTGCACTCCAGCCTGGGCGACACAGCGAGACTTCGTCTCAAAAAAAGAAAAAAAGAAAGCTTCCTGATTTCCAGAGGCATTTTGTGTGTGGAGCCGGTATTAGGTGCCCTAGAGAAACAGCTGAATTCCTGGTAAAGCTTAGTAAAGGTAAAGGATAACTCAAAATCCAGCTTTTTCCCACATCTCTACTTGCCCTGTAGTGTGAGGTTAAAAGAAAATATAGATGGCACCACCTAGAGGCAGAAGGCGAGGAAGATGCTAAAAAGGAAAGAGGAAGAGTATGGAGCCTGAACAATCTCAACCCCAGCTTTCTTGCTCTTTTATATTTCTTGGGGATCATTTGCCCAAACTTGCCCTCTCAACCCTATCTCATGGATTTCTGCCTTCGCACCAGAGCAATAATAACACATGTTCAAGAAATGGTCAGGAACAGTAAAAGCAAGTAAAATTCAAATCCCATTTTTGCACCTACTTTCCTACAGCTGGATTTGGAGATTCGTTCATATTTTATCATTTGACAAAGTCCTCAAATGTATCCCTCCTCCACACCTCCCCCCAACCAAACACACCCATCAAACATAAACGGCCAGGTCTGTAAACGCAAAGCCAAAGACATCAATCGGTGTAACTTTCCAAAGGAGACAATGAACCGCCATGGGAAGAGGACCCCAAACATTCAGGATCCCCCCAACCACTTGGTTAGAACACAGACAGATGGCAGCTAACATCGACACAGAACTTAAGGCTCTTGACTCCCAGTCCCCTGTGGGTTCTGGAAATTTGGATTGCTGCTTTATTACAGAAGGCAACACTAATCAAAGGACAGTTTCTTCAAGGAAAACATTTCAGAAACTCCTGGGACTAACAGCCATGTAAATATTCATTTCCATAAGAAACCATTATCGATGTTTTTAGAATCTTTTTATAAAGCAGGTTCGACAGGATAATATGTCATGATAGCAGTAACATTCCATTTCAGCAGGGTAACAGGTAACTGGAGAAAAAGACTGAAAGCCCCCACTGGGGGTCTCTGACAGAAGAAGGTTATGGAGACTTATTTTCTGGGCCAACAGGCAAGCTCCATGGAATCACTCTACTGCTCAATTTCCTCATCTGGAGATGACACCAGCCCTTTACTAATAAAGCTTCTGCAATGATCAAACGAATCAATAGAATGTAAAATGCCTGGGATAGTGTGGCCTAGAGGAAGCTCTAATAAGCTCTCCTCATAATCAGGACTTTCATGGTGCTTCCTCGTTTTTCTACAACATTATCTTTATTCCTTTTATTTTAAAGCTATTTGGATAAAACTATCTCTGAGGGCATTCCACTAACTAAGAACAGAAATACACTCAAAGTGTCCCCAAATGAGCCTCTTCTATAGATTCAAGAGGCAGAAAATCTAATGTCTTAACTCAGCTGGAAATTAATTTTAGTCCATCAATAGGTATCTCACAAAGAAATAAAACTAGTAAGTAGAGGTAAGGGAAAACAATCTCGCTAGATAATTTGTTTAAATTAAAAAAAAGTAACCGTTTTCAATTATTAAATTAACCAGAAAAATATTTTTTAAAGATGTTACCCAGGGCTGCCACGACTAAAATAAAGTCATAGTTTTCACACATTGCCAGCAAACTAGTGCAAAACTTTAGCAAAACAAGTGGGCAGTCGGTGTCAAGAGCCAAGAAAAGGTGCCTTCCCTCTCACCCAGTAATTTTAATTCTGAGAATTGAGCCTAAGCAACTTTCTCAAAACAGAGGGGAAGTCATGTCCACCCTCCTGTTCACAAGTGAGCACTGTTTCCCATAGTGGAAAACTGGAAAGAAGAGAAATGCCAAATTATGTGTAAATAAACCATATTATCGCAAGTTAATGGCACTAAAAATGACAAAGAGGAAAATGGGGGAAGATACAGAATAAATGTTAACAGGTTGAAATTGAAATGTTACATGAAAAAATGTCAAAATATAAAACTGTACACCCCTGGCGATTACACTGGGGAAAAGCCTGAATGAGAACTTCCAGAATGCCAACAGTGGATCTGAGTACATACGCTTTTCCTCCTTCTCTGCCCTCAGTTTTTACAATATGTGGTCTTATTACCTTCACGATAAAAATTTTTAAAAAAATTCTTCCTGTCTGGTAAAAATCCTTCCTGTGCTGTGGATACAGAAGAGCTGCTCACTGCCTCATATTCCACCATGACACACCTCTGCAGGCTCTTTCTTGCCCTTTGGAAAGGGCAAGAATTCTCTCTTTTTTAAGAAGCGTATTATCTTCCCAATGCCAAAGCTCCACAGGGCACTTGAAGTAATCACCTCTCTGAGGCGAGAACACTGCCACCTTCACTCGCCTCCCCTTCGGTACCCAGTTGTTCCAAAGAATCAGAGAAAGGGCTTCGTAGCTCATGAGCAAGACACAGAACCAGTTTCCCTCCTTCCGGGAAGGCGGCAGGAATTCCGCATCAGCCGTTCCAATCATCCTTGAAAAGGGGGTCAAGTTGGTCACCCTGGAGACCTCAGCTCTGTCCACCCTGGCTCTGGCTGAAACCATTGTATATTTCCGTGATCTGGTTAAGCATAAGTTCCTTAAATGATCCTAAACATTTTGATCAGCAGAAGTAAAAGTGCGAAAGAGAGTGAAACAGAAGAGACTGAAACACAGGGGGATGGTTAACTTACAGTGTGTCTACCTGACAGAGCATTAGGCAGCCTCCCAAAACAACTGTGAATCCTCAATATAGAATGTGGCCAAGGGCCTCTAATGTTAAGTAGAAAAAAGCAGGCAATTGAACCGTATTTCCCCATGACAACCACCAAATAAAATAGTTGGTACAGATTTAACCAATAATAGTTCATGTTTACAAGCCACTTACTGTATACAGGCACTGCGCTGCGTGCTTCATACAGGTTAAAACTTCACAACAGTGTTAAGTATCAGAAGCCTTTATTACCCCTGTTTTGGAGAGGAGGAAATTGAGGCACCAGGAGGTTAAAGAATTCTCTTTAATTCTCCCAAAGCCTAAAGTTTAGAACATTCTGGTAAGTTTCCCACGATCACACAGCCCCCTAAGGGGGAAGAAGGGCTCAGATTTTGACACAAATAGGCCTTCTCAAGGGCTCACACCCTCAAGTCCTAGGCTGGAAGGGAATATATAAGAAATTTTAAATGAAAGTAGAATTTGTTTTAGAAAAGGGACTTTTTCTCCTTCCCTCTACTATCTAAACTTTCTAATGTTCTGTTTTCACAATTTAAAGACAAAAAAAGAAGAGCTACAGAGAGAGGTTAATATACGTTTGGGGCGCATGGTTTTTTAATTATGTTTTGCTCAAAAGACTACATAAATGCCACTCAAATCTCCACCACACTTGGGTGCTAAAGGTAGGAAGTCAGGAGAAAAAACGAATGGAGAATAGCCAAGAATGAGCCTGTTCCAAACCAAACCAAGCAGCTCCAGGCAGCTGCGAGCAACATCTTTTTAAAAAAATATTTGCTCTCCACCATGTCTTCCCATTTGAGCATGAATTCTAAAATCATGAGATTTTGTGACAGGACACAGAACGTCAGAGATTGCACTAGTATCACACAGCTGCTACTGACAAAGCTGGGAATACAATTTAGGAATTAACTCCTTAACCCTGCGTTCTTTCGGAAACATCATGTCCCAAATATTCCCAGGTCAGCTAACAACAATCCGCATGTGCCAAAGGTCAAATATACACCATATCTCAAAAATGGTAACTTGGCACACTTGTAGAGTGTTTAATAAATCCTTAAAACCAGACAGATGACAGAGCTCACACATACTATGTCATTTGCTCAGCTTACTAATGTTACAGCTCTAGTAATTCTGAGGCCATGTTAGAAACAGAGAAAAGCTAAACTAGACATAATACTTTTACAAAATAATTCTACAGGCCGGGCTTGGTGGCTCACACCTGTAACCTGTAATCGCAGCACATTGGGAGGCGGAGGTAGGTGGATTGCTTGAGCTCAGGGGTTCAAGAGCAACCCGGGCAACATGGTGAAACCCTGTCTCTACAAAAAATAAAAATACATTAGCCAGGCGTGATGGCGCACTCCTGTGCTCCCAGCTACTGGGGGGGCAAAGTGGGAGAATCACTTGAGCCCAGGAGGTGGAGGCTGCAGTGAGCTATGATCATGTCATTGTATTTCAGCCTGGGCTGGAAGACAACAAACAAACAGTTCTGCAAAAATAAAAATTCACGCGTATAGTCATCATTTCAGAAAGGTCACATGCAACAAGCAGTATGAAGTATTCTCCCCAAAAAACACACCTCAATTTTCCCATCCCAGAAACTTCTCTGAAGGGCAGGAGCAGGCACTGGGGATACGGGACCCTTGGATGGGCAAAGGGCCAGTTTCAGAGGGGGCAGCTTGCTCCAGAGGTATGTGAACTCCAAAGTCAGTGCCCCTTTCTGTGCGTCAACAGACGGGGGCCCCAAATTCTGGTCAGAGGTACCCCTTCCTGTGCGTCAACAGACGGGGGCCCCAAATTCCAGTCAGAGATATGTTAAAAATTCAAATGACTGGCTGGGCGCGGTGGCTCACGCCTGTAATCCCAGCACTTTGGGAGGCTGAGGTGGGCGGATCATGAGGTCAGGAGTTTGAGACCAGTCTGGCCAACATGGTAAAACCCCGCCTCTATTAAAAATACAAAAATTAGTCGGGCGCAGTGGTGGGCGCCTGTAATCCCAGCTACTCAGAAGGCTGAGGTAGGAGAATTGCTTGAACCTGGGAGGTGGGGGTTACAGTGAGCCAAGATCGCGCCACTGCACTCCAGCCCCGGGTGACACAGCAAGACTCCATTTCGGGGAGAAAAAAAAAAAAAAAGAAGTTCAAATGATTAACCTGTCCTCAGCTGTTTCCTCAGCTGGCTTCCAGGGAGACAGCAGGCTCAGAGCCAGGACACACAGTTCTACTGTCAGACAGGCCACGTGGCCTGGTGCCCAAAGCACACGAAAGAGCCAGGAACCATCGTCTAGTCATGTGGTCTCAAGGCAATCCCCTGTGAGACAACACTGTGCCCACTACTTGTCAGTCATGTTTCCTACCTACCAGGGCACCCAGGAGGACAACCACACAGGGCACATGGCCAAGCTCACTCTGCAGAGACAAACTGAAGAGGAAGAGAAATACACCTCTGCAGGGCAGGGAGCAGGATCACTTGACACCACGGACCCTTTCAACTCACATCCCCGGTGCCTCTTTTCTCATGGATGACCATCAACCCAACTCTCACACATGTTTCGGCGGCACAAAACAGGCAAAGGGCTGAAAAGGAGGTGGGGTGGGGAGGATCACAAAACCATCTGATCCTGGTGGTGCCCATTAGGAGATGATGTCCCCAGCAAAGGCTCAAGCCATATCTATTGGCAGAGAAAAGGGGATGGGAAAGCACGTTACTATGTATTCAGTGCCAACTCCAAGCTGGATACTTGGTGGGATGCTATGCCTCATTTAATCATCAAGAAAATTCCATGGTGCTCTGTCAGATGGTCACCAGCATGGACCCTGGAGTCAGGCAGCCCTGGGTTCCCACGTCCAATGTGCCACTTGCTGGTTTTAAGGTGCTGCAGCCATATAACCTCTGGGATGCTCAGTTGGCTTGTATATAAAATGAAGGCAAGGGCGGGACTCCAGGGTAGGGATTAGTAGAGCCTGATGGTAAAACCTTCTGCTCTCTCAAAGCCTTAGCTCCACCTCCACCAAGATCCCTGTGTCTACACAGATCATGTGACACTGAGATGGAGATACAGCAGAGAAGCAGGACTGCTGGCAAGAGGCACAAAACCACCAGCTTGCAGCAAGCAGAGTGTGCAGGGTCTAAGCCAGCTCAGGACCGGCTCCCCTCTGCCCCAGGATGGCTGCCACCCCACCCCAGCAAAGGGCCAGGCCACTCACGGCACTCCTTCTCATCACTCTTGTCGAAGCAGTCAGGCAGCCCGTCACACTGCCAGGCGCCCGGGATGCACCGTCCATTGCTGCACATGAAGTTGCCTGGTATGTTGCACTCGTTGGTAAAGTTGTTCCCGGGGAGCAGCTGGCTCTCTGTTGGAGAGAGGGGACAGGTCAGATGGCACAGCAACAGTAGGGACCTGAGCGCCCCTCAGCTGAAAGGTGTCTGGTTCGGTATAGGTGAGACTTCCGGTAGGTGACTCAACCTCTCTGACCTTCAGTTTCCTCATCTGTGAAATGGACTAATAATCTGCCCCAGTCCACCTCCGGAGATTCTGAGAGGACTAAATGGAGAAATACAGGGAACAAACATACTTAAATGTCGAGCACAAAATGGGTGTTCACTGACTTTTTTTCTTTCTCCATCAAAGACTGGTTGTAAAATCCAAATGCTCTTTTCTGGCCCATCAGCAGTGATTAAAAATTGAAATTCTAGACAGGAGTGAGCACTGGACTCCCAATGTCTCCAACAGTAGGAACTGCAAGACCTTTCCAGGCCTCAGACTCTGTAGCCCTTACAATCACAGAATCCTTGAAGCTGGGCCAAGTTGGCAGAAATACTGGGAGATCATTTCACTCTAGGAAACAGGAGCCCAGACCTATAAAACCAACCTGCCTGAGGTCGCACAGGTAGAAAAGGCCGCACTGAATCTTGAACTCGGGATTTGTAACCTCCATGAGGGTCCCAAGGTCACGAAATTGCCTGCCAAGAGTTACTGGAGGCTGAGAACCAAGCTGCAAGTTCAGATTCAACTCCACTGAACATGGTCATAAAGTGCCAAAGTCCCCAACCCAAACAGCCAACTCTCAGGCTGGAAAGCAAATAGAGAAGGCCAGTGCTGTGGCGGTGGAGGTGGGCAGCGTGCTGAGTTCCTCTACCAGTGGACCCTGGGGGCAGATTTTCAAGGCAGCCAGGATCTGATTGATCTGACCAGTCTGAGCCATTGTGATCAATGGCTGGGGGACAAGGAGCCATGTGAGTAAAAGAGTTTTGGGGAAAAGCAGGAAAAAAAAAAAAAAAAAAAAAAGACCAGTCCTTCAGCACACCACAGCTCCAGAGCCTCCTCCTGAGTCATTCCATAAGCATTTACTAGACATTTATGACCAGATACTTGTGCTGTGTTCTAAAGATACAGAGATAAAGCCTAGGGCTTATTATACCTTTAGGCTGGAAAGGCACACACAGCAAAATAAGAACAGTGATGTCCAGATCTGCCTGGGGGTAGCAGGAGAAGAGAAGGGTCCATAATTCTCTTTCAAAAACCTTGCCAAGGAGAAGCATCTCTAGATCTCCAGATTCCTAACATCATATCTGCCTACAGGCCACTATCCTTTATGTGTGCTATTCTTTTTTACCAGGGATGCCCTTCGGCCTGCTGGGTCTCCTAGTAAATCCCTACACACCCTTAAGCAAACAAATATGTCGCCTTTCCTCTAACGTGTTCCCTGGCTTCTCCAAACACAGATGAGCACTAACTCTGTAGTCTGGTGATAGTACCACTGGGGTGATACTAAAATTATTTTATAACTAGAACAAGCAGGCAACAACCAATTACAACGGACACCATCACAGGCAAGCAATACCCCACCGGCCTTGGTGTCATGGAATTTCCCTTGTAGACTATCTGCTGCATTATACAGAATTAATAATGCACATGCATGTTTCATTACTGAAAATGAGCTTTCATCACTCACTGGAGAGCTCTAGGAGAGAAGCTACAATGAGGGGCTCTACCCTGCCCAACTGCCCACATCAGAACCCTAGAAATCTCCCTTGTCCCCTCCTCAGTCTATCAACTGTGAAATCATGTTCTGATAATGGCCAGTCCCCAAGTCTCCATTGCCACAGCTGCGACTTCAGCCGAAGCAGCCACCCTCTCTTACAGGGACTGCTACGCGGCACAACTTCCCAACTTGGTCTCCCTGCCTCCCATCTTGCCCCCCTCCAACCCACTCTCCCCTCTGCGGCCAGAAGGATCTGTCTAAACACCAAGTCAATCATTTCTTAACTTTAAAAGGTCATTGAATGGCTCCCTGGTGTTCTTAAGATAAAGTCAAAATTCAAAGAAATCAAAAAAGATTCCTAGAAAGAGGGTAACATCTACAGTGGATGTTGATATACACACAGAGATAAAAACTAAGCACTCCTCAGGTCTAGAGAACAGTGTCAGCAAAGACTCTGTGCAGGAAGATGTAGCCCAGAACATGGAACGACATGGAATTTAAAAATCATGCAGCTCTGATTGTTAGGAAATGCAAAGGTATTATGCTATTTCTCCTATTCTGCTGCAATTTCTCCTATCCTAGTGCAAAGTCGGCCATCCCTAATTAATCATGATGCTCTGTTCCACCGAGCCCAGAATCCATTAGAGACTCCCTCTCGAGACTGGACTCCAGAAAGCCACTAACAACCCCGAGAAGAACATGAAACCAATTCACCATCTCCAGGCAAGGGCGTGAGGGGGACCCTAGAAGGGCAGCCAGGTACTGGATACTAGCCAGACAACGAATGCTCAACCCAGAAAATCCACACATTCCAGCTGTTTGCTAACAACTGCTCTGGGCTTCTCCAGCAAGCAGAGAACTCTCCAGGGGCCGGGAATGTAACGGTCATTCTGCTTTGTTTGGAAATACTTACACGTGCATTTGTAGAGGTAGCTCCTCGAAGGCAAGCCCCCCTGGAAATGTCACTGCAACTGTGAAATCATGTTCTGATAAACAGATTTCTGGAGCAGGAGAATTGGCCAGATTAGATTCCAAAGCACTTCCTCTGAGAGTCAATAAGGCTGGCGGCACACGGACTTGATAAATGGATGGGTGGATGCAGAGACTAAATACCATGTCTATTACACACAGGTGGTCCTGCCAGCCACGGGGCTCAAAGTGCTTTCTCAGTAGGACCAGGGATCCTGGGGCCTGGTGAACAGTAACAGAGAGGCACATTCTTTTTTCTCTTCTGAGCGACTGTATTAGGCATGCAGGTGGTGCACAGCCATGTGCTTTAGGGAAGTGACATCATCAAACTCAAAAGCATGAGGAGGGCCAGTAACGGTAGCTCACACCTGTAATCCCAGCACTTTGGGAGGCTGAGGTGGGTGGATCACTTGAAGTCAGGAGTTTGAGACCAGCCTACCAACATGGTGAAACCCTATCTCTACTAAAAGTACAAAATTAGCCAGGTGTGGATGCACACCTGTAATCCCAGCTACTTGGGAGTCTCAGGCAGGAGAATCGCTTGAACCTGGGAGGTGGAAGTTGCAGTGAGCCGAGATCACGCCATTGTACTCCAGCCTAGGCAACAAGAGCAAAACTCTGTCTTTAAAAAAAAAAAAAAAAAAAAAAAAAGGGCATGAGGAGAAACTAAGGCAAAGGCAGGTTAAATCTTATTGATTCTGCCTTCAAAAACCTGCCTCAAACCCATCCAATTTGCAAACCCATCACTCAACTGGCACCACCCAATCCAAGTCGCCATTATCTCTTGCCCTTTTCAACCATGGGTTTTCAACAGGGATCAATTTTGCCCCCCAGGGAACATATGGCACTCTCTGGAGACATTTTGGGTTGTCGTGATGGGGAGATGGGGGTGCTATTGGCATCTAGTGGGCAGAGTCCAGAGATGTTGCTATACCTCCTGTAATGCACAAGACAGCCCCCATAATGAAGAATCATTCAGCTGAAAATGTCAATAGTGGCGAGGTTCACAAACCTTAGTTTATTAATTAAAAAACCTTTGGACTCCCCACTTCTCACTCCCTCCAGTTCCTTCTCTTCACACAGAGTGAGATTTTAAAACGCACTACAGGTTCTCTGTGTCCTCAGAATAAATCTAAAACTCTGGCCATAGTTTAGAAAGTCCAGCATGGTCCAGTTGCTGCTTACTTCTAGACACTCATTTCGCATCATCTCCTGCAACACACCTCAGTGCCCCCTGCTGTGAGGCCTCCAGATGTGCTGTTTGCAGAGCCCAGACATTCTTCCACCTACCTTTCATCTGTGTAATGGGCTCAACTGTGTCCCCCCAAAATTTATATGTTGAAGTCCTGAACCTCAGAACCTCCGAATGTGACTGTATTTGGAGATGAGGATCTTTAAAACGATGGCATTAGGGTGGGCCCTAATTCAGTATGACGGACGTCCTTCTGAGAAGAGATCAGGACAGAGACCGTGGAAGAGGGAAGACCATGTGAGGACACAGGGAGAAGACGACCATTCGTAAACCAAGGAAGAGGGGCCTCAGAGGAAACAAATCCTGCACCTCCATCTCAGACTTCTTGCCTCCAGCACTGTGAGAAAACAAACTTCTGTCATTTCAGCCACCTAGCCTGTGGACTTTGCTATGTGAGGTTGGTGCAAAAGTAGTTGCATAACGCACAAGGAAATTACATCTGCGCCAACCTAACAGCAGCCCGAGCAAACTAATACACTGTGAGGCTAACCTCATTCATCCTTCAGACCTCAGCTTAAATTACTTCTTCAGGTCCCTGCATGGACACTCAATCTAAAGCTCGTCTCCCTGTTTTTCATGCTGGTAATGTCCTGTTTTCCTTTATTCCAACTTTTGCTTACTGGTGTGTCTGTACTATCTCTCCACCTAGACTGAACACTCCATGAAGGCAGAGAGGCACTGTTCTGTTCAACTCTGCACCCTGGGCACCTGACCACTCTGTAGGTCTCCAATGAATACTTGTAACCACTCTAAGAAGGAAGGCAAATATTCAGTCACTAATTTATTTCCTCCCTTTCCCACGTACTCTTCCCTAGAGAGTTCCATCTGCCCCTTGCCTCATCCCCCTAGAATGTGAGTAGCATCTGTACATGCATAGTTAAAACAAGGGACATGGGGGTGTCTGGATTTGTACAAGTAAATTACTACCCAGTCTGCTTTAAAAGAGGTTAGAAATCTTTTCAGGCCGACAGCAGGACTTTCTAGTGGCTGAAATATTTATCCCATCTTAGTGCCTTGGGACACATTTAGAATCCAAAAAAGACAAGCATTAGCACAAAGTTGGCTAGCTGGGGTTTCTCCTCCTCCCTTCTCTTTTTTTCATTAAGCTGAAAAATGAAAAAGAGTTGCCCATTTTCACTGCAGCACATCACTTACTTAAAATAACTACACCATCTGCACCAAGAATGAAAAAAAAAAAACAATTTCAAGTCCCGTTCTATTGGACAAAGGCAAACAGCCTGCTGCAGAAGCTTCTTCCAAAACTGCTGGCTCCCACAAATTTGTATTTGACAAGGGGGCCAAAATTGGTGCAACTACACAAACTCAGACAGCTGCTGCATTCCACCCAAATTACTCCAGAACACGCAGTTAGTGAGGTTGACTTTTCCAGCTGAGAAATGGGAATTCCATCCTACCAGCTGGAGTCCTCCTGGCTCTCTCCTCTCCTTCTGCTGTTCTTCCCACCCTAGGGGGACCCCTTGTCATGATGCAATCTAGAATTGACATCTGCAAACCATGACAGCCCTGCTTTCCAACTTCTGCCCAGTGGCCTTCATTTTTATCCTCTGCTTCCTGACAATCTGGATCTGAGACAATCTCTGCTCAATGAACAGCAAAAGCAAGACATACACCCATATATATGTACAGACACACAGGCTTAGCATTTGGTTCTGCAAATCTCAAATCTCAAATGGAAATTGTCTAAAACCTCCCCAGAGAATTAATAACCTCTTTCCACTGCCTAATGCCAACATAGTGTTACGAGGCCACTGAACGCCACTGTCTGTTTTCCATGACTGCCTTCTTTAAACGTACACATACACACACACACACACACACAGACACATTCCATGCACAGGCACAAGGCCAGTGAGTGAGCTGCTCTGCAATGATCTGTTTACAAACATCCCTAGAAAATCCCTGAAGACCTCCTCGACTCTAGGCTGCTCCGCATGGTAGCATCAGTGTAAGAAGGAACTAGAGACATCTGTCCTGTGCATTTCCCATTCGGTTCCCATCAAACTGCTTCCTGCTAGAGCCTGCCTATGAAGAGCACTCCAGCTGTCACCAAGAACAGTCACACAAGGCTGAGTCTGGGGCGAAGATGGGCCTTCTGGGTCTAAGCACCTCAGCATAGCCACGTCTCCAGCTCTGTCTAGACTCTTCAGACCACCCTGCCCTGTGAGCTCATTCCAGTAGCCCCAGCCTCCATTTACCCATCTGTTCAAGAAAGACAGCCCAGGGAAATTGGTGAGAAGGTATAACATGACCCCTGGGTTCAGCCCAGGACCACTGGCTATTGATATCCACAGATTTCATATTTACACTGCCTATGATCCTAAAAGAAGATGGTGTGCAATACTGCAGCAGGAACAACTGATGGATGGAGCAAGTCACCGGGATAGTGAGGGGGCCTAGCTGCCTACTCTGCCATGAGGAGTCTGCACTTCCTATAGCTATATGGTTGTTTCTCCTACAAGGGTAAAGCAGCATGAGTTACAAAATGTTAAAGGCTTTGTTCCTTTCTTACAAAGCCAGTTAGTAAAGAAAGCCAATGGCTGTTATTAATGGGGCAAGCAAAGAGGTCTAGGTGAAGGACAGTTTTTCACCAGGAAAGAGTTTTATAAATTATTTTCTTGCTGTATTTATAACCTCATTAAGGTCCTGATAGCTGCTACTTACATTTTTTTAGTTATGCTTCAGTGCATTTCATGAGGAAAATTATGTTGCAGCAATGTTAATCTAGTGTGGGTTTGCAGAGCCATCAGGATACGGTCTTTGTGAGATCTAAGGTCCACAGTCTGGGGGTCTGACAGCAACTCTGGAAGATGCTGTTTGTCACGATACTGACCTCCAAGATGAGCACTGAGCCCCGGCCCCACCCTCATCCCATCCCTCCTCCTGCTCCCTTTAACAGCCCTCAAGAAATCAATTATTATGGACTTTTCACTAGGGAAGACCTGACATCTACTGAAACACATACACACAGCAGGAGCAGAACATCCGTTTTTCTGGGTTTTTTTTTTTTTTTTTTTTTTTGAGACTTAGTCTTGCTCTGTTGCCCAGACTGGAGTGCAGTGGCGTGATTCCTGCTCACTGCAACCTCCACCTCCCAGGTTCAAGCAATTCTTCTGTCTGATTACAGGCATGTGCCACCACGCCCAGCTAATTTTTTTTGTATTTTTAGTAGAGATGGGGTTTCCCCATATTGACCAAGATGGTCTCGATCTCCTGACCTTGTGATCCGCCTGCCTCGGCCTCCCAAAGTGCTGGGATTACAGGCGTGAGCCACCGTGCCCGGCCCTTCAGTTCTTTTTTACTCCTGACAATAGCCCTATGAAATAGGCACCATTTCCATTTTGCAAGATGAGGAAACTGAGACTGAAGTAACTTGCCCAAGGTAACATAGCTAGAAAAAGTCTGTAAATGGCCAGAGTAAATATTTCAGGCCGTGTAGGCCAAGAGGCCAAATTAAGGTATCTATATAAGAGGAAAGAAAAGAATATTCCACAAATTTTTATTGATTAAATTCAAAATATTTTCATAATCATTGGGAACAATTTTCTGTAATATAGGTCTACTAAGAAAAAAACGGAATTCTTTTTGGGAAGGGTTAGGTTCAAAGTTACTGTTTCCCATTATCAAAATATATTATAAATGTCTGATTTTTTCCCAACCATTTAAATATGTAAAAACCATACCTAGCTCAGGGGAGTGTCTATAAGCAGGTGATGGCTGGCTTCAGCCCATTTGCCAACTGACTCCCTGCACTAGAAGACTACAGGTTTACGTAAAACAAGAAAATGACAAAAGTGGCCAATCCCAAGGCACATCCCCCCTATTCCATCACACCCACCACTCTGAAATGAGCCCCGTTGTTGACTGGCTGCTCCCCACACCCATGTCTTCTTGCTGTTGCATCCTCAGCAACCAGCAAGTGCCAGGTGCCTGGAAGACCCTCCGTAAAGGTCTTCCATTGTCTGCATGAACGGGCCTATTGACTGCATGAACGGGCAACGGAACCTGTTGAGCCTTAAGAACCTTTCCAGTTGTGACATTCTTAAGTTCTGTGAATTTATCTAAACAGGAGTTGAACCCATTTACTCTGCCACGCAATATGCAATGGATAAATGACATTGGGGTGAAGAACACTTCTGGGCTCCCACAAGTAAAGGCACTGAAGTCAAGAACTTCTGGAAGAACTTTTGCAAGCGCTTGCTTTTCACTCACACCCATGTCCTTGCCAAGGGCTGGCCGCTGGTCAGGCCTGGGAAAGAACCCAGAGCAGGAGCCATCCCCCTATGCCTTCTGTCTTTTCAGCTCAATCAGCAGCGGCAGGAGGAAGTGAGTTGGGCATGCTGCTAAACTGAAGGAGGGGACAACTTTACGACCAATTTTATCTGGCTTGCGATAAGCCAGGGCTCATGAGAGAGCCAATCCACTTGCACTTCAGCACCTCTCAGGAAGAGCCACTGCCCAGGAAGGATTTTACTACAACCCCAAGTTCAGCCCAGCCCCTTGTGCCCAGGAACAACTGCAACAATTTCCACAGCCACTGGGAACCATTCGGTAGCCTCTCTTCTGCTCCGCGCAGATGCCTCCAGGCAGAGCAAATATGGAAAATACCAAAGTCAACTAAAGAATAAGGCCAGAAAAGCAAAACAGTCTTCATATAGGCCCCAAAGTGTATCTCTATGAGTTCAGGGTAAGGAAGAAATTCTTCTGAAATAAGACTCAAAGCACAGGCCACAAAGGAAAAGACTGATAAATACAACTGCAGGAAAATGTTAAGACTCCTAATCATCAATAGATATTATAAACAAAGTTGAAAGAGAAGCCACGAACTAGAATAAGATTATCTGCTACATGTACAACCCACGAAGCATCAATATCTAGAATTTTCTGAAAAAATGATATAAGAAAATACAAGCAGCCCAGCAGAAAAATGGACAAAGCACATGAACAGGTACTTTCACTGATGAGGAAACTCAAATAACCACTTAATATACACTCAATCTCACTTGTAATCAAAGAATGATTAATGGAACAAGAGGGCTCTCTTTCACACCCATCAGACTTGCAAACTTTGAAGCCTGACATTCTCAAGTGGCGCAAAGATGGGGAGGAACAAGAACTCACACATGGCACATCTGAAGAGCAATTTGGCAACTCCTAGTGAAGCTCACACGCTTTTGTTACTGGAAAAGGGTCCCGATCCAGACTCCAATAGAGGGTTCTTGGATCTCATGCAAGAAAGAATTTGAGGCGAATCCAGAGTAACGTAAGAGCAAGTTTATTAAGAAAGCAAAGGAATAAAAGAATGGCTACTCCATAGGCAAAGCAGCCCCGAGGGCTGCTGGTTGCTCATTTTTATGGTTATTTCTTGATTACATGCTAAACAAAGAGTGGATCATTCATAAGTTTTCTAGGAAAGGGGTGGGCAATTCCTGGAAGTGAGGACTCCTCCCCATGTTAGACCATATAGGGTAACTTCCTGACATTGCCATGGCATTTGGAAACTGTTATGGCACTGGTGGGAGTGTCTTAGCATATTAATGCATTGTAATTAGCATATCATGAGCAATGAGGATGACCAGAGGTCAAGTTCCTCGCCATCTTGGTTTTGGTGGGTTTTAGCCGGCTTCTTTACTGAAACCTGTTGTATCAGCAGGTCTTTATGACCTGTATGTTCTGCCAACCTCCTATCTCATCCTGTGACTTAGAATGCCTAACCTCCTGGGAATGCAGCCCAGTAGGTCTCAGCCTTATTTTATCCAGCCCCTATTAAGATGGAATCACTCGGTTTAAACGCCTCTAACACTTAGACCCAGCCAATCCTAATACATACTCTAGGCCCAGGGACAAACATGCACATGTGCACAGGGTGACAGTAAGAGAACATTCAGTGAGACACTACTATCATACAAAACTATAAGACAAACTAAATGTTCATCGAAAGGAGAAGGGATGAGAAAAGAGAGTACATTCACACAATGAAAGGCTACTCAGAACTTCAATTAAATGAACTAGGGTTTACATGACTCAACACAGGTAAATCTGAGAAAACTCACTGCTAAGTGAAAAGAGCAAACTGCAGAATATCACCTATATCCTGTTCAAAAAATACTATTTTAATGGATACATACAGATTTTTTAAATGTACAGGAGAGATAAATATCAAATTCAGGGCCAGGTGTGGTGGCTCATACCTGTAATCTCAGCACTTTGGGAGGCCAAGGCGGGCGGATCATCTAAGCTCAGGAGTTCGAGACCAGCCTGACCAACATGGTGAAACCCCGTCTCTATTAAAAATACAAAAATTAGCTGGGCGTGGCGGTGCATGCCTGTAATCCCACCTACTCGAGAGGCTGAAGCAAGAGAATTGCTAGAACCCGGGAGGCGGAGGTTGCAGTGAGCCAAGATTGTGCCACTGCACGCCAGCCTGGGCAACAAGAGCAAAACTCCACAAATTCAGGATCGTGGGTACCTCTGGCAACTGGGATCGTCACAATGAACTTCAACTGCAACATTTCCGTCTTTAAAAAAAATCTGAAGTCAGCATGGCAAAATATCAGAATTCAGGGGAACTGGGTGGCAGGCACACAGCGGGCTTCGTGTTATTCTTGGTAACTTTTCTCTCCCCTTTAAAAAATGTTTCGTTGCTAAAATTTCACTATAAAGAACAAAAATTACACTAATATTTGAGGGGGAAAAAACCTATGAAAGATATATGGAAGCTTTTACCACTTTATTCTTACTTCAAAAATCCCACCAACTACAAAGGAATGCAAGATAAAAGGGGGCAAGTGTTCATACTAGACAAGAAAGAGCAAATGCAAAGACATTCTTCTGGGAGATTCCATCTAGTATGAACTCTGTTCATATTCTGAAAGGCAGCAACAGTTGCAGGGTAGAAGCTGATTGTGGAGGAAAAAATAAACATATCTCCTAAGATAGATTTACCCACCACACTTATTAAGCCATGACATTCCAAAAACAGAAATAGCAAGGCCTAGCCAGTAGGCCAGATATTTTTTGAATACTAACTCCCTAAGAAGTCAGGGCGAGGAAAGCCACAGTAAAGTTGTCTTCCTTAGAATAGTCCACACCATCTGCCTCCTCACCCCTCAACATGGGGCTGCAGGAGGCTGAGCAAGGCTCAGATGGGCTCAGCTGGGGGGTAGCCAAGGCTGTGACTTGGTAGGGCCCTCTGGCGTTTGCGACTAAGGAGGGGCCAAAGGCACAGAGCAGAGTCAAAAACCAGGGCAGCCAGCACAGAAGAAGTGGTTTGAGGGTGAAGGATGGGGGAAAGCAAGCAAACCAGACAGTGAAGCCCAATCCTTGCACCTTGTCCTCCCTTCTGGGAAGGCAGTCTGTTAAAAAGAGCATGAGCTCAGGAATGAGCCAGACTTGGGTTCTAATGCCTAATTCTCTTATAACCGTAACTAGCTGTGGTAACTTCAGACAAGAGAGCTACCCTCTCTGAGCTTCAATTTTCCATTTGTAAAACTGAGGAAACCCCTCCTCCCGGGCAGCATTGCTGAGGGATAGAGGGATGATAGATACAAATAATCATAAAGATATGGATATAGCTATAGATATGGATATAGGTATAGATATAGATAAAATATACATAAATATAGGTAAAATGTGGACATACAAGAGATAGAAGGATAAAGCATATATAGAGAGCAGGTGGTATGTACTTGGGGTTTAATAAATGGTACGAGTATATGTCACACCTTCCTTCCCTCCACACATTCTTACTGACTCTCTGAGTCAGAGAAGGCTGGGTCCCTTTTCTCTTCCTGCCTCTCTAGAGTGGGTATAACCTGGTCAGATGGGAAGCCTGCTGGAATTTGGGCTGGTTGTCTGGGACCTAGTGGTCCCTTAGATCCAGAAAAGCAGATTGTGGGGCCAGACACCAGGTTTTAAGGACACAGTTAAAGAGCTCCCAATGCAGAATCTGGCTGTGTGTCTTCTCATACACGATGGCCTCAGCTCAATTATTCCTAAGAAATAATTAGCCCTCCTTAAGTCATTCCTAGAGCTCTTTAATAGCAGCCAAACTATACACATGAACCAACCCTTCCAAACAACTATAAAGCTATAAAGCAGGTCAAAAGAAAAGGCATTTGGGACTCACCACTGGGCTTTGGGGGAGTTGCTTCATTTCCCTAAGCCTCAGTTTCCCCGTGCATAAAGTAAGGCAGTAACAGATGACAACCCAATTCCCCCACTCATTGTTTGTTTCTGTGGACTCGTAATCGTCCCCATAGCAGGCAAATACACATCATCTGCCTGTCCTAGATAGAGTCTTCAGCATTTAAAAATAATAAGTGGGATTGACACAGGGATCCTTGAAAGGCAGGTACTGAAAATAGTTCCTCCTGTTTAATACAGAGAGACTAAAACTCAGAGATCAACCAGCTCATCAAAAGGCAGTGCTGGAGCTGGCCAAAGAATCCAGGTCTCCAGCTCCCAAATGAGACCCAATTCTGGCCTCTGCACTTTACAACTCCGACATTTTCCACTGTCAGCTAGGAGATGGCTAGTCCCCATAGCCCCCTGCAACAGGAGAAAATAATCTCCAAAGGGATGGGACTCACACCTGCCTCCCGTTCCCTATGGATTAAAGGGCCTCTCTGGTTCACTTCAATTATCCATAATCTTCCATCATGTCTCAGCAAATAAATGATTGTTTGGCTTATCACTTCTGATTGGGAAAGCAACCCTGCCAGGGAGATCAAAAATGCCAGCCTGTTTCTGTCAAGCACAAGGGTGTGCATATTCACCGGGGAGTCTTTTTACATTTTCTTAAGTAGCTTAATCCATTAAACTGGTCCATCCCGCTTCTACAATCTGCTCACGCAGGCACACTCCCTCCTGAGCACGACGACAGGCCCTCCATCATGAGGAATTAGCTGACTTCTTGAGCAAATGATGTTTGTACATCTAGAAAGTGCCAGAGTTAAGCAGTGTTTACCATGGAGTCCCCACTTTAGTACGCATGTCTGAATGATCACAGCTTTCAGACCTCCTGAGTGAGCAATTTACCTTTGCAAGAGACGATCAGATTTGGTAAATCTGTTTTAAAGGGCTGAAACTGTGTAGACAAACCTGTTTGGGGTTTCCAGATTGCAAAGGGTAGCCTATGAAAAGGTAGCTTAGGACCTTCCGGAAAACGAAGCAAGTTTAAAAATTAAAGATGGATTATAGAGCTCTTCTCATTTGAGTCAGCCCTGGAGCCCATACACTGAATTCTATTACCATTACTTTCCAAGCTCAGGGAATTACTTACCCGCCCTGTGCCTCAGTTTCCTTATATGTAAAACAGAGGCTGACCAAATACAAACTTGACAGGCTCCCTGGGTAATCAAAGGGCTGTTTTGTCCATCTTGGTACTGGAGCCAACTAGTCACAGACCTGAAAACAGTAGAATTCTCACTGCATATCACTCACACCAGAAAACCTCTTCAGGAAAAAAAAAAAA
>NW_012107919.1:70918-149334 GCF_000951045.1 Mandrillus leucophaeus
TATACACACACTAAAATTCAGTAGAAGCTTCTGAATTTTTCACACATTTTATGACAGCATGCAGATAGTGGCCATAAGATTAACTAGAGCTCATTTCTTAAAGGTGTTATTATTCATGATTAAAGAATTACTATGATATAAAGACTAGATGTAATGTAGGTACATAACATGTCATTTCATAAGACAAAGCATTCTAATGTAGTTACATGATTAATAATTAGAGGAAGGGTGATCTGAAGTGTAAAAGGATCGACCCCGAACTGAATACAACAGAATCATACCAGGCGAGATGAAAGAACAGAAGGGAACTGTTCATTAGGAAATGATTTTTCAGTAAATTGAAATAACGTGCCCCACAGTGTGGGTCCGGTTCTTCAGGTGACTCCATTGCTCTCTGCTAACAGGAGCAGCTCAATACCAAGACGCTGGAAGAAGTCAAAGGCCTGGTGAATGCTGAGACCATGATTAACCTGTAAATAGGTTTGAGGCCAGGTGCAGTGGCTCACGCCTGTAATCTCAGCACTTGGCAGGGCTCAGGTGGGAGGATTACTTGAGCCTAGAAGTTCAAGACCAGCCTGGGGTATATAGTGAGACGTCATTTCTACCAAAAAAAAAAAAAGAATTAAAAATTAGCCAGGCATGGTGGCGTGTGCCTGTAAGTCACAGCTACTCAGGAGGCTGCGGTGGGAGGATCACTTGAGCCCAGTAGGCAGAGGTTGCAGTGAGCCAAGATCATGCCACTGCATTCCAGCCTGGGAGACAGACTCAGACCCCGTCTAAAAAAAAAACAAGGTTTAAACCCTAGAGTCTGCATATTCTTCAATCCCTTGCCATCTGCTCTCTCCACCAGCACTGATTCCCACCACCATCACTCTCTCTGAATCTGTCTTCACAAGGTCACTGGGGGACCTCCCAATCATTGAACTCAAATGTTAATTTTCCATCTTTTCCTTAGGCACAATTCTGCTGCTTTGGATCAGCTAGATCATTCCCTCCTTCTGAAACTCCATTCCCTTGGCCACCCTCACACCATATTCTTCTCTTCCTCTGCCTCCCGTTAACACACACCTGGCTCTCTGATCATTCCTTCTCAGTCATCTTGGAAGCTCCTTTCCCTCCTCTAACAGGCTTCAGAGTTTTGCTCCCAACTGCTTAAGCAAACGACATCTTCCCTAGTTAAGTCATTTTGTCCACTATTAGTTGGACCTTCACGGTGACAGCTTCCAAACCAACACGGCCAATTCAGCTCTCTTCCCTTCAACGACATCCTCCACCCTTGGCTTCACATTTCCACCCCATATTGCCAAAGATACTTCCGTCCCTGGCACAAGCTCAGCATGTCCAAAACAGAACTTTGGGGTTTTCTTCTAAAGCTGCTCCTCCTGCATCATGCGCTATCTCAGCTGGTAGAACCACCAACCATCCCTCTCCCTCACCCCCACCGCCATCAACCAACTGGTGCTTTCATTAATATGTCCCATTCCTGCCACTCACAACCCTAGTCCAAATGCTTTTCTTACCTGTCTGGCACTAATGGCTTCCTTACTGGCTTGCCTGGCTCCAGTGTTAGCCCCTAAAAGCATCCTTCACACAGCTACAGAACAAATCTGACCACGTCACATGCTGTTTCAAATCCCCATTCCACAGCAGGTAAAACTCAAGGTCCCTGGGTCAGCAGAGGCGGCCCTGGGTATCCTGGCCAGCCCACCTCTCCAGGGGTTTCCTCCCTAGTCCCCTCAACACAATGTACATGCCCCTACTCAGACCTCTCAACATAACTTATGCAAACCTCGATCTCTTTATTTACCATAATGCTTCACAAATTTCTGTTGGGTGCCTTTCTTCCCCCCACAACCCAGGAGCAACTTTGATACTGGAGGAGGGAATGTGTTCTAATGCAGCAGCAGAGTCCGCAACAGAGTGTCTACTGAAATGGAAAGAGAAAAAGGAGGAGGGAAAAATGGACAGTTGCTTCCCTGTAAAACACTATAAACATTTTTTTTTTTTTTTTTTTTTTTGAGACGGAGTCTGGCTCTGTCACCCAGGCTGGAGGATCTCAGCTCACTGCAAGCTCCGCCTCCCGAGTTCACGCCATTCTCCTGCCTCAGCCTCCCGAGTAGCTGGGACTACAGGCGCCCGCCACCTCGCCCGGCTAGTTTTTTGTATTTTTTAGTAGAGACGGGGTTTCACCGTGTTAGCCAGGATGGTCTCGATCTCCTGACCTAGTGATCCACCCGTCTTGGCCTCCCAAAGTGCTGAGATTACAAGCACTATAAACATTTTGTGGATTATTCCTTCAAATTAGGGTTATTCCTCCATCTTGTGGACAGTCCCTATTTGCATGCATTTTAAGATTACAGAACTAAAACATGTCTCTTCATGCTCAGACAACTTGCTTATTTTAAAAGGCAGGAGTGGGGACAGGAACCAAAAATTCATGTTTTTATTCATATTCTTTTTTATTCATATTATTATTATTGTCTTTCCTGAGAAGGTTATGGACCCTAGGATTTTCTGTGAGGCAACCTATACCTCCAGATTAGCTTGAGTGTAAACCAGTAATTCTTTATGGCCCAAAGTAAAAATTCAAATGTAGCCCAGTACTTCATACTGCAACCTTGGCAGGTAAAAGCCTGCCTCCACAACGCTGGGGCACGAGGACTTTGCATGTGATAACATGTGCTGTCAGCACCATCTGACACAGTTGCCCGTAAGACAAGCCCAGCATTCTGTGATGACCCATGCCCACAGAACCAGCTCACAGGAAATCAAGGTCAGACACATGTTAAAGGGGAAGAGAGCCAAGCCCAGGTGCATCTGGCAGGTGGCAACGCCTCTCTGAGTCAGCCCTCTGTTTCTGCTCTTCACTGGGTGGCAGACAGCCTCTCAGTCAAGCCTCCAGTCTTCCATCCACAGAGAGGTTGATTCACCTTCTCCCCAGGGTGAATCCCAAACCATTAGCACCCTACCTTTTCTGGATCCAGGGAATAGTGACAGCTGCAACACAGTGACGGACCGCTGTGCTCAGGGACTCTCACCCAGAGCAGGCAAAGGCACAAGCCCTTTACTACAGGAGAGGTAAGGGTGGGCTGGCAGGAATGAAGGAGCCTAAAGGGGTTCGGTCGAGAGCTTGCCTCTGTTATCAAAGGCCATTGAAGCGCTGGGACCCAGGCCCTCGGCCACCCCATTCCTGGAAGCTCTGGTGTCCTATGAACAATGAGGCCAGGTTATCTAACTATAAGGAAGGTGGCAGCTCTCCACATGCCCTGGATGTGAAGAGAGGAATACTGGCTGCTCCACATGAAGCAAGACTGACATAGGAAATGCCAGTAGAATAAAGAAACATAATGAACCAGAGTGCCAGCACATCTCCAGAGACTCTCCCTGCCTCTCCTTTTGTCAATCAAGTGCCTTTATGCTAACAACATGAGAGACTACGGTTTTTAAAAGACAAGGGGCAAGAGATCCAGCTTTGCACTGAACACCCACGATAATCAGCTCCAATAGGCTCCAACCCCTGCCTGGCATGGCTCACTTTCCACCTCACATCACAATCCACCCTGTGCTGCACAAATGATAATGCATTTACAGACAGCCGGACTCTCCAGCCAGGAGGAAAAATTTCACCTAATTAAATAAAAACAAAGCAGAAAACCAAAGCCTTCAATGCCAGAAAGAAGTACTTGGTCTTTTATAGAGCTTTATAGCCAGAAATGCCAATCAAGATTTTTTTTTTTCCTAAATGCATGTTTTAAAACAATCCTCTATGTCCCTAATGGGAACTCCTTAAAAATCAGTAAGAGAACTGCAAACAAACCAAGAAAAAAAAAATGAATAAAGAAAATGAACAAGCATGGCACAAAAAATAAACATGGCTAATAAATGAAAAGACACGGCCGGGCGCGGTGGCTCAAGCCTGTAATCCCAGCACTTTGGGAGGCCGAGACGGGCGGATCACAAGGTTAGGAGATCGAGACCATCCTGGCTAACACGGTGAAACCCCGTCTCTGCTAAAAAATACAAAAACCTAGCCGGGCGAGGTGGCGGGCGCCTGTAGTCTCAGCTACTCGGGAGGCTGAGGCAGGAGAATGGCGTGAACCCGGGAGGCGGAGCTTGCAGTGAGCTGAGATCCCGCCACTGCACTCCAGCCTGGGCAACAGAGCGAGACTCCGTCTCAAAAAAAAAAAAAAAAAAAAAAAAGAAAAGACACACAGTCTCACTAGCAGGTAAACAAATGCAGGTGAAATGCAATGTTTTAAAACAAAAGTTGAAAAGATGGGTACTCTTGAGGGTTGGCAGGGGAGGAAACTGGCACCCTCAGACCCTACTGGTGGAAGTATAAGGTAGTACAATCTCTCTGGGGCCATTTGACAGCACCTGGCACAATTTATAATGAGCTTACCTTTGGACCCACTGTATTTCTAGGAATCTAGCCTTAGAAATATATAAATGCAGGGAGAAACACATAAAAGTTTGGGGTTTTTTTATTTATAGCATCACTTGTAAAAGTTCAAAACTTTAAAGAACCTAAGTATCTATAAGAGGAGATGGGTAAATGAAAGGGATCTTCAAAAAGTTCGTGAAAATGCATATTATGAAAAAACTATGCGTGGATTTTAAAATTTTTCTGTAACCAAATAAACTCGTACTAACTTTTTATAACATGTCTGAACAGGATCGAGCTTGAGGCACTAAGAAGGATAAGACATCAATTTGAAAAAAGCCCCTATAGGAGCAACATGAATTCTGCTAAAACTGAAGCAGAACAAACATCAAATTTACGATGAAGCTTGGGTGAAAGGATGATGAAATCACTGATGCTTTATGAAAAGTTTATGGGAACAATGCCCCCCCGCCAAAATCAGCAGAGTTCACAAACGCCTAACTCATTTTAAGACAGGGCAAGGCAGTGTTGAAGATGAAGTCTGCAGCCGCAGACCATCCACATCAATTTTTGAGGAAAAAGTTAATCTCATTTGTGCCCTAATTTAACAGGATCAGTGATAAACAACAGAAACAATAGCCAATGCCACAGACATTTCAATTGGTTCAGCTTACACAATTCCGACAGAAAAACTGAAGTTTGCACTCGATGAATGCCAAAACCGTGGCACCCAGATCAGCCGCAGAGTAGAACAGAGCTTTCAATGGAAATTTTAAGCAAGTGGGACCAAGATCCTGAAGCATGTCTTTGAAGAACTATATTAAATGAAACATGGGCCAGATGTAGTGGCTCATGCCTATAATCCCAGCACTGTGGGAGGCCAAGTGGGTGGAACACTTGAGGTCAGGAGTTGGAGACCAGCCTGGCCAACAAAGCGAAACCCCATCTCCACCAAAAATACAGTCACCGGGCATGGGGGTGCACGACTGTAAATCCCAGCTATGGAGGAGGCTAAGGCACTAGAATTGTTTGAATCTGGGAGGTGGAGGTTGCAGTGAGCCTAGATCACGCCAATGCACTCCAGCCTGGGGAACAGAGTGAGACTCTGTCTTAAAAAAAAAAAAAGACAAAATATGGCTTAATCAGTACAATCATGAAGAAAAGGCACAATCAAAGCAATGGCTACCAAGAGGTGCAAGTAGTCCAATCACAGTGAAAGCTGACCAGTCAAGAGTGAAGGTCATGGCAACAGTTTTTTGGAATACTTGAGAGCTATTTTGCTTGCTGGCTTTCTGGACGGCCAAAGAACAATAATGTCTGCTCATTATGAGAGGTTTTGAGAAAGTTAGCCAAAGCTTTAGCAGAAAAATGGCCCAGAAAGCGTCACTAGACAGTTCCCCTCTATCCTAGTAATGTGCCTGCTCATTCATCTCATCCAACAGGGCAAGTTTCTGAGAATTTCAATGGGAATGTAAGAGGCAGCTTACTTACAGTCTTGGCTTCTTCTGATTTTTTTCCCTAATCCTAAAAATCTTTCAAAGGCAAACATTTTTCTTCAGTTAATAATATGGAAAACACATTGACATAGTTAAATTCCCAGAACCCTCAGTTCTTTAGGGATGGACTAAATGGCTGGTATCATCTCTTACAAAAGTGCCTTGAACTTGATGAAGCTTATGTTGAGGAGTAAAGTTTATATTTTTATCTTTTAATTCCGTCTTTCCACAAACTTTCTGAGGTCCCCTCCTATGATGCCGTATAGCCATACTACCACATCAGCCTTTAAAAAGAATTCAGGAGTTACAATGTACTGATATGGAAGAATAGCCACAATAGAGTCAGAAGGGAAAGAGCAAGTTGCAAAACAATATGTATAGCAGAATCCCGTGTTTGTTCATCGCTAGAGATGTAGATGTATAGTACTGGTATTTATGTTTACATCTACATCGTCTTAGAACACACACTCTGCAGGGAAGGAATTGAGAGGTCCTTTTAGAATGTGAGTGTATTTTGTATTGGCATCTTTTCTTCAGAACCAATTGCTTAAAATGTCACCATAGTAAATATGCCTGGAGAACTTATGAGAGCAGCCAAGATGATTTAGGGGAGAGGTTGCATAGCGCTGTTCATTATACAAATACATACACACAGAGAAAGATTTGCTCCTTTAACCTTAAGAAACAAAACCCAAAAGGAAACAGTCATCTTACTCACCAAATTACAAAATATTTTCAAGAAGCATTCCTTAAAGCACAAAAGAAGCAAGTTTGGGATAAGAGTACTCGATACAGTCAGAAACTAACAGTCCCAAATGCTGTCTTAAACTAAAAAGAAAAACTAAACAAGGAATCACTTAGAGAAACCTGTGGATGACTGCTTATTAATGAGTTATCATAGAAAATGACCCAAGGGCTATGTTTCCTTTTATTCCCTTTTAGAACACAAATGTATTCTATAAAAGCTCTTATGAGCCACCTTCCACAGCCACACTTCTCCCCTCCCTTCTGGCCAGCCCCACTCCCCACAAAAGGGCCATGCCTCAGTTGCCTGGGTGGGATGCTTCTGACTCTGATTAAGGGATGTAAACGTCATTCACCCTCTGCGGGGAATGTGGCAGGTCTCTCCAAATCTCGCTTGCCCTCCCTGTGAGCTCACAATTATAGCCTGCTCTGGACTCCCGTTTCCACGCTACTGGGTCTTCCAGGTGGCATGAGGCCACAATTTCTGCTGGAAAACAGAGGAGCTCATTCAAGGGTGCCTGGAATAAGAGTTCTGGAGTCTGGAGTCCAAGGCTTGTGGGATGTTGGGTTGCCAAGGTTTTGGAGTTGTCCTTGCAACCCAAGTGGGTGGAGGGTTATCCTACAACCCACCTCCTGGAAGACGAGGTGGAAACTATATGTTTTTAATGTGGAGTAAAAGAAGCCAGACATTCTTGCCAGTTCAAAAACAGAAGAAAGGAATCTGTGACGTTGGAAGTCAGGATAGTGGGGTGGGGGTGGGTAGGATGGACTGGGGGCACCACCGGGGCTCTGGCGTTGGCAATGCTGTACTTCTTGAGCTAAGCCCTGGTTCCCCAGGTGTGTTTACTTCATGAAAATTCATAGAGCTCCCCAGTTAACATCTGCGCGCTCTTCGGAGCGTGTGTTAAGTTTCTATAAAAAGTTTACTTAAATAAAAAATAAAAAAAATGTTTTTGAACAGCACAGCTAGCTCATAGACACCATTCCTCTCCTTTCTTCCTTCCACAGCCTGAGCCACCAGCAACCTCACTGTCAAGTCCAAGGACTTCATAATGCAACGACAAGGGGTGGGGACGGGGACAGGCAATGTGAGGAGGGGTGGGGAATGGCATGTCCTGGATTTATTTTTAATTTATTCACTCATTTTCTCCGAATACTCAAAACAGCCCCACTCCTTTTCTGCAATGCCCAAAATGGCACGAGCCACACCCTGATAAAGCCCAAGCATGCGAACTTCTCAGACCTGGCGCAAGGCTCTGCAGTGGCATCTACTGAAGCTCGCGTGAAGAGCCAAACTCCGGGATGCATTCAGAAAAGTCTACATGGCTGCTGTCGCTTCGGTTCCAAAATGAATCTGAACAGAGAGTAGGGGACTCGCCTCCTAGAAGCCAATTCCAGCTCCAGTTAAAATCCAACTCACTTTCCAAACTCTTCTGGGATTATTCTTCGTTATCAGGAATCTTAGGGGGGTCTTCACTGAACTTTTCCACCTAGTTTGTTTGGGGGCTCCCCCCCTTCTTTTGTTTAAACGTTTTTTATTTGTCTTTGGCAAAAAATAAAAAATAAAAATAAAAATAAATCATAAAGCTTATAGCAAACTATACGGAGAGAAAAGCAATCCAGAATAATTTACGTTTGATGAGTCTACAGATTAGGCAACTGAATGCTGGTTTCTGCCTGCAGCCAAGGGAGAAGTCTGAACCTGGCTTTCTTCCTCTTTTTTGCCATAATAACTCTTTCAAAAAGGCACTGCCCTGTCACCACCGGTGCCGAGATAGATGTTCAGGAAGGAGTCTGAACCCTGGGAAAGGAAGGCTGATTTCACCTCACCAGCAGAGTTTCTGCCACCTCCCCACTGCAGGCGGGAAAGCTGGCAGCAAGTGAGACAAGGGGAGTTGCGACTTTAAGAGCACTCCAGGCATTACCATCACTGCAGGTACCATGCACACCCCGTACTGCACCCTCCCTTCCAGCCACTTCCATTCCTTGGGCATAACAGAAGTCATCGTTTCCCATAATGGTATTATACAGCATTTTCATTACAGGCCAGGCTGGTAATACCATTCCTTTGTATTTAGTACACAGCTTCATGCTGGTCATGCACCCCTGTCTGTCTATCTGTCTCTCTCTCTCTCAGATCAGCTTCTTGTGTTCCCACAAAACAAACAGCTTCTGTTCAAACTTCCGCCCAGAGCAACTCAATCTCCAGACACCTCCCCAACCCCAGTAAAAATCCCAAACTTGTGTAAACACGCAAAGGTCTGCTCAAAGCTCAGCCTCCAAGAACAGGGAGGCGTGGAAGGAACACCTCAGCGCACACTTGTCAGGCCCAAGAATCACAGGCCCACAGTTCAGCAGCAGGACACACAACCAAAACCACAGGAGGAAAGGTTCCAAAAGAAAGAACCAACTTAAGATTTTTTTACAAAGTATCTTTATGGAGGAAAAAAAAAAGGGGGTGTGCCTGCAAAGTCTACCTTGCCTTAGCTCTCCACCAACGACTTCCTGATCCTAGCGGACAACACTTATCTACCCGGCAGCAGCAAAACTGGTGGATGGGAGGCAGAAAGACTTCAAGGCATCTGTAACAGCCACTGTCAATCACCCCAGCTAGACAGCAGGAAAAAACTCAGGCACGCTCCCCTGGGGGGTTGCAAACTCCTGAGAAGAAAAGGAAACAGACTTTGTAAAACACCATCCAAAGAAATAGACATCACTCCTAAAGAAAATGTGGCACATATACACCATGGAATACTATGCAGCCGTAAAAAAGAATGAGTTCATGTCCTTTGCAGGGATGTGGATGAAGCTGGAAACCATCATTCTCGGCAAACTAACACAGGAACAGAAAACCAAACACCGCATGTTCTCACTCATAAGTGGGAGTTGAACAATGAGAACACATGGACACAGGGAGGGGAACATCACACACAGGGGCCTGTCAGGGTATGGGGGGCGAGGGGAGGGAGAGCATCAGGACAAATACCTAATGTACGCAGGGCTTAAAACCTAGATGATGGGTAGACAGGTGTAGCAAACCACCATGGCACATGTATACCTATGTAACAAACCTGCACATTCTGCACATGTATCTTCGAACTTAAAGTAAAAAAAAAAAAAAAAGAAGAAGAAGAAGAAGAAACAGACATCATTCCTTCAAAGTCCCTTTGCATCAGCAAGCTGCTGAGAGGCTAAGAAGCCCTGCTAATAAGCACACAGTTTCAGAAAAAAACGTATTATTACCAAACTGCCCCTATGAATCAGGCATTATCCCCAGCACTGCTCAAAGGACAAGAGGTAAGAACACTCAGCAATATTTGGAAAACAAAATATTTCTCAGGTGGCCTGTACAAATAAGGAACAGCACCTCTCTCTAAATATACCAAATATAATCACCTTTGGGCAAGCCGATTTATGCAGCTGGACATTTTTTATATTTCAAAACTAACAGGAAACTTTAGAACTATAATGGAGGTAGAATTGAAACTGCATAAATTTCCATCCTCTGCTCCCAAACATCTGACTTTTTTCTTTTCAACTTTTCCATCCAGTTTTTTTCCAGTTTCAAACTTCCCAGAAGTTCACATCTTTAAATACAACAGTCCTCCCTCTTCTGCAGTTTCGTTTTTTGCAGTTTCAGTTACCCTCAGTCAATGGACTTCTGAAAATGTTAATGGAAAATTCCAAAAATAAACCATTCATAAGTTCTGAATTGTGCTCCATTCTGAGCGGTGTGATGAAATCTCGTGTCGTCCTGCTCTGTCCTGCCCAGGATATGAATATTCCCTTTGTCCAGCGTACACACACAGTCTACACTATCTGCCTATTAGTCACTTAGGAACGGTCTCAGTTATCAGATCAACTGCCTCTGTCTTGTAATGTTTGTATTTCAGCAACCAATTTTTTTTAATAATGGCCCCAAAGCACAAGAGGAGTGATGCTGATAACTCAGGTATGCCAAAGAGAAGCTGTAAAGTGCTTCCTTTAAGTGAAAAGGTGAAAGTTCTCGACTTAGTAAGGAAAGAAAAGAAAAATCTTATGCTGAGGTTGCTAAGATGTACATTACGAACAAATTTTCTATCTGTGAAATTGTGAAGAAGGAAAAAGAATTTGTGCTAGTTTTGCTGTCACACCTCAAACTGCAAAAGTTACAGCCAGAGTGTGTGATAAGTGCTTAGTTAGGACGGAAAAGGCATTACATTTGTGAGTGGAACACATGGACAGAAATAGGTTCCAACTGACAGCAATTTGGTACCATATTCGGTTTCAAGCATGCACTAGGGGTCTTGAGATGTACCCCCGAAGATAAGGGGTCTTGAGACTACTACAGAATATATTAATCAGAATTCCTAACCCCTAGAGACTTCAGAATATAGAAGAATGGCAATCTAAACTGATTAAAATCAATAGTAAGAAACCACTTTCAAAGAAAATAGCGAACTACTATGACCCTGCCTGCCTTCTTCCCCCCAGTTATGCAGTCAGACTATGAAGTCAAACAGTCACGATGCTGGTGACAGGCCGCCACTCAGACTTCCCTTAGACGTGATGCTTGCATTCGTGGAGCACCCACTATGTGTTAGAGCCTGCACTGGTGCTTTCTGTTTGTCATTTAATCCACACTACATCCCTACTCGGTAGCTACTTATGCCCATTTTCCAGATGAGGAAATTGAGGTTCAAGATGACAAGCTAGGTAATGAGAACTAGGATGCAAATCAGGCTCTAACTGGCTCCCTAAATCTCTTTCCAACTGACCTCTGCTATGTCCCCAAAATAGCAGAATAGACCTGTTCATGAAGAATACATAAGTTACAATTGCTTATGGTTCTCTCTCCACCCTTCAAAATTTATAATATCAGTATTATTGAGGTAGCAGAACTTTTGATACACAAATCCCAAATTAATTATACATCTACAGTGTTGAAGGACCGCCCAAATCTAGACTACTGCAACGACCACTGTGTTCTCGCTGCTAAAATTCCTAGCCAGTGATCTCCTCAACAATGACATTTTTCACTGCTTGGGGCCATGGAACAAGATATTTATATTTAATAGGTGCCCGCTGCCTATCCCATGCTCTGTTTTGTAGTAAGCACTCATTCAACTAACTGACTCATTCACTTACCCAAAAAGAAAGCATTAGACACCTACTATACTCAAGGCTGCAGGGAATACAAGACTTGAGCACATCAAAAACCTACTGTTGAGCAGGAGAGAAGAGTGTGCACCTAAAGGGCTATAAAATTACAATTATTTTATAATTATAAAAGTTGGAAGTCATAAATGCCACAGAAGAAAATAGGAAACAGAACGTAAGAATTACTAATGAGGGGCTGGGCACGGTGGCTCACACCTGTAATCCCAGCACTTTGGGAGGCCGAGGCAGGCAGATCACCTGAGGTTGGGAGTTCGAGACCAGCCTGACCAACATGGAGAAACCCCATCTCTACTAAAAATACAAAATCAGCCAGGCATGGTGGCGCATGCCTGTAATCCCAGCTACTCAGGAGGCTGAGACAGGAGAATCACTTGAACCTTGGAAGCAGAGGTTGCGGTGAGCCGAGATTGCGCCATTGCACTCCAGCCTGGGCAACAAGCGCGAAATTCTGTCTCACAAAAAAAAAAAAAGAACTACTAAGGAGGCGGAAATTTAATCCAGGGGAAGCATCATGGAATGCTGCATAGAATAATTTCCAATCAGGCCGGTTTGTAGGTTGGGTACGATGCAGACCTCCATTCCGAATGAAACACTGAGCTAAATGGAGGCATGAAAGCAAACAGTCATGGAGAAGAGGATATAAGGGTGGGAAAAGTTTAAGTGCCAGGCTATGGACTTGACTTTATACACAAGGAGAAGCCAACATCATCCGTTTTTGAGCAAGGGAGTGACATGAGATGAGTAATGCTTCAGACAGGTTAACCTGGCAGCCCTATGTAGAAAGAGACTGGGAAAGAAAAGTAATAAGAAAAAACAATTTGGAAGCTATTGGAAATTTTTAGGCATCCATTTGGGAATCAAAAAGTTGGGTCTACCTTCACTAATTCCAAAACATATTCTTCTTCTAATAAGAAATATTATGAAGGGCTGGGCAAACTTAAAAGCAAATAAATCTATTTAGTCTCTGACTATTTGCTGAAGGCAGAGACAACTCAAGTCATCAATCTCTGGCTTTGGAAAACAGCAGATGGTATTTTTGGCAGCAGATCCACTGTCCTAGTTATATGTTTTGCTAAGGCTAATGCTGTACTTTGTTTGCATTTCTTCTGCCTGCACCATTGGAGCAAGGGGCAAGCAATCCTAAAATGTAACAAGCAATACAGAAAGCTATCCTGGGCTTCAAATTTTAACACTCAGATACTCCAGACACAAATACAATAAAGTAGGTTATATTCTTCAGTCCCTTTTCCTGATAGTATATTTCAAGGCCTGAGCACTTTGTCAATAATTTTGACCAGTTTCCTTCAAATCTTCAAAACCCCAAAGACAACAAGTGAGATAAAAGCAAGGAGTAGAATCCAATCATGAGTGGCTATGTAAACAAAGCTGGAGAATTCATGATACTGGTTACAGATTTCTGGAAAACTTCTTTGTAAGAAAAATAAAACAATCTTTTTGAAAACTGTGTTTTTTGTAGACCTGCCTTTTTGATGTGCTCCTTTCCATAATAATGGAAAAAAATGTTACAGGAAATAAAGTGACTCACAGTATTTTCTGCATGGATTAAATTTCTGCAACTTTCGGTAAGCAAATCAGCAACAGAACGAATGGCATTTGCATTTCAGCAACACCCAATCCACTTATAAGGATGACAGCGATTATAGTGGAGGTGGGAAACCCATTCTTTCCTAAAGAATCTAATTTCATCTTCCCAATTCCACTTTATATCTTTCAGCAGAAACCTCTGGCTAGGGGGAAATCCATTTCTATTCTGACAGAAACTAATTTTTCAAGTATGTAAGTGAAAATAATACAGAACTGTCTCCTCCAACGCTATTCTTAGCCCTCTGTAAATCCGGGGGACCAGGATAGCCAACCAGATCATGCAAAGGGAGTTCATCAAAAGCCCTGCCTATAATAACTGCTCCCAGACCAGGGGGTCCAAACTATGGTTCGGAAGCATTTGATTTAATAATATTAAAAGGTCTGTCTCAGAGCAAAAAAAGGGAGTTTCCTGGGAAGCACTGCCAAGATAAGGAAATGAACTCTTGAGGAAAGTTCTAGAAAGAAAAAGGGAGGAGTACCCACAGATATGAGTTGGGGAAAGGATGGACATTTCAACAGTATAAAATCCATGTCACTGGATACCAGGAAGCCACGATAAAAGCGAAGGTGTATACTTACTTGGGCCTTGATCTCAGAGTGTTGGAGAAGAGAGAAAAAAATACAAAGGAGGGAGATACCTGGCACTGTCCCCATGTGGAAACAAAGGAAGGTAAGATAATGGTCAATTAAAGGGAATAAAAAGACGATATATATTATTTTCATAACCAAAGCTGTAGGAGATGGCTATAATCCCCACAGTTGTAATGCTGCTGTAAAAACATGTTCTTAAAAATAAGGCCTCAGTGGAAATCGAAATCCAAGCTGGAAAGCCTACAAGGAAAACAAGGCAGTACTTCTTCCTTGAACAGCACAGTTTCCTGTGAATACACAGTGAATAAGAGCGGATTCATTTCTTAAAAAGACAAAACGAAGGCCTCAATTCTCTTGAATATGCTTATTAATATTTAGCCAGTTAAACACAGGCCTTTCCCAGTTGCAGATTGCCAGGCCATAAATATTTACTAGGAATTGACACAAGCACGTACAGAGAGAGATAAAATATATATATATATATTCATTCTTTCTCAACCCATAGGACTGGGACACCCATAGAATTGTCTGCGTATCTACAAACCCAATATTGCAATAGGAACATTTAAAGCTATGTTTCTTGACCCTGACAAACTTCCGGGAGAAAAGATCCCTCTCTCCAGATTCTAAACTCCTCATTATATTTTCTCAAGGCTTGAAGAAGTCCCAACACCAAACAGACGAATGCTACCGTCTTCCATGAATCCTGGAGTTGGGATGGAGGAGGCTTTCCCTGAGGTACAACCACACTCTCATCAAAGCAAAATCTGTATCTAATCCACATTTTCAGGCCTCAGGTACACATTCAAATGGCTTTTTGAAAAAATTTAGGATTTGGCCCAATTTGTTTACCCATTCTGCCCAGTTTGTGTCCCCAAGTGTTCTTTACAAACGACAAATAATATGCCCTCCTCACATAAAAATGGCCCTAATGATAACTACCATTTATGGGGTATTCACCATGTGCCAGAGCCTTTACAAGCATCTAGTATTTATAACAACTTTAATCAAAAGACTCATTAGCTCCCTTTCACAAAGGAAAAGAGACCTCTCAGGTAGGGCTAAACAGTCCACCAGAGGTCACGTGGAATAAATTGAGGGTCTGGGATTTCTACAAGAGCTGGGTCTGCCTAAACTTTATTTCATCTTCACTCAATTCTTTTATCTGGCCACAAAAACATAGCCATGGAAAAACTCAACCATCTCACACCCGCTTCCCAGCACCTGAACTACAAGCCTACATTGCAGCCTATCGGATTCTCCTGCCAGTTTCCCCCCAGAAAGAAAATTTACGAGGATTTTACTAAAATCACTGGTCTTCAGAGGCTGCAAAGTGACTTCTAGTTTTAAAAACTAACAAGAGTCTCCCCCAGAGCTGATTGTTAGGGCTGATGCTGCTCATAAAACATACCATAAAACCATTTCTGTTCTAATAGTTTTGTGTTTTCCTTTTCCAGAGTGCTGGCTGAGGAGGACTGCTGCAGAAATGCCTTCCCAAGCCGCAGGTCCTTCCACACTCAGGCAAGCCTCAGGACTGCCTTTGCCTCTTCCCTCCCTCGCCTTTATCAGATTCTCTCCAGTATGCACAAAGGAAACATGATTAACCAGCCTCCCTATCAGAGGGTGATCTCAGATGGGTCCCAGGAGCGGGTTCTAATTTACTTAAGTGATGAGTCTCTCCAGTTACTCAATCCTACAATACTGGCCAGGAGATGTAATTGCAAAGCAGGTAGGCTAGACTCACCAATCTGCCAATTCAGTGCCAACACACGTTGCAAATTACAGGGTATAAATTTAGCAGGGTGGGTCCTGACACACATTCCTGCAAATTACACCTTCTCTCGCTAGTAGAAAGTGCATTAATTACTTCGGGTGCATGTACGACTTCCACTTACTCGGAGCTTTCTGGAAAGCTATGAGCAACTCAGAGTAATCCATGAAGATTAAAGTATAAATAAATAACGACTGCTGGAGGAGGTGGGATTTTTCCAAAGCTCTTGGAATCAGAATTGTTAACTTTCTCCCCCACAGACTGAGAGAGTCACTGAGGCCCACTGTGTGGGGCTGGGGACAGAGTGACCCAGGTCAAGGCACAAATATGGGACCAGCAGGGCTGAACCTTGAACAGGGTGGTGGCAATGAAGCAGCCATTTCCTCCCTCTTAGGCTAAAAGTGCTACTTCCTCTGCAAGAAGGGGAATGGTTGACATTTGGAGCAAAGCAGATGCAGTCAGAAGTAAGGTCTGAATCCACAGGCTTGAGCCCATAAGGTAATTTCACCTTGTATGAGAACAGTGGAGCACTACTTATGCACCAGGCACTGAGCTAAATATCTACATCCTGCATCGTCACGGGTTTGCTCACCACCACCATGTGATAGAGGAAGGAACCAGTGCTAAGTTTACAGAGGAGAAAACTAAGGCTCAGAGAGTTCAAAAACTTGCCCAAGGAAACACAATCAGACAGTCATGGAACCCAGATCTGTTTGACTCTAAAACCCACACTCTTAAACACTAGGAACTGCAGCAGCTGTGAAGAGGCAGCCAGCCCAAGATGCCCCATCTGGGATTTGAGGAGGGGGAACCACCATCCCACATCCATTCAGTAACTCCTACCTCCTATGTCTCTGGCACACAGCTCAGCGCTTTCACCAAGCCTGTTCCATTTAATTCTCAGAACAACTCTGGCAGGCATCTCATCCCCTTGACTGCACCCATAAAGCAACCAAGGCTGGGAAAAATCAAGAGCATCCAACTAGTGAGTAGAAAAGCCAACATTTTAATTCATTCATATGCTTCCTAAAGTCACGGCTTTTACCCTAATCTGAGTTAACTGTAACTCTGGTAACTATGGTGCCTACATGATTTAGGGAGAAAAGAAGGATTAAACAGAATCAAACTGCTGGGGCTAGAGGAAAATACTCAATGGTGCTACCCACAAGGTCTCTGAGCCCATATTTCCTGTGGGATGAGGAATGAGTAGGCCATTTTCAGGTCACATGTATAGTGGGCAAGGGTGGCAGTTTTTTTAAGTTACTCAACATCTCAGATATGGTTTGGATTTGTGTCCTTGTCCAACTCTCATGTCGAATTGGAGGAGGGGCCTAGTAGGAGGTGACGGAATCATGGGGGTGGATTTCCCCCTTGCTGCTCTCGTAACAGCAAGTTCTCAAGAGATCTGATGCTTTAAACGTGTGTGGCACTTCCCCCTTTGCTCTCTCTCTCTCCTGCCACCATGTGATGAAGGTCCTTGCTCTCTCTTCACCTTCCACCATGATTTTAAGTTGCCCGAGGCCTCCTAGTCATGCTTCCTGTTAAGCCTGCAGAGCTGAGAGTAAATTAGCCTTTTCTTCATAAATTACCCAGTCTAAGGCAGTTCTTTATAGGAGTGTGAAAATGAACTAATACAGAATATGGGTACCAGGAGTGGGGCACTGCTATAAAGATACCAGAAAATGTGAAAGTGACTTTCGAACTGGGTAATGGGCAGAGGCTGGAACAGTTTGGAAGGCTCAGAAGGCAGCTGGAAGATGTGGGAAAGTTCGGAACTTCCTAGAGACTTGTTGAATGGTCTTGACCAAAATGTTGATCGTGACATGGACAACGAAGTCTGGACTGAGGAGGTCTCAGATGGAGATGAGGAACTTACTGGGAACTGGAGTAAAGGTCACTCTTGCTATGCTTTAGCAAACAGACTGGCAGCATTTTGCCACTGCCCTAGAGATCTGTGGAACTTTGAACTTGAGAGAGATGATTTAGGGTATCTCACAGAAGAAATTTCTAAGCAGCAAAGCATTCATGACCTGGCTGTTTCTAAAAGTGTATGCTCATATGCATGAACAAAGAGATTATCCGAAATTGTAATTTATATTTAAAAAGGAAGCAGAGCATAAAAGTTAGGAAAATTTGCAGCCCGGCCATGTGGTAGAAAAGAAAACCCTATTTTCTGGAAAGAAATTCAACCCTGCTGCAGAAGTTTGCATAAGTAAAGCAGAGCTGAATGTTAATAGCCAAGACAATGGGGGAAATATCTCCAGGGCATTTCAGAGAACTTCACAGCAGCCCCTCCCATCACAGGCCAGGAGGGAAAAATGGTTTCGTGAGTGGGGCCCAGGATTCAGTTGCTCTCTGCAGCCCTGGGACATGGTGCCCTGTGTCCTAGCCACTCCAGCTCCAGCTAAAAGGGGCCAAGGTACAGCTCAAGCTGTGGCTTCAGAGGGTGCAAGCTTCAAGCCTTGCCAACTTTCACATGGTGTTGGACCTGTGGGTGTACAGAAGGCAACCTCTAGAAGGGAACCTCTGTCTAGATTTCAGAGGATGTATGGAAACTCCTGGATGTCCAGGCAGAAGTCTGCTGCAGGGACAGAGACCTCATACAGAACCTCTACTAGGGCAATGTAGAGGGGAAATGCGGGGTTGGAGCCCCTACACGCAGTCCCCACTGGGGCACTGCCTAGTGGAGCTGTGAGAAGGGGGTCACCATTTTTCAGACCCCAGAATGGTAGATCCACTGACTACTCGCACCATGCACCTGGAAAAGCCACAGGCACTCAATGCCAGCCTGTGAAAGCTGCCATGGGGGCTGTACCCTGCAGACTCACACAGGCAGAGCTGCCCAAGGTCTTGAGAGCCCACCTTTTGCATCGGTGTGCCCTGAATGTGAGACATGGCGTCAAAGGGGATTATTTTGGAGCTTTAAGATTTAATGACTGCCCTGCTAGGTTTCAGACATGTGTGGGGACTATAGGTCAATTTTCCCCACTTGGAACAAAAGCAGTCACCCAATACCTGTATCTCCACTGTATCTTGGAAGCAACTAACTTGATTTTGATTTTACAGGCTCATAGGCAGAAGGGATTTACTTTGTCTCAGATAAGACTTTGAACTGTGACCTTCTGAGTGAATGCTGAAATGAGTTAAGACTAGGGGACTGTTGAGAAGGGATAATTGTATTTTGCAATGTGAAAAGGACACGAAATTCGGGAGGGGTCAGGGGTGCAATAATATGGTTTGGATGTGTGCCCCCACCCAAGTGTCATGTCGTATTGGAGGAGAGGCCTGGTGAAAAGTGACTGGATCATCGGGGAGATTTCCCCCTTGCTGTTCTTGTGATAGTGAGTGAGTTCTCATGAGATCTGACGGTTTAAAAGTGTGTGGCACTTCCCCCTTCTCTCTCTCCCTCCTGCCACCATGTGAATAAGGTGCTTGCTTCCCCTTTGCCTTCCACCATGATTGTAAGCTTCCTGAAGCCTCCCAGTCATGCTTCCTGTAAAGCCTATGGAACTGTGAGTCAATTAAACCTCTTTTCTTCATAAATTACCTAGTCTCAGGTGGTTCTTTATAGCAATGTGAAAACGTACTAATACAACATCCATTCTCCTTCTACTTTATTT
Organism: Mandrillus leucophaeus; assembly: GCF_000951045.1. Classification (NCBI taxonomy): domain Eukaryota; kingdom Metazoa; phylum Chordata; class Mammalia; order Primates; family Cercopithecidae; genus Mandrillus; species Mandrillus leucophaeus. The sequence continues at coordinate 90,290 of NW_012107919.1, forward strand.
GAATCACTGCTCTCTCAGTGGCCATAATGTAATAGGACCAGAGTTGGAGGTTCTACCCTTTCTAGCCAAAGTGAGATCATGTAATCTAAGCTGAACTAACATGATGCTCCCTCTCTGGAGAGTGACTGTTTAGAACAGGGACAAAAGCATTCCATCCCTTCCAAGAGGCAGGATGTGACAGGGTTCATTTTTGCTATAAGACCCTATCAACACTCTCTCACTTTCCCTCCAAGTCCACTCCGCTTGGAAGCTCATAGGCCTCCTGACTGAAAGGACTTAGGCTTCAACAGGAAAGGCTGAGAAAATACAGTTAATATGGAAGAAAAGCAACACACCCCATTCACAGTGGCAAAATCTGTGTGTAGTCTCTACTGAAACAGAAAAGGGTATTAGAACAGAACCTGGCAGCTTCCAGACCTGACACACACTCACACTAATATGAGATACTTCCTGGACCAGCCAGGCCAGGTTAAGATCAGTCTTGGCCATTAGAAGAGTGACCTGTCACAGCCAGATTACCCTCTCATCACCTCTGATATTGATAGGGCATTTTCTCTTTATCAGCAGCATTTGGTGGCTTAATTAAACTTGGAATTCTTGAGCACTCAAAGTTATGACCTCAATCCTGACTTCAGGAAATTGCACATTCTTTGTCTTAATTGGAAATGTGTATGGTTTTCCCTAACAAAATGTGATGGTAACCTAATAATACATGCAAGGTTACTCTATATGTCAGAAAGCAAAGGGATAAATGGGCCCTGTTGAATAGGAAATAGCTGTTTTTACATATTCCGTTCGTAGGATGCCTGTGAGCTTCTATGGCATAAATCCCACGTTATTATTTAGGCAGTCCATCTCTAATTCTTTTCTACCAGAAAGTGGGAAGCAAGGTGGTAGGTGTGCCATAGGGGCCCTTCCCCACTGAAGCAAGCCAGGCTAAAATCATTTTTGCAAGCTATTTATTGGGAATAACATTTCTGACTTCCCTTGACCTTGTCCAATTCGATGACACTCACTGTCCTAAAGCCAGGTGAGGTTCCAGTGGACCCTCTGCAGTCCAGGAGGGGCCTGATGAAGATCCAGTGTGACCCTGGGTGGCTGGTAAGATAAGCCAGAGTTAGAAAAAACACCAGGAGATGATGTTAGCTGAGGGTATCAATGGGGCCTTTGAGATGATCGCACGTGCACAGGCAGGATGGTCACAGGAACAGAATCATGCAGCACCAGCTCCAACTCTAGTCATTGAAGGGAAGATGAGAATGACACAGGAAGGAGTGATAACACATACACAAAACAGTGAGCTCTAAGCTCCTGACTTATAGAGGGCAGTGCCAGGCAGTTGTCTCTGCTGCAAGCCATTCATCTCTGGGGGAAAAAGGGGATGTGGAATTTCTGGGGATTTTTCTGATCTACAGGAATGACTGTTAAGTGTATGCTAGTAATAGCTACAAACCTGTCATTCACAGTGATGCTTATGACAACAAAAACCTGGAAACAACACAAAGCCCAAAAGCAGGGAGCAGTTAAACAACTTATGGAACATCTACTGGACAAAATTCAATACAGCAATTAAAACTGGTTTAGAAGAAATGGGAAAGCAACCCTCCTAGAAGAAGAGCCCCAGCAAAAGGGGCCCTTTGTGTTTCGTAAATGTTAATTAATATTAGAACACAGCTGCTAACTGTGAGTCAAGTAACCTAAAAGCCTATGTTTTCAACAACATAGACAAAAAATAAAGCTAATATTGACCAAAAGAGTTGGGGTAAAGAAGTCTGAGTGAAAACCAAGTTAGAAATGCTTTTAATGAATAGAAAAATGTCCACTGTGTATAAAATTTAAAAAGAACATTACAAATTATATGTGCACACACATACACACGTATACAAAATAACTGAAAGGATACTATGCCAACATTTTCTGAATGATAGGATTACTGGTGATTTTTATTTTCTTTTTTCCAACTGTATTTTCTACAACAAACAATAAAAACAGCAACAAAAGCCCTTCTTTATTTTTTACAATTGTAGGGGAGGTTAAAGACCACCACAGAAACAAAACTGCCAAACAGTAAGTCAAAGTAGCCTGAGCTTTGATTCTGAAGCAACCATTTCACCCAAATTATTAGATTAAAAGATTATTTTTATAAAGAAACGACTCAGATAAACATACATGGAGCTCATTAAAGAATTCCTCCACAGAATCTTTCTGTAATAACTGTCATCCTAATTTGTACTTTGGAAATATAATAGATATTTTACATATCAAGAATACAGAATTACAACTGACCAGCCAGACTCTAGGAAATGACCACCTTCTCCTTGGAGTCATTTTTTTCTCCAAGCTCTCTTTCCGGCTGTCATCTATTTTTCCAGGCACTTTCCTGAGAAAGAAAGTACCACTTGAATAGGGAGAACACACACCATCAAGGTATGGGTAAACCAGTTCTACCACTTCAACAGCCAACACTCCCTTGAGTGTGAAGGACTTAGCGCTAGGGACTCCTGCAGATCTAACCGCACATCTCCCATCCTTCCCACATGTCTCTGCTTCCCTGGGGACCCTCTGATGCATCCCCCTATCCGCCCACCTCTGGCTCTCAACCCGCTCTGCTGGGACCACTACAGCAGCCTCCTATCCAGCCTCCTGGCCCCCAACCTCCTTGGCTCTCCAGCTCTTTTCACACCGAGGATGGGTCATGTCACCATCTCCATGTCATGCACCCCAGCTTGAAGACTCATGGCCTGCATGACCAAGGTTCCACCTACCTTCCTACTTTCATCATCCACGATATTTCCTCCCAACAAACTACGTTCCAGACACCCCAAACAACCTCCCATTCTCTAGACAAACTGTTTAACAGCATGAAATATTTCAAGCATATAAAGAAATATAGTTAACATAATAAATGCTCATGGAACCAGACCCCAAATTCATAAATTTTAGTATTCTACCATCATTATTTCCTATCTTTTTTTAAGTAATAAAATATTACTGAGATGGATGGTTGAAAAGACCCTCTCACCCATCTTCCTTTCTCTTTGTTCCTTTTCCATTTTAATCACAATCCCAGTAACTGCTTTACCACTCATTTTCTACTTTTACCACATACATTTCAACAGTGTCTGTGTATAGACGTGAAACACTATATGATATGTATCTGTATTATGTTATATATATTACACTATATAGTAGTATATAGCATGTATACATATATTATATATACAAAAATATACATTATATAGTATTACACACATACACAGAGTTTTGTGCTTTTAAAATAAACTCAAGTGGCATTATACCATATAGATCCTTCCTTTTACCTACTCTAAGTCTCCTTAGAGATTTATCTGCATTGATATGTGAAGATCTAGCCTATTCATTTTCATTGCTGGATAGCATTCCACTTCATAGTAGTACCGTAATTTATTTACCCAGTCCCCTGAGATGAGCAATGAGGCCATTTCCAATGTTTACCATTGCAGACAGACCTGCAATGAGCATCCTTGTACATGTCTCCATAGGCACAGGCAGAGACCTTCTCTGAGCAATAATGCTGCATCCATAGGAAGCAAGGATCACCCTGCCTGGATATTACTGGGCCTGGGGCCCTCATGAGTGGGTCACCAACATCCCTTGGGGTGGACGCTGCCACTGCTGACTGCAGTGGGGGCCTCTGATCCAACAGAAGATTTCCAGGAGGCCAGTGACAAGCATGGAGGTCCAGAAAAGTCAAAGAGGTGACACACCCCTCCCTTTGGGTCTTCAGAATTAGTGCACTTTGGGTTAGCCAAAGAAGCTGAATGGAAGAGTATGAGGGAGACTTGGGATTGGGTAGGTCATGGACATGAAGCCTGGAGAAAGTAGTGGGTAGGATGAGAACGCAGCCGCCTCCAATGAGAAGCCAAGAACACCAAGAAAGAGTGAATCTGCAGGCAGCAGGAGAGATGAAGAGGGGCAGCTTCAGTTCTGGAGAGGCTTGCGGCTGCAGCCAGGCCCCTGGAGCAGTCCTAAATGCTGTTTCTCCAGGTAATCTGGCTGACTCTCAACAGAGAGGACATCCTTCAAGGATCAGTAACGCCACCACCACCACAAGGCTACTCCAGTCCAACCAACTGAAGGAACCTCTGCATCCTTGGGGTTGCAGCACTTCCCTCCACCTCTTTTATAACGTACGTTCAGTTCTAGGCTGCACCCAATTAATTGATTGCAAGTCTGTTCTCTACACAGATCACAAAGGCCCCATGAGCACACACATTCTGCCACTAACCTGTCTCCTGTGCAATACCGAGCACAGGGCTTTTTGCACACAGTAGGTGCCCAATCAATGTTTCGTGATTGAATAAAAGCTGTGAGCTCCTTAAAAGCAGGGCCCATGTCCCCTTCATTTTTATCATACATCCAGGGCTTTACACAGTGTCAGGTATAGAGTCGGCCCTCATTAAATGTGTCCTGAACGAATGACTGAAATGTGGGCTCACATGAACAAATGCATCTGCCTGAACGACTCTCCCAGGACTCATACCAATGATCAAATTTCAAAGTGGAGGTGACCAGGCCAAAGGATAATTTATCTCCCTAAAGACGCTAAGTGTCAGTTAAATTGCTCTATTTAATAGGGCCTGACTTAGATGGGCCATTTCGAACAAAAGCAATAACCGCTCTAGTAATGAGCCTACTTTAAAGTGCTATTACTATTACTACACCTAATCCAGAGGATTCCTGGAGCCATCAGACCAAGACCCCAATTACAGATCTGCAACATTCATAAACCACAGACCCCTGGGCTCACATCTTTGACCTCCCTGGAACCACAGAGGATATTTTCCAAGTGAATCCAGGATACTCCTCTCCAGAGGTTCATTCTAGGACTGTTTTGTGTTTTGTTGTTTGTTTAAATCAGCCTGCCCAACAGGCTCTGAGCAGTTCACAGAGTTGAGCACACAAGCCTGACAAAGGGCGAACATGCTTGGCTGAAAGGAGGCTGGCAGGGAAGGCCTGAGAGAATCAATCTAGACTTAAATGTGTGGATTCTACTTCATGGGTGCATCCGATGCTTCTTAAGACACTAGGAGCATTTGCAAGCATCAGAGAAGAGGCAGGAGGGAAAAGGCCTTTCTCTGCCACAACAGATGATAATCTCTGACAGATGACAAGAACAAAAAACAAACACATATTGAAAGCGGATGACAAGGAAATTTGCACTACCAAAAATCAGCTCAGAGTTCTTCTTTAAAAAGGAGACGGAAAACACCTCCTCAGCCTCAGTAATCCCAGGGTTAGAGGAAAAGGAAATGAAAGACAACACCTGGGGAAGCTCCATGTTCACAGGTGGTGCAATCACCCTCCTCCAGTGAACACCCTAACCCTGTTCCTGGCTGTCACCTGGCTGAGTCAACGCCCTTCTAGAGAAGACCGCCCAATCTGAAAAGGCAGCACAGGTCCAGTGCCCTCGTCACAGCCTCTTCTAGAAAACTGACATCTTCAGCCAATTATCAGATGATAGGGAAAAAACAGGAGGCCAGAGTCCGACAGACCTGAACTCCAGTCCCAGCCCCACCACTCTGCAGCTGCGACCCCTGAATTCATAACCTAGATAAGCCTCAGTTTCCTGATCTGTAAAATAGGAATAAGGAAAGTTTCCGCTTTTGGCTTTCGGCTCAGAGGAGGCCAAGGTGCAACTTTATTGGGTCGTCCCGAATCCAGGTTCATCTGACACCAGCCGCCTCCAGCACACCACTGAAGCTCAACCTCAACAAGATCAAAGTCGTATACCTGAGGTGCACCTCGGGTAAAGTTGGTGCCATGTCTGTGCTGGTCCCCAAGATTGGCCCTCTGGGTCTGTCTGCAAAAAAGATTGGTGATGACACTGCCAAAGCAACCAGTGACTGGAAGGGTCTAAGGATTACAGTGAAACTGACCATTCAGAACAGACCCAGAGTGAGCTGGTACCATCTGCCTCTGTCAGAAGGGTTTCTGCAAAGCCCTCAAGGAACCACAAAGAGATGGAAAGAAACACAAAAACATTAAACACAATGGGAATATCACTTTTGATGAGATTGTCAACATTGTTCCACAGATGTGGCACTGATCTTTAGCCAGAGAACTCTCTGAAACCATTAAAGAGATGCTGGGAACTGCCCAGTCTGTGAGTTGCAATGTTGATGGCTGCCACTTCATGATGTCAGCAGTGGTGCAGTGGAATCCCCAGCTAGTTAAGAAGCACAAAGGAAAACATTTCAATAAAGGATCATTTGACAACTAAAATAAGAAAGAAAAGTTTCCACCTAATCATAAAAATAACAATCATTTTATGGCCCATTTTGTATGCCAAGTGCTGTACGTGTATTACTTTGTTTTCAGCCATCCATCATTCCATGAGGCAAGGACATCACTGTCCTTGTTTGACATATGAGAAACTAAGGCTTAGAAAGGCAGACACGATATTCCCAAAGGTACATGGTTAGCCCATTCCCATAGGTGCACGGAGGAGCCCAGATTTGAACCAGGTCTGCCAAAGTTTGGCAATATCGTACCTGCTGTACTGAGACGTTGGAAGAATCTGGATGAGGCAACCCACACTGCACAGGGGCTGGCACATTTAACAGAAAACAGTTAACTGTTATTGTTTCACTCACTATGATTTATACTTGCGGCTTCAATTCCCTTCGGCATGCTGCTTGCTCCTGGCCCTCTCAATCAGGTGAGAACATCAATTCTTGATCTAAGGGACAGACCTCCACTCAATATAGAAACCATGCAGGCAAACCTCGTTTTGCTGTGCTTCACTTTATTGAGCTTCGTAAGTATTATATTTTTACAAACTGAAGGTCTGTGGCAATCCTGAATGTGGTAGGTCTACCAGCACTATTTTTCCAACCTCGGGTGCTCACTTCATGTGTTTGCATCACATTTTGATAATTCTCACAATATCTCAAACTGTTTCATTATTATTATATCTGTTCTGGTGACCTGTGATTAGTGATCTTTGATGTCATCATTGTAAACATTTTGTGGCACCTCAAACCACACCCATATAAGACAACAACTTCATCAATAAACACATGAGCTCTTACTACCCCACCATCAGGCCGTTCCCCCATTTCTTTCCTTCTCCTCGGGCCTCCCTATTCCTTGAGACACAACATAATGAAATTAGGCCAGTTAATAATCCTACCATGGCCTCTAAGTGTTCAAGAGGAAGAAAGCGTTGCACATCTCCCACTTTAAATCAAAAGCTAGAAATGGTTAAGTTTAGTGAGGAAGGCATGTTGAAAGCCAAGAAAGGGAGAAAGCCAGGCCTCTTGGGCCAAACACTTAGCCAAATTATGAATGCAAAGGAAAAGTTCTTAAAGGAAATTAAAAGTGTTACTCCAATGAACACACAAATGATAAGAAAGCAAAACAGCCTTATTGCTGATATGGAGGAAGTTTTAGTGGTCTGGAGAGGAAAATCAAACCAGCCATAGCATTCCCTTAAGCCACAGCCTAATCCAGGGCAAGGCTCTAACTCTTCAATTCTAGAAGACTAACGAGGTGAGAAAGCTGCAGAAGGAAAGTTTAAAGCTAGCAGAGGTTGGTTCATGAGGTTTGTGGAAGGCAGCCATCTCTGTAATATAAAAATACAAGATGAAGCAGCAAATACTGATGTAGAAGCTGCAGCAAGTTATCCAGAAGATCTAGATAGCTACGATCAATGATAACAGTGGTTACACCAAACAACAGATTTTCAATGTAGATGGAACAGCCTTCTATTGGAAGAAGGTGCCATCCAGGACTTTCATATCTAGACAGAATAAGTTAATGCCTGGCTTCAAATTTCATAGGACAGGCTAACTCTCTTGTTAAGAGCTAATACAACTGGTGACTTCAAGCTGAAGTCAATACTCATTTACTTTTCTGCAAATCCTAGAGCCTTTAAAAATCATGTTAACTCTATCTGCTTGCACTCTATAAATGGAACAACAAAGCCTGGATGACAGTGCATCTGTTTATAGCATGGTTTACTGAATATTTTAAGCACACTGTTGAGACCTACTGCTCTGGAAAAGATTCCTTTCAAAATATTACTGCTCAGTGACAATGCATCTGGTTACCCACAAGCTCTGTTGGAGATGTTCAAGAAGATTAACGATTTTTAATGCCTGCTAACACAACATCCATTCTACAGCCCAGGGATCAAAAAGTCATTCCAACTTTCAAGTCTTATTATTTAGGAAATACATTTTTAAGGCTATAGCTGCCATCGATATTGATTCCTTTGATGGATATAGGCCAAGTAAATTCAAAACCTTCTGAACAGGATTTACCATTTCAGATGCCATTAAGAACATCTGTGATTCGTGGGAGATCAAAATATCAACATCAACAGGAGTTTGGAGGAAGTTGATTCCAACTCTCATAAATGACTTTTAGGTGTTCAAGACTTCAGTCAGGGGAGTAATTGCAGATGTAGTGGGAAGAGCAAAAGAACTAGAATTAGAAGTGGAGCCTAAAGATGTGACTGAATTGCTGCAATCTCAGGAACAAGCTTAATGGATGAGGAGCTGCTTCTTACAGATGAGCAAAGAAAGTGGCTTCTTGAGATGGAATCTAGTCCTGATGGAGATGCTATGAACATTGTTGAAATGACAACAAAGATTGAGAATATTCCATAAACAGTTGGCAGAGCAGTGGCAGGGTTTGAGAAGACTGACTCCAATTTTGAAAGAAGTTGTTCTGTGTGTAAAGTGCTATAAAACAGGCATTGCATACTACAGAGAAGTCTTTCATGAAAGGAAGAGTCAATTAATGTGGTAAACTTTCTTGTAATCTTATTTTAAGAAAATGCCACAGCCACCCCAACCTTCAGCAACCACTACACTGATCAGTCAGCAGCCATCAACACTGAGGCAAGATCCTATACCAACAAAAAAAATTAAAACTCACTGAAGGGTAGATGATCATTAGCACTTTTTAGCAATAAAGTATTTTTAATTAAGGTATATACATTGCTTTTTTAGATATAATGCTATTGTACACTTAATAGACTACAATATAGTGTAAACATCACTTTTTTTTGTTTGTTTTTGTTTTTGTGTTTGAGACAGTCTCCCTCTGTCCCCCAGGCTGGAGTGCGGTGGCGTGATCTCGGTTCACTGCAAGCTCCGCCTCCCGGGTTCATGCCATTCTCCTGCCTCAGCCTCCCGATCACTTTCATATGTACCAGGAAACCAAAAAGTTCATGTGACTCACTTTATCGTGGTGGTCTGGAACTGAACTCACGATATCTCTGAGGTATGGTAGGCTCCTGGAACTCTGCTGAAGTACAGGGCTGTTCTTCCTCCCATCTCTGCTCCTATATCCACAGCTGGTCCCCTAAACTAATCAGAAGCTTCTCTGTTCCTGAGATGGGTACCTTTTACCAACACTGAATTCCTTATGGGTGGGAGAAAAGAAAACCTTTAAATCTATGTGAGTCCTTTATAACATGGGAAATGGTCCTGCTGGGAGAAGCAAATATTTATGCACATAATTAACTAAGGAGGTAGAATGTTCTTTCCAAATGTTAAGCAAAACTTAGTGAAAAAAAAACAGACTTGCTTATGAAATGGCCTCTCACAGACACTGGAAGGGGCCATACGTCTGAATCAGCTCATGAATCCTCTCCCTATTAAAAATATATCACTCATCTGGGCTAACTCAAGACCTTTCTGGTATTGAGGATTTTTGCATCGATGTTCATCAGTAAAAATCTTTTTTTTTTTTTTTTTTTTTTTTTTTGTATCTCTGGCCAGGACTGTGCAGTCAGGGCACAATTATCTGATAACAATTCCAGAGCTGTAAGAGAACATCAGCTCCTCTTTTCTCCCTAATGACTTGTATGTCTTTTCTTCATTTTCTATGATCCCCTACCTTACATCTGACTTTCAGTGGAAGGGCTAGAAGCCAGCAAGCCCTAAGTGGCAGGCAGCTAGAAATTTCTAATGTTTTTACCCGACACTGCTGAGAAAATAGCATCTTTGCTTGAAAAATAAACAAATGGAGCCTCCTCACTCAGCCAGGGCAATGCACAGGGTATCAGACACTGAAAACTGTGCTCAATGCAAAAATGTGCAGCCAGCCCTTCTCTGTGCCCTGAGCTTCCCTAAGCACTTCAGACTATAGGTGAAGGTATTTATAAGGAGGCTATTCCTTGCTGGTACTTTTTTGTTTACCCCCGAATTTGCTCAACCTTTTACATTGTTTTTAAACACTACCCAACCTCTTAGCTAGCACAGTGAAATGAGAGTCAGAAGAAAGACCCAGTTTGAAGTCTCAACTCAGTCATTTATAAATTGTGTAACCCTGTACTCACTTCTTAAGCGCTGGGACTCCGTTTTTTAAATCTGTAAAATGGAAAGGAATCCATAAAAGTGTGGATTATGGATTCAGTATCATGGCTCATGTCCAGACACTTCTAAAGAAATAAAATGGAAAGGACTGGAATAAATCAGAATATATCAGATATGAAGAGTATGTTTTGATTCACCTTTACATAAGTGTTCTTGTTTGCAATGTAAATGTGATCTTTAACGGCATGACTAAGAGATAAAACTCACACACTATACAATTTACCCATTTGAAGTATACAACGCTATGGCTTTTGGCATATTCAGAGTTGTGCAACCATCACCACAATCAATTTGAGAACATTTCATCACCCCAAAAGGAAACCCCATACCCATTAGCAGCCATGCCCCATTTTCTCCCAAACCCCCACCCAGCACTAGGGAACCACCGATCTATTTTGTATCTCCATGTATTTGCCTATTCTGGACATTGCCTATAAATTGAATGATACAATATCCGGTCTTTTGTAACTGGCTTCTTTTCATTTAGCTAATATTTCCAAGGTTCATTCATACTGTAGCATGTATCAGAACTTTGTTCCTTTGTATGGCTGAATAATATCCCATTGTATGGATATACTATATTTTATTTATCCATTCATCCACTGGTGAACATGTGCGTTGTTGCAACTTTCAGGCTATGATGAATAATGCTGCTATGAACCACTAGCGTACAAATTTGTATATGGACATACCAATGTGTTTCCATAAGTCACTGTCAACAAAGTTTGATGGCAATAGGCTACATGATTACTGAGGAGTAGTTAAATCACTTTGTGATATTTTTAATCAACTCATGGACCGTGACTTTGGAAAAGGAAATAAAGACCATAAAATCAAGGTCGCATTCTTGTTCATGCAGCCACTGGATCTCTGTGGCCAATACTGTTTCCCTACTATCTTGAAAAACCAGTCATTTCAGAGAAATCTAACCTTTGGAATATCCATCTTCATTGTCCAAAAAGATTGAGACAGGAGCACTTCCATGCTGACAGGAGCTGCTGAACTCTCAGGAGAATTCAGTAATGAATAAATTTCCTTGTTTAAACCAGCTCCCATTCTAAGATGTAAATTCCTGCATCATCAGGTTTCAGACAAAGGACACTCACAAGCATACAGCCACACAGCCAGAGGCCAAAACTCCGAGCCTCCCCTGCTGCACACACACACACACACACACACACACACATATTCAATTTATGAACTGCTCTGCATGCAATGTGACTCCTACGATTGCGGCTATTAAAGAGCTGATGTAAGAAGAGAGGCAATGGTCAAAAGCAGCTCTCCCCAACAGCAAACCTGCATCAATAATTTAGCTATTAACAGCCATGTAACCAAAGAAGTTTGCAAGGGAGAGCTCTGCAGTGATCTGTGACACTAGAAACATCCCCGTGCCCACTCCCTTTTCTATTTTCTACTTCAACAACAGAGACCTAGTTGTCGGAAAAACCTGTCACCATTGGAGAAAAGGAACATGACAAATCTGTGAAATCTAATGAATACATACAATTCCTATATGCCTTAAATTTATGACCCTCACAAAGCCTACAAAATATGATAAACCATTATAGGTTTTTTTCTGTCTTCCCTGCCCGGCCACAATTAATTTCACCATGTTCCAGTGTAATACGGAATGTAATATATGGAGGCAAGACATTTAGAGTCTTGCAGTGAATAAGCCTTCTGAAGTTTGGGGCCCCGGGGGTAAAAGAAGCAATAATAACACGACTCATTTTGAGTAACCATTTGTGTGCAGTTTCTAGTTTGCATTGTTAAGCAAGACAAAAGTGCCCGAAGGAACCCACGGCAGTACTAGGCTAAGTTAGTCAAAATCCAAACGCCTAACATATTCTGTAATTGAGATGCATGGGGGCTCTTGCACGCACCCTAGAAGAGCATCATGCCACAAACAGAAGCTGTGCGTTACCAAACAACAGGAAGTGCTCTGGTTTTATCAATACAATAGCCTCCAAGGTCTGAAAAGATAGCAGAATTCAGTTAGAAAGTTCCATGCAGGCATGCCAAACACTACAACAGCAGAACAATGGAAACTATTATTTACTGAAGGCCACCTATGTGTGAGTACTGTGTTAGGACTTTCCATGCTACTGAGGTTAGCACTGAGTCTCCCAAAAAGATAGGTTCAAAGCCTAACCTCCGATACCTGTGAATGTGACCTCAATTCGAAAAAGTCTTTGCAGATACAAAGTTTAAGAAGAGGTCACACTGGATCAAGGTGAGTTCTAATGCAATGAATGGTATCCTTATAACAAGAGAGAAATTTGGACACAGACAGGGAAGAATACCCTGTGAAGATAGAGGCAGAGGCCAGGCACAATGGTTCACACCTGTAATCCCAGCACTTTGGGAGGCCAAGGCAGGCAGATCATTTGAGGCCAGGAGTTCGAGACCAGCCTGGGCAACGTGGCAAAACTCCATCTCTACTAAAAAAATATATAAAAAAATAAAAAAATTAGCTGGCGTGCACCTGTAATCCTAGCTACTCGGGAGGCTGAGGCAGGAGAATCGCTTGAACCCAGGAGGCAGAGGTTGCAGTGAGCTGAGATCACGCCACTGAACTCCAGCCTGGGTGACAGAGCGAGATTCCATCTCAAAAAAAAAAAAAAAAAAAAAAAAGATGGAGGCAGAGATTGAAGTTATGCAGCTGCCAGCCAAAGAATGTCACAGATTGCTGGTGACCACCAGAATCTATGACAGAAGCATAGAGTAGATTCTCCTCCAGAGCCTCCAGAAGGAACCAGCCCTACAAACACCTTGATTCAAACTTCTCTCTCCAGAAATGTGAGAGAGTAAAAGTGTCTACTGTTTTAAACCACCCAGTTGGTAAGAATTTGTTACAACAGCCTTAGGGAACTAATATCACTATAAATAAATTCCGTACAACAACCCTGAGAGCTGGGCATTTTCAAACCACCCCCCATGCCTTTATAGGTGGTGGAAAAACTGAGACTCAACAAAATGTCAAAATCACATAGAGAACAAATGGAGGAATCAGGCCTCAAGACTGCATAAGTAAACCCCAAACCTGAACTACTAGTTAAGAGGCACCAAATATTGCCATTGTGTCTGTAGAGTGGTTTTCCTACGAGGTTTTCAGATGATCCCTGGAAGTCTTAGCAGAGTAATCAGGCAAGAGAAAAAAGGAAAGGCATCCAAATAGGAAAAGAAGATGTCAAGCCATCTCTCTTCACTGACAATATGATTATATACCTAGAGAACCCTAAAGACTCTGCCAAAAGGCTCCCGGAACTGATAAACAACTTCAGTAAAGTTTTGGGATCGAAAATCAGTAGCACTTCTATCCACCAATAGCATTCAAGCTGAGAGTCAAATCAAGAACACAATCCCATTTATAATCGCCACAAAAAATTAACAAATAAAATACATACCTAACCAAGATAGATTCCTTGGTTAGAAATACATATAACCAAGCAGGTGAAAGAGCTCTATAAGGAGAACTAAAAAACACTGCTGAAATCATAGACACAAACAAAAAAAAACATTCCATGCTCGTGGATTAGAATAATCAATATCGTTAAAATGGCCATACTGCCCAAAGCAATCTACAGATTCAATGCTAATCCTAACAAACTACCAATGTCAATTCCCATAGAATTAGAGAAAAGCAATTCTAAAATTCATATGGAACCAAAAAAGAGCCCAAAGAGCCAGAGCAATCCTAAGCAAAAAGAACAAAGATGCAGGCACCACATTACTGGACTTCAAACTATGCTACAGGGCTACATGAACCAAAACAGCATGGTAATGGTACAAAGACAGACACATAAACCAATGGAACAGAATAGAGAACCCAGAAATAAAACCTGCATACCTACAGCCATCTGATCTTTCACAAAGTCAACAAAAATAAACAACGGGGAAAGCGCTCCCTATTCAGTAAATGGTGCTGGGATATCTGGCTAGCTATAAGCAGAAGAATGAAATTGAACACTCATCTTTCACTACATACAAAAATTAACTCAAGATAGATTAGAGATTTAAATATAAGACCACAAACTATAAGACTCCCAGAAGAAAATGTAGGAAATACTATTCTGGACATCAGTCTTGGCAAAGAATTTATAGCTAAGTCCTCAAAAGCAACTGCAACAAAAACAAAAATTGACAAGTGGGACCTGGCCAGGTGCAGTGGCTCATGCCTGTAATCCCAGCACTTTGGGAGGCCAAGGCAGGCAGATCACGAGGTCAGGAGACCAAGACCATCCTGGCTAACACGGTAAAACCCCATCTCTACTAAAAATACGAAAAATTAGCAGGACATGGTGGCATGTACCTGGAGAGCCAGATACTTGGGAGGCTGGGGCAGGAGAATCGCTTGAACCCAGAAAGTAGAGGTTGCAATGGGCCGAGATCGCACCACTGCACTCCAGTCTGGGCGACAGAGCAAGACTCTGTCTCAAAAAAAAAAAAAAAAAAAATTGACAAGTGGGACCTAATTAAACTAAGGAGCTTCTGCACAGCAAAAGAAACTATCAACAGAGTAAACAACCTACAGAATGAGAGAAAATAATCACAAACTAGGCATCCTACAAAGGTCTAACATCCAGAATCCACGAGGAACTTAATTTGAAAAGCAAAAATCAAACCACCACATTAAAAAGTGGGCAAAAGATATGAATAGCCACTTCTCAAAAGAAGACACACAGCCAGGCACAGTGGCTCATGCCTGTAATCTCAGCACTTTGGGAGGTTCAGGTGGGAGAATCACTTGAGCCCAGGAGTTCGAGACCAGCCTGGGCAACATAGTGAGACCCCATCTCTACAAAAAATAATTTAAAAATTAGCCAGGCATAGGGGTGCATGCCTGTAGTCCCAGTTAATTGGGAGGCTAAGATGGGAGGATGGCTTGACCCCAGAAGATTGAGGCTGCAGTGAGTTGTGACTACACCACTGCACTCCAGCCTGGGTGACAGAGTGAGACTATGTCTCAAAAAACAAATGAACAAAAAAGAAGGTATACAAGTGGCCAACAAACATATTTTTAAAAACGTTTGTCATTAGAGAAAAGCAAATCAAAACCATAATGAGATACCATCTCACATCAGTCAGAATGACTATTATTAAAAAGTCAAAAAACAACAGATGCTGATGAGGCTGTGGAGCAAAGGGAACACTTATACACGGTTGGTGAGAATGTAAATTAGTTCAGCCACTGTGAAAAGCAGTTTGGAGATTTCTCAAAGAGCTTAAAACAAAATTACCATTCGACCGACCCAGCAATCTCATTACTAGGTATGTATCTAAAAGAAAATAGATCATTCTACCAAAAAGACACATGCACTCATAGGTTCATCGTAGCACCATTCACAATAGCAAAGACATGGAATCAAACTAGGTGCCCATCAACAATGGATGGGATAAAGAAAATATGGTACATACACACCATGGACTACTACATACACAGCCATAAAAATAACAAAATCTTGTCCTCTGCAGTAACATGGACGCAGCTTGTGGCCATTATCCTAAGTGAATTCATGCAGGAACAGAAAACCAAATACCGTATGTTCTCATTTATAAGTGGGAGCTAAATATTGGGTATTCATGGACATAAACATGACAACAACAGACACTGAAGACGGCTAGACAGAGGAGGAAGGGAGCAGGGCAAGAGCTCAAAAACTAAGTATTGGGTACTAAGTTCACTACCTGGGTGATGGCATCAATCATGCCTCAAACCCTAGCATCTTGCAATACCCTCATGTCACAAACCTGCACAGGTATCCCCTGTATCTAAAATAAAAGTTGAAATTATTCTTTAAAAAGATGATCCCTAAAAATATGCAGAGACTTCAGCAGTTTCTTGCTAGCAAGATATACAAATGCATCATAACAAGATATACAAATATGTCATAGCTGGTACTTGACCCCACCTCCACCATAGGAAGCATGAACATTCTCTTTAGGTGGACAGCTACATTAGCAAAACTCTAAGTCAAGCAGCCCTGTGAATCAGACAAATACTCAGATTTTAAATGCCTCATTCATTCAACTCAACCAGCCTTTGCTGAGTGCTGAGAAAGTATGAGGCAGACAGTCCGGTGTGAGAGATCTAGAGATACAGCCCTTGACTTTCAGGAGCTCAAGACTTCATTTTCTCAAGTGAATGGGCCCAACACTACCCATGCTTGAGCTTTTACTCAGATTCAATGAATTACCAAAAGGTGTGCTCTGCATCATTTGTGGCAGAGAGTGGTACTCATCTGACAGTCCCCTCATTTCCCAGGTGAGGCAGGGCCACGTGACTACTTTGGGTCAATGGAAAGTGCAGAAAGGTGACATGTATCACTTCTGGGTGAACAGAGGAGCTGGCAATAACAGGTCCTGCAATCTCTTCTGCTGTGGCAATGTTGCAAATGGTGGAGCCTCAATCAGCCGGGAGAAAGTGACCAAGACAGGCAGAGCCCTTGCCCACTACTGCCATCCAATCTTCAGGAGTTTTTGTGTACATGAAAAATAGGTTTCTATGTGTTAAACTTTCTGGGAAGTTTGTTACTGCAGCACAGACCTCTCCTACCCTGACTAACACATTATCTAACACATGTCCTTACATAGCATATCACAATAAATACCAGGTTAAATTCCAAGATAAAACTACATTAATTCTTGAAGCCTGAATATTAACAATATTCTGGTACAGAGAAATTTACCATATATTGTATAAGGTCTGTTCAAATTTCTTTTCTTCTATATCAAAGGGACACAAAAATAAAATGAAATACATTCTCCCTCCTTTAACCAATCCGAGGCATTGCATATACAAAGTGTTTTCAGAATTCAGCCTCTTCCTAGAGATAATCAGGCACTGTCCAGTTGCAACCTGAATGGTCCTTTATGCAGAGATTTTTGTCTTATCCTTGTGGCCCCCAATCTAGATGGATCTGGATCTTCCTGGATCCAACAAATGCTTGGGATATGAATGTCTCTCATGAACAATGGCAGCATTCTCACACAAAGTCATCAACATAAGTCTCTCGTCAAATACCCATCCGTCCAGACTGGCATCAGGGTACTGTCCCCTGCCCTCTCCTTGGGCACACTCCAACCTAGATTTTGTACCTTCCACACACCATAAATTGAACTCCACTGTATTAGTCTGTTCTCACGCTGCTAATAAAGACATAGCCGAGACCGGGTAATTTTTAAAAAAAAAAAAAAAAAAAAAAAAGGAAAAAGGCTCAATGCACTCACAGTTCCACATGGCTGGGGGAGGCCTCACAGTCATGGTGGAAGGTGAAGGAGGAGCAAAGGCACGTCTTACATGATGGCAGGGAAGAGAGCCTGTGTAGGGGAACTGCCCTTTATAAAACCATCAGATCTCGTGAGACTTACTATCACAAGAACAGCACTGGAAAAACCTGCCCCCGTGATTCAGTTACCTCCCACCGGGTCCCTCCCACAACACGTAGGGATTACGGAAGCTACAATTCAAGATGAGATTTAGGTGGGGACACAGCCAAACCACATAATCCACCAAAGTATCTCCCACATTTGCCTCCCTTAGGGACCAAGAGACTGACTACAGCCCAAGTACTAAAAGGCTCCAGCACAGAGTTTCAGCACTACCATCCCAATGGCCAGAGAGTCCCACCATCTCAGCAAGACCACTTTATGGAATCTGCAAAAATATCCTCTCCCTGAGTCTACTCCATTTCCTAACTTGTCAAAAAGGAAAAGCTCAAAATGCTAGAGATTTACTAACTCCAGTGAGACATGCAATAGTGAATCCACAGAACCAGACAGTGGGAGGGTACAGGAAGCACCAAGTCAAGAACAATAATGGATCTGACACGTTGGCTGATGCCTATAATCCCAGCACTTCAGGGAACCAAGGTGAGTGAATTGAGTGAAGCCAGGAGTTCAAGATCAGCCTGGACAACAAAGCAAGAGCTCATCTCTACAAAAACTGTAAGTAAAAAGTGAGCCTGGCATGATGGCATGCATAAGTAGTTCCCTGCTATTTGGGAGGCTGAGGTGGGAGAATCGCTTGAGCCCAGGAGTTTGAGGCTGCAGTGAGCTATGTTCATGCCACTGCACCTATTGGGACCCTGTTACAGGGGAAAAAAAAAAAGGAACAGGCCGGGTGCGGTGGCCCACGCCTGTAATCCCAGTGCTTTGGGAGGCCAAGGCAGGCGGATCACCTGAGGTCAGGAGTTCGAGACCAGCCTGACCAACATGGAGACACCCCGTCTCTACTAAAAATACAAATTAGCTAGGTGTGGTGATGCATGCCTGTAATCCCAACTACTCAGGAGGCTGAGGCAGGAGAATCGCTTGACCCCAGAAGGCAGAGGTTACGGTGAGCTAAGATCGCGCCACTGCATTCTAGCCTGGGCAACAAGAGCGAAACTCCGCCTCAAAAAAAAAAAAAAATAAATAAATAAATAAATAAATAATAAATAATAATAATAATAATAATAATAAAAGAACAATGAAGTTTAAATGTGCTCTGCAGGGATGCACCAGAGCCTGCTTGGTGAGAATCTTGGTGAAGGGACACAGAGCTCACCCCACCCAATTCCCACCTAACCAAAGCAGTACAGATGACCTGTTTCACACATTAGTTTTGATGTAAAGATTTCCTTGGTGAAAAAGTCACTTGCTGCTGAAAGTGGCTTGTACTGTGGGACTCTCAGCTCTCCATCTGTCTGTCCTTGGACAAATCAGTTGATCTCTCTGAGACCCAGATCCCTTCTCTATAAACCAGCGCAATAAACCACTTCACAGGCCTAGCATGAGGATTAACAGAAGTAATTATGAAAAAAACAAAATGCTTGATGCATTGTGGGCGGTCAACAAATGTTCCTTCTCTTCCCCATAAATATAAACACTGGCCAAATAAGTCAGCTGCACATGAGGCTGTGTTTTGCAATTAGTAATGTGAGGGCCCTTTCTAAAACATTTGCTGGGAGCCCAAAATCTCTAGGTAAGCCAGTATGTCATGCTGTTTTCCCAAAAATGGAGCAATCCATTTCAACAAGTACTTAATGAGCACCAAGAAGACATCAGATTTCTCAACAAGCAGAAAAACCCTTCATAATTAGCAAACTGTTTTTCTTCTTATAAGGACATTTGTCATTGGCTTTAGATAATCCAGCATGACCTCTTCTTAAGATCTTAACTTGTCCAGGCACAGTGGCTCATGCCTGTAATCCCAGCACTTTGGGAAGCCAAGGCAGGCGGATCACTTGAGGTCAGGAGTTTGAGGCCAGCCTGGCCAACATGGTGAAACCCCATCTCTACTAAAATTACAAAAAAATTAGCCAGGCACGCACCTGTAATCCCAGCTACTCGGGAGGCTGAGGCAGGAAAATCACTTGAACCTGGGAGTTCCTTGTGTCTCTGTTTAGGACTGTTTGCTGCCTTTTTTTTTTTTTTTTTTTTTTGAGACAGAATCTTGCTCTGTCGTCCAAGCTAAAGTGCAGTGGCGCAATCTCAGCTCAGGGAGGCAAAGGCTGCAGTGAGCTGCGATCGTGCCACTACACTCCAGCCTAGGTGACAGAGCAAGACTGTCTCAAAAAAAAAAAAAAAATTCTTAATTACCCTTTTTCCAAATAAGGTCAGATTCACACGTTCAGAGTGTACATACGTTGACCACCACACACTCCTCTGTAGGGGTCTAGGCATTGCCAACTGAACAGTAAGCCAGCCAGTGAGAGCACTGCATGCCCACCTCCTTCCAAACCCTCAATCTAGCCTCATAGCCCAAACAGATCCATGCGGTTTGTTATACGGATACAGGGAGAGAGCAGTGACCAGAAATGTAATGCAAGCCACATATGTAATTAAAATGTTTCTAGTAGCCACGTTACAAACAGGTAAAAAGGAATAGATAAAATTAATTTTGATGACATCTTTTATTTAACCTATACACCCAATATAGGGTTGATACATGATCCTTGTCTTCAATGTGTATATGATGGAGGTGAGGAAATAAGTCTCAAATATATTCAATAATCAAGCAAGTTCCTAGGATTAGTTCAAAAGCAGCAACTAGCTGGGAGCGGTGGCTCACGCCTGTAATCCCAACACCTTGGGAGGCAGAGGCAGGTAGATGACTTGAGGTTAGGAGTTCAAGACCAGCCTGGCCAACATGGTGAAACCCCGTCTCTACTGAAAATATAAAAATTAGCCAGGCATGGTGGTGCACACCTGTAGACCTAGCAACTCGGGAGGCTGAGGCAGGAGAACCACTTGAATCTGGGAGGCAGAGGTTGTAATGAGCCGAGACTGCGCCACTGCGCACTGTAGCTTGGACAACAGAGCAAGACTCTGTCTCAAAAAAAAAAAAAAGCAGCAAACAGTCCTAAACACAGACACAAGAAATGTCACAAGCAGTGGCCTTGGGAGAGGAATGGAATGCACATGGGTGTCATGAATTCAGAAGAAAAGGCCACCTTAAGAGAGGGCTAAGTTGTCTTCAGGCTGCATAACAACATGGATGGGAAGAGAATAAGGGGGATGACAGACCTGTGGGGCAAGTGGCAGCTACCCAGACGTGCCCTTGAGTGGATTTGTAAAAGGCGCACCTTCTGGGCATGCACAGTAAGTCCACGGCTTCATGAGCAGGCTACTTTGTGCAAATTAGCAAATGGGTTATTAGTTATGGGTTGAAATGTGTCCCCCAAAAACAATATGCCAGAGTCCTAACCTCCAGTTAACTCAGAATGTGACCATATTTGGAGACAGGATCTTTGCAGAAGTGATCGAGTTAAAATGGGGTCATTAAGGTGGGACCTAATCCAACATGGCTGGCGTCCTTATAAAGAGGGGATATCTGCACACAGAGACAGACCTGTACAGAGGGAAGGTGATGTGGAGATACACAGAGAACATCATGTCACGATGAAGGCAGAGACCAAGGTGCTGTTGATGCCCAAGAACAACAAAGAGTTCCAGAAAACCACCAGAAGCTACAGAAAGGCACAGAACAGATTCTCCCTCCACACCTGCAAATGGAACAAACCCTGCAGACACCTCGATGTAGAACTCCTGGCCTCCAGAACTGTGAGACGATACATTTCTGTTGTTTAAGCCACTCGGTCTTGGTACTTTTGTTATACCCACTCCAGAAAACTATTTAATAATATAGTGCCTGTTCCTGAGTGCAGGCACACAACTTGGCCCTGAACGTAGGACTAACTACTGCAACCCAGAACAGCCGAGGAAACAACACTGGTGATGGAAGGCCCAAGGAGCTCCGACTCCCAGGCTACATGGCCAAGTAAGAAGAAATCGTCCTTCAGCTTTCAGTGGAAGAACCAAAAGCGGAAAATACAGCTTTTCTAACATGGAACAAAAGCATGCCTCAAACGCCCAAACACCCACCCACACACTACGTTCACAGCCTGGGCTGAGCAGGGCTACAGCTGGCTCCTGTCGAAAGCTAAAGCCAGGGAAATGCCAACGTAATGGGAGATGCCAAGCACCCTTGCATTTCCAAGTCTATCCTGCCAATGCGGCTTTGGCAAACTGCAGGCAAGGAGAAGGCCCTACTGAAATCGACTTCCTTTTCTAAAGAGACAGAGAAGGTCACAGCATCAAGACCATCTAAATGAACATTAGAGAAGTGTACTCCTAAAAAAATCTGAGGATCTGAAAACAAATCTTCTCATGAGCGTGTGCACCTGCTATCAGAATCTGAGACATTCAAGAGTTATTTTCCATTCTTAATATTAACAGCCGGGGACACCCCCATTGTTTTTGTTTGTTTTTCACAAACCTTAACCCACTTAATCCCCACAGCCACCCACTGAGGTCGTTATTTTCACCATTTTGACATTGAGACCAGAAACGTTAAGTGACATGGCCAAGGTCACATAGCTGAGAAACAGACAGCAAAGTTAGAGTCCCAAGTTACTGTGCCTGCAGAGTCCTGGTTGTCACTACAAAACCCTCCTCCCTCTGACTGCCCCCCCACACACACACACTGCCCTCACATTTCCCAAAAGTATGGCCTAACGACATGAGCATTTAGGAAACAGAAGTGAAAGGTACAAGTCACAGCTCTAAGTGGACCATGGCCCCAAAGGGAAACTTACTTGCATTTGTTTTTCTTCTTTTCCCATATATGAGATTTCCCCCAACCAGTCTGAAAACC
Source organism: Mandrillus leucophaeus (assembly GCF_000951045.1). Lineage (NCBI taxonomy): Eukaryota > Metazoa > Chordata > Mammalia > Primates > Cercopithecidae > Mandrillus > Mandrillus leucophaeus. The sequence goes on from NW_012107919.1 coordinate 112,802, forward strand.
AAAATCCAAACGAGGAAGCCTTGCTTCCCCTGGGGTCAGCAGTGGCCCGAGGGTCCCCAATAATAGCTTCCAAACTGGGGTCCACAGACTGCGGGGGATGCCCAAGGTTCCCACCACTAGTGCAAAAGCAGTAACCAAAATTGTCCTTTTTCCTAAACATTGGGCAACTGACATATCAAATATCTTTGTCCTTGGCTGAAATCAAAACACATCTGCAGGACAGCGAGAACGACTTCTTCTGAGCAGAAACTCTCATAGCTATAAATGTCTTTCATTCATGTTTTAACAATACAAATTATTATTTAATAATTTTGCTATTTCAAAACATCTGGCTAGTGGGGGGAATATTATACAAGAAGTCCTCAGCTGGGTTGGGCAGGAAGTGAGTGGAAAAGGATTTATCAGCACCTGTTCGCATTTGGAAAAATCAGAAAATACCTTCACGAGGCCCAGGAGCAGAATCCGAGTTTCTCATTAATGAAATAACATCTCTCATAGTGTCGTTCTCCCAAACTGTAACAAAGTTCACATGCACTCATTAACCTTCAGAGTAGGAGAGCTAAATGAACAAGAATTTCCATTTTATATATGTAAACAGAAATAGATACCTCATTTTCAAAAGGAGTAGCTCAAACCACCTAACTAATCTGCCAGCGGATCGGTTCCCTAACAGGAGCCAACAAGCCATGTAACAGCCCGTCCCAATAAAGCCAATGGTGTCAAGGAAGGGGAAAATGCCGGCGCAGTAATTCTTTTCTGTGGTTTGACTGTCTATGGGTCATTTATTTCTCTATATGAAGCCTCAATTTCCCCAGCAATAAAATGGGGATAATATCTGCCACCTAGTAATGAAGATACAGCTATAAATTACTTTGAATTGCCTGGATAATCAGCATTATGCAAACTGACGAACTCATTAGAGAGCTACTAAACACAGTTATAAATCTCATAAAAATACTTCCATGGAGATTAAGGCTCAATTAAAAGGCTTCATTTTTTAATAATTTCCATCACCTTGTTATTTTAAAGACAAGAACACTTACAGCCAGTTTAGATATTTCCAGCAAAGAGACACCGGGCCTTCTCTAACATTCTTGATGAAGCTCTGCATTGATAAACTATTGGCCAATTAAAGGGAAGAGGATATATCTAGTAGAATAGGTGTGAGCCTGGCTGAAATCAGGGGACCAGGACAGCCCTCCCCAGGAGAATGACACTGGCTCAACAACCTTGTCCCAGATTCATCAACCACCACATCTCTCAGCACAGAGCAACAAGACCCAGTGTATCTCATAAATTCTCTTTCAAGTATGGTACCTAGGAACTAACTTGACTCGATTTTAACTTGGCTTCTCCCAGTGTCTTCAGAAGAGGCAAATAACCTCCAACAACCTAAGACAAATGGATCAGAGGCTCTGAGACAGTTCCAACACTCACCTAAAGTTCCGCTAACCTGAGAAGCCCAACCCTCACACTACCCTGTATAGCAAGGACTAACCCATGGTCAACCTCAAGAAGGGAAACTATCATGCTACAACGCAACTACAACTCAAAGACTTCCACACTCTTCCACCATCAATATCCTGTGGCTAAAACTGCAACTTCAGTTCCCAAGGTCAGAGAGGTCATAGGATGGATGAGTCCCAAAGCAGCCAAGGTGATCGAGCAAGCAAATACGGAACTGCAGCTAAGTGTTTTTTTGCACACAACTCTCAGGAAGCTCTTCCACCTGATCTAGCCTGTGACCAAACTCTAAGGCAACACTGTCCCATCTAGGAGCCTGGGCCGCACTCAGCTGGAGGGTACCCAAAGGAAAACCCACATGCCTCTTTGCTGGTGCCCACCACCAGAATTATCAACCAGGCTAGTTTCCACAGATTGCACCTGCTGCTTCTTGTCTTGCCTCACCACGTTTATGAAAGCAACACTCTAGGCGGACACCCTGGATCCAGAGTGGAGCACTATTCAATGTGTGGAAAGAAAACCAACTCAAATATGAAAGAAAATGGCTGGGAACAAACAGCCTTATTAAAGAGTCCTTTGCAAATCTGAGATTCTGGCATTCACCAATAAGGGAAAAATGGGTAAACCATTCAGCAAAATCCAAAATGAGTCCAAGTTCAGGGAAACAATATACTAAATAGCTGTGCCCCTCAGAGGATAAGCATAATTTAAGCTAAAATAACTCCTCTTTCCTCCCCTGACTTGAAGCACTTGGAATGTGAGAGAAACAACTCTGAATGCGGGTGTTTAAAATTTTAATGTTTCATTGAGCTGAGTATCCTGGACTCAGCTGGTGATCAATTTACCTATTAACTGTCTTTTCCAGCTCAATAATCTGCTCTAGGCAAAGCAATGCCTCCTGCTTAGGAGAGACCATGAGGCTAAGAAAACAGAGAAATCCTTTCAGGACTGACACATAGAGGGGCCTTCAGGTCTGGGGCACTGGGTCAGAATCACGTGTCCCAGGCAAAGCAACGCTGAGGTCCCAAAGATGTGTGAGAAACAGCCCCACCTTGAACCAAGGAGTTTAGTGTATCAAGAAGAGCTATCACGACTGCAAACACATTTAACTGATGGCTGTACTGGATCCATGTCACACAACGTCACAAACAGAATGGATGAGACTGCCCTGCCCTGGACCACCCTGGACGACCCTGCACGAAGGCTGAAGGCAGCATGCAGCACTGCAGGCAGGCACACCTTGAGTGGATGTGAGGCTAGAGACACACAGGGATTCCATTCACAAACGGCTACCGTTTGGATTTTGCCTTTGAGGCAATGGGAAACAGCCTTCAGGGTTACTTCCCTTCCTCCTAAAAACGTGAATTAGATGTGCTGGTTATTTTAAATAAGCTGGCTTACTTTGCATCACTTGGGAGAATCACAAGCCATTGTCAATCAATAAAAAGATCCCCACTGTGCCTCACGCTGGAGCATATCCCATGGAGCCCACACAGGAAACTGCAGCCCTATTATAAATCCATATCCACATCCTGGAGTCTGCCACGGTGACCACCGATGTGGGGGTTCAGCTTTGAAACCACCGTATGTTTTCCCTAACCCCACCATCTGAAGGCACTGCTATGGCCTGAGCGTCTGCCTACCTCCAAAATTCTGATGTTTAAATCTAACCCCCAATGTAATAGTGTTAAGAGATGGGGCCTTCAGGAGGTGGTTAGGTCATGAATGGGATTAGCACCTTTATGAAAGAGGCCTGAAAGGGCCTTTTTCCCCTTCCACCATGTGAGGACCACCTATGAAGCAGAGCGCCCTCACCAGACACAGAATCTGCTGGTGCCTTAATCTTGGACTTCCCAGGCTAGAGAATTGTGAGTGATCAATTTCTATTATCTATAAATTACCCAGTCTAAGGTATTTTGTTACAGCAGCTTGAAAAGACCTAAGACAGGCATCTCATTGGGCCTCTCCCTACCTGTACTCTCCCAGGATACCTCTTATTCCTCTAGTAAAGCTGCTTGGGAGAACAATCATATTTCCTATAAAACACCCCTGTGAAGTTTTTGGAAATAAAATTCTGGAATTTGGTCCTCTTCCCTTCATTATGAACTCTTTCATACACTCCTCCCGGCCCCATTATATGTTTTCCTTTTCTAATTACTAAAAAGACTCCTGATTTTACTTAAGCACATTCCCCAGTCTTCTTTGCAACAAAATGTGGCTGTATTTGGGCCAATGGGATATAAGCAGAAGTTCAGTGTGTGACTTCCAGGAAGGATCCTTAAGAAGAGGAAGCTCATCCTTCTTGGTGCCTTCCTCCTTCCTCCAACTGGAATTCAGATGACATGGCTGGTACTCAAGCAGTCATCTTGGGCCATGAGGTACTTAGCACAGGAATACCAAGTAAGAGAGGGAGCCTGAATCCCTGATAGCATGGAGCCAGCCACCATGCCACCCTGAATTACCTACCTCCAGCAGGCTCTGAAAGCCACTCAATAGGCAGAACACATGCCTGAGCAATGCAGGTTTCATTCTAATAAGGTGAGTTATTGAATTTGAGCTTGAATTTCAATAAACCAGTAACACCCAAAAAAACACATTTGTAAATATGTTCTAAGCATGCATATTTCCAAAACTCCAAGATAAAAAAAAAAAAAAAAGCAGCACAGCTAAACACAGACACACACATGCATGGACATGTGTGCGCACACACACGCACGCACGCACACACACACACACCCCTTAAGTCATCGTCCACTTGCCATATAATAAAATTAAACTAAAACAGACTCTTTTGAAAATGGAAGACTCGTTCATTCCAACATCATCTCAGACACCTCATAGTGTCCTTCCCCACCCCCACCGGACTAAGCTCCTGGAGAAGAGACTTTGTGTTATTCAACTCAGCACCACCCAGTGCCTAACACGATGCCTGGAACATAGCAGGCTGCATGATGAAGTCGAATTCAGGCACTGCCCCAGGAGGGGAGGAAATGAGTGTACACAGGAAATACCAGCATCCCCTTCCTGACTGTGTCTAAGTCTGTGTTTCCAGAAAGCATCCCTTATCCATCGTCCCTGGGCCCCCATACCTCTCCTCTACATGATCTCCTTCAGAGGCCACCTGGTCAGCTCTCATCACCTGTTTTGGGGAGAAACTTTCCAGCTCCAACATCCGTAAGTCCCATATTACCTACTACCCTCCTTTCCCACCAAGATACGAACCCTCCACATCTCACAAGAACTGACAGAACTAATCCCTACAACTACGCCTTTCTCAATTACAAAGGGACATAAGGATCTAACTGTGTACACTTCCAAGTTCAAATTCTACCATGATGCCATTCACTCGCAACAAGTTTAAAGAATTACCAGGCAGGTTTCCTGCCAACATCACCCCACCCCATCCATGTGGTCCCCAACTCTGAGATCATCCCATTTCTGCTTCAGGAACTAGGCCCTATCCTTCCTTTCAGCACCCTACACTCCTACGAAAATGAGACCCCTCCACTCCTCACCAGCCCAACTCCCCTTACCTGATATCAAAAAGGGTCCCTCTCTTCAACTGATTCCCCAGCCTGCCCAAGGTATCTTCTATATGAACATTCTCCTGAGCCTGGACACGCAATGCTCTACTCACCTGCTCTCAGAAGTCTCTACCACCATCGGCACATCAAAACACAACTGACAACTTTTTGACTTCACACCCTTCCACTAAAAAGGAAAAACAAAACAAAAAAAACAAGCAAAGAAACAAACAAAAAAAACTCTAGTGCTCCCTCCTCTTCCTGGCCAGCTCTCTGGCTCAGCCCATTTGAAGGTTCCATTTCCAGCCTTCTCTCATAAATCACGGCATCATCCTATATCTCTCTGTCCTATAAAGCTCAGTGCCAAAGATTATACCAGCTGCACTCCAGTGCCTATACTGTTACTGCTTTTTGTTTTTTAACTTCCTTTAACCCATTATCTTTTAATTAGAATCTGAGTTCTCTACCCTCTACAGGTCAATCAATCTATAATGACTTTTGGGAAAGGAAATGGAAGCATTATTTTGGCCAGGAATTGTAGGTAACAAAATTGACTTCAGGAAATGTGGGGAAAACACAAATGCAGAGAACATAGCTGCCAGAATTTCCATCCTTCTTCCAGATGCCTGTTCTGCATACTCTCGTTCTTCAGGGAGAGAGGCTGGCACTAATCCATCAGCATCTCAAACACTCCACAGCTTTGCTGTTACTGCATTCTACTAGGATAACATTTTCAAGTTCCAACGACACACTTGATTTCACCAAGAGGCAGTGGTGTGGCCAGAAAAGTAATATTTAACAATATGAACATAATCCCTAATAAAATACAGAATTTCAGGGCCAAATGTATGGAAACAGGTAGTAAGCTTCTCCTATACCCAAGCAGTTCCTAGGTTATCACAGCCTGGAGACATGGAGTGTGGACATGAAGTCAGCAGGCAACATGTGTATCAAGTTCAACCAGTGAAGAGCTGCCAAAGGGTCTTATGAAATGAAGTCCACAACTGGACAGAGTTAGGCTCCACACCTAAGCAGGGAATCGGGAAAGATGAGCTCAGCCCCGTTGCATTTACTTCTTGCAGCTGGCTTCACTCCTTAAAAGTTGGTGGGGTCATAGAAGCAGGTATATACACATAGAAATTTAAAGTAAAATAAACCTAGGATGGCAGGTGGACTCTTAAGGTCCCACCATGGTCTTCACCTCTTGGCATCGTGCCCTTGTGTGATCTTCTTCCCCTGAATATGGACAGGACTTGTAACTTCCTTCTAATCCATAAATGGAAGGTGATCAGATGTGCGTATTACGGCTCCCATCATGCTGGAGTCCTTCTCTTTCTTGCTGACTTGATGAAACAAGAGGCTATATGGAGGACCCACATGACAAGAAACTGAGACTGGCCTCCAGTCAACAGCCAGCAAGAAAATGAGGCCTTTAATCTGGCTGTCTGCAAGGAAATGAATTTTGCTAATAACCTCATGAGCTTAGAATTGAGTCCTTCCCCAGTCGAGTCTCAGATAAGACTACAGCTTCAGCAGACACTTTGATTCCAGGCTTTCAGAGAGTCCAGTTAAGCTATATTCCAGGCTCCTGGCCCACAGAAACTGTGACATAGTAAGTGTGTACTGTGTTAAAACATGGAGTTTGTGATAATATTGTTACACAGCAACAGAAAATGAACAGAGGTCAAGTCAGTGAGCAACAATGATTATTCAACAAATGATGAGAACAACTGGGTAGCCCCTGGAAAAAAAAAAAAAGGCTGGATCACTCTCACATGATATCAACATAAATTCCAGGTTGAGGGAAGATTTAAATATGAAAAATACATCAAAAGAGAAAACATGCTTCTAATATGTAATTTTGGAGTGAGGAAGGCCTTCCTAAGTGAAAATCCAAAAACTATGAAAAGACTAACAAATCTGATTAACAGAGAAAATACATCTGCAACTTGTATCACAGAGGGCTAATTTCTATAATATATAAGTAGTTCCTACAAATCAATAATCAAAGGATTACTCAATAGGAAAAAAAAAAAGCAAAAAAAAAAAGCATTCCTATAAACAGTTTACAGAAATGAAACTACACATGGTTCTTATACTTGTGGAAAGATGTTTCCTCATTATAAGAGTGAGAAACACATTGAAACACTGACCAGGATCAAAATGTGTGATAACACACTTGATTGAAATGCAATGGGGAAAATGGCACCCTCATTTAGGTGGGGAGTACAGTGGTGCAGCCTTTCTAGAGGACATCAAGCCTTTTCTAGAGGACATCAGTAACTATAAAAGCTACAAATGTGGCTGGGCATGGTAACTCACACCTGTAATCCCAGCACTCTGGAAGGCCGAGGTGGGCATATCGTCTAAGGTCAGGAGTTGGAGACCAGCCTGGGCAACATGGTGAAACCTCATTTCTACTAAGAAAAAAAATACAAAAATTAGCCAGGTGTGGTGGCGTGCACCTGTAGTCCCAGCTACTCAGGAGGCTAAGGCAGAAGAATAGCTTGAACCCAGGAGGCTAAGGTTGCAGTGAGCGGAGATGACGCCACACACCACTGCACTCCAGCCTGGGAGGCAAAGTAAGACTCCATCTCAAAAAAGGAAAAAAAAAAAAAACCTACAAATGCACTTGACTCTTCAACTCAACAATTTCATTTCTACAGGTATTTAGAATGACATATGTATAAGACTATCCAATGTAACATTGTTTGTCACAGCAAAGATGTGAATCACCCTGTCTACCAATAGAAGCTTATAATGAAATAATTTATAGTGCATCCATGTAACAGAATACCATGAACCATACACACAGAACAAGGAATCTCTTTCCATTCAGAAAGAGAGATCTCTGAAATATATTAAGTAAACACCAACAACAATAATCAAAACAAAACAAAACTGAGGTGCGTCCAGGGAGGAGACCAGGGCGGCTGGGGTCAGGTCAAAAGGACAGCTTTTATGTGCTCTTTTATTTATTCACTTATTTATTTATTTATTTTCAATTTTTTTTTTTTGAGACAGAGTCTCACTCTGTTGCCCAGGCTGGAGTGCAATGGTGCAATCTCGGCCCACTGCAACCTCCACCTCCTGGGTTCAAGTGATTCTCCTGTCTCAGCCTCTCAAGTAGCTGGGATTACAGGCGCACACCGCCACGCCTGGCGAATTTTTTGTATTTTCAGTAGAGACGGGGTTTCACCATGTTCCCCAGGCTGGTTTTGAACTCCTGAGCTCAGGCAGTCCATCTGACTCAGCCTCCCAAAGTGCTAGGATTACAGGCGTGAGCCACCACGCCTGGCCTCTTTTATACCTTTTAAATGTTGAACCATATGGTTGCACTTCTTTTTCAAACAATAAAATTCAAATCAATAAATACATATAATTTGTAGAACAGGATGCATGGTATGCTACCGTTTCTGCAAAGAAATTAAATTCAGACTATCTATCTGTTCAGACATACCTACATACATACATTCTTGCATGTAAACAGCTACCTCTGAAGTAGCACACAAGAATCTGAGGGCTGGTTTCCTCTGGCCTGGAGAACTGGTAAACTGTGCAGTGAGGCTGAGGGGTGAGAAATTCTCTTTCAAATTTTATATCATTATATCTATTACCAATTCGAAAACAAATGATTAAAAAAAAAAAAGTTTAAGCTATTGTGGTTTCTCTGGTCCTCTGCTCTTCCCCGTTTAAGATTCTCACTGATGAACGCCCCCAACATCTCCATGCTGATAACTCCTAAATCTTTGTCTCTACCCTGGTCCGTGTCTTGAACTGCCATCCTGAAGCAGTCTTTCCCTCAGTTTCTCAGCACAGTGGTCTGGTGATTCCCCTTCTTATTCTCCTACGGTGGTGCCTTCCCTTAAGAGCTGGTTTCTGCAAAACTGGGGTTTCACAGAGTTTTGTGCTTAACAAGTTCTCATCTCCTTCTCCTCATTGGTACCCACAGCTGAGTGGTCATCTAGATGCCAGTGCTTTCCAAATCTCCATCCCTGCCCAGATCTCTTGTTTGAGCTCCAGATACAAAAATCAGTTGCCAGAGGACATCTTACTGACAACTGGGACTCCTCCCCCACAATGGTAGCTCCTTCAGTGTTCCCATAAACCAGTGAATGGAGCCACCATCCATTCAGATAGAATACTGGGATCTTCCTAGATTCTTTCCCCCACACCTTCCCCACCCCAATAATCAGTTTTAAGGCTCCTACACAGTTTTGTAATCTGTCCCCTTCCTCCCACCTCTGTAGATCTCCCTGGTCCACACCACCTTCCTCTCTTTCCTGTGAGTTCCCAGCTATTCTGAATACCCACAATATCACTCCCCCATCCATTCCCCACCCTGAGGCTCAATTCATCTTTTTGGTTCTGTAATCGTTTCCCGGGACTGCCATCACATGACGCCACTGACTGAGGGGTTTGAACGACAGACATAGTTCTGGAGGCTGGAGTCCAAGTTCAAGGAGTCAGCAGGTGTGGCTTCTCAAGAAGTCTCCTCGGTTTGCAGATGGCCACCTTCTCACTGTGTCTGCACATGGTCCTTCCTCTGTGCATGTGTATGCCTGGTGTTTCTCTGTGTGTCTAAAACTCCTCTTCTTACAAGGACATAGGTCAAACTGGGTTAGAGCCTATCCTAACAGCCTACCTAACAAGTGACTTCATTACCTCTTTAAACACCCTGTCTCCAAATACAGTCACCTTGTGAAGTACTGAGGGTCAGGGATCAACATATGAGTTTTGGGGACACAAGTCAGCCCATCACAGTGTCCAACAGGTCATGTCACTCCCCTCAATAAAAATCTTTCACAGGGGTTCCAATATCCTTGAAATAATACCCTTTCCAAAACAGGACCCCTGCCTACTACTCTCTCTCCCAAATGGAGAGGAAGTGTAGGGAGGGGTGGGAGTTCAGATGGGGGTAAGGATACAGGCAGAATTAGAGAGATCAGGAAGAAATGGCACCCTTTCATTATCTCCCTTCCAGTCATGCTTCTTCCAACTACAGATGGACTTTGGGCAAACTGTCTAAACTCTCTGCAGAACGGGCTGGGTCCTTGATGACCCACAGGCCTAGCTGAAGAGCAGGGAGAGATGGCATCACATTTAGATCCCCCGGACAGAAAATACCAGGCCTGTATCCTCTCTGTAAAAGTAAAGGTTCCCCTAGAGTCAATCACGGAATCTTCGAATCCAGGATTAGAAGCAGATCTAAACCGTGACTGGGCGACCTCCCTTTGAGACTAAACTGCTCATTAAGGTGTCCTAGATATCCAGCATTAGAAAGTTACCACCTTGCTGGCTCCATAGTGAAAACGAATGCATGGGCTTGGCAGCAGCATTATACAAGACCTGATTTGTCTGTCTCCACTTATGAACTGAGTGACCTGGGGCAAGATGCTTAACACCTCTGAGCCTTGATGTACTCATCTTTAAAATGGGGTTAATATTCTTCTAGGTAATTCTAACTATACTAATTCCAAGGGCTGCTATAATTAATCACCATGAACTGAGTGGCTTAAAACAACAAAAATATGTTATTTCACAATTCTAGAGGCTAGGAGTTCAAGGTGCTGGCAGGGCCATGCTTCCTCTGAAAACTCCAGGGCGGAATCCTTCCTTGCCTGGCTTCTGGAGGTTGTTGGCAATCCTTGGCATTCCGCACCTTGGCCTTGCACCTACATGCTCCAATGTCTGCCTCTGTCTTCACAAGGCCATCTTCCCTCTGTGAGTGACCGTGTGTCCCCTCTTACCACAAAGACACCAGTCAGGGGAATGAGGACCCACCCCAGTCCAACAGAAGTGTGTCTTAACGAATTACATATGTCAAGACACCATCTGCAAACTGGATTGCATTCACAAGTACCAGGGTTTAGGGCTTCAATGCATCTTTTCAGGGGACACAACTTAACCTGCGACACTTACCTGAATGATTGTGAGAGGATTAAAGAAATAATGACCTAAAAGCACTAAGGACAGTACCCGGGGCACACAGCAAGCACTCCACACAGAACCGTTTTTCTGTTCCAGTGTGTGGCTAATACACAGCAGGCTACTTTCCCAGATCAGGCCTAGCTTCTTTGCTCCTCATAAAAACAAAAACCACAAGCAAGAAACCAAAAGCAAACAAGCCGGTATCCTCATGGCTAATGCTGTATTAAGACTTTAAAATAAACAAAGCAGGACTTGGTACCAAGTCACTGATGTAAATATTTTATCGGTGGATCTCTGAAAAAAACTCCATGCACGCACGTGGGTCCCACACGCCTCTTCCCTGGAGGAGCTGGTTCTGCCAATAAGGGGCCCCTAGGGCTGCTTGAAAGCAGAGAGGAGTTTGCTCAAGGTGTGCACCCCCGGTTCCAACATCTGGCTGCATTCCAGCTCAGCAAAGCCTTCCAGAAACAAGGCAACACAGGGCTTATGGACACCTAAAGCCCGTGCTGAGGTTGAATCCTGAGCAACCTCAACACTGGGGCTTCCCAGGAGAGTCAGGCGAGACGGCTCAGCCAAGGAAGTGATTAATAAATCATGGGCAAAGCTTTTTCCCATTCCCTGCTCGGTGGAAACCAAAACGCCTATCACAATGATCAAAGCTGCTGCCCGCAACTTCAGATTGACTTTGACTGAGCTCATTAAGTCATAAGCTTCTGCAGAGTGGATTTTCTCCATGGATAATGCTTGAAAATTAGGAAGTTAAGTGACTTGGGAGAACCTGGGACCCATTAACCAACTAGCCAGTCAGAGCTTCCATTAAAAGAGGAAAATGGCTAAAAATCTGAAATCTGTTCTCGGGCAGCTGTTCAAAGATTCTATTATGAGTTTCTAGGGGAAGCCCCTTGGGGTTCGCACCGACGTGAGCAGAGAAGCCTCCATGGACATGAATTGAGAAGGACCTTGACTGAGAAGATACAGGCTTGGGTTCAAATCCTGGCTGCATCTGGAATATTAGGGATTTCTTTCCTCTCTCTGAGCTTCGGCGTCCTGAGAGGGAAGTGTCCCCCAGTCTAAGGCATGTGGATTCCACGGCTGGAACCTGTGTATAAAATCGTGACTCTGAGCCAGGGACTTGGTACGCACACCATATGCACTTAGGAAAGGACTGTTCGTAAACAGATCTGTAGACGACAGAGTCCCATCTGCCAGTTACCAAATGACGAGGCCGCACGTGAGGAATTTAACCATCTGAAACAGCTAGCTGTTAGCTGGTGGAGGGAAAGGCAGGCTAGAGATGTGAAACCTGCCAGGTTAAATAATTTTCTCCTCTTTCTGCAGAATCACAGTGTTCCCTTGCAATAGATCTTGCCTATGTTATAAAGCTCTTTGGCTGAGATGGATGACAGAAATATTAACAAAGAACTGAGGCAGAAATTAAGCTTTTCCTGTTGTGAAGAAGAGACTCAGAATGAAGGGCAAAAGAAAGCACAAGGAAGCAGGGAGGCCCAGAGCCAGACCCCAGAGAAGAGTGAAATGCAGGATTCAGAGACAATGCTTACATTGCCCAGGGCTCCTCTCAGTAACATGCATAAACTCAGCACACCTTGGGAAAAAGACAAAGAAAATCCAGATCAGATTTTGAGGACTCCAGGGTCACACCTTCTCAAATGTCCGGAGACACCAGGCCAAGCAGGCAACAGGAGCAAGCTGCCACATGGTGCCAGTCCCTCTACTCCCAAAAGCCTGCTGAGCCAGAGGTTATTTCTCCAACGGCGAAGCTTCCCTCCAGAGGCGTTAAGCATTTGACGCTCATATCTACTCCTCCCACGGATGAGATTAGCTCACTGGCTCTGGTCAATACTAATCCCTTCACTCCAAAGTCCTAAAGAAAATTATTCCTTCAATCCAGTGTCAAGAGGAAAATTCGAGATGATCTTGAGGAAGCTGGTCCAGAGGAAGGCAAGGAAGAACAAGGCTGCCTGCTGAGACATGCGTTCTATGAGAAACCAACATGGCTTCCTGCTATTAAAAAGAATGCTCAGAGGTAGAAAAAATTGGGGTTGGAGAATTTGGTACGGTCTACAAGTGCATTAAAAGCCTGGATAGAAGTGTTTATGCAGTAAAGCACTATATGAAAACTTTTGCAGGATTTCACCCGAGAATTTGACTTTGAGTGAAGTTTATGCTCATGCAGTGTTTGGACATCACCCCACCTGGTACACTACTACTCCTCACGGGCAGAAGATGACCATATGATCATTCAGAATGAGTACTGCAATGGCAGGAGCTTGCAGGCTGCTATATCTGAAAACACTAAGTCTACCAATCATTTCCAAGAGCCAACACTCAAGGACATCCTTCTACAGATTTCCCTTGAACTCTGGCATGGTGCACCCGGACATCAAACCTACTAAGACCTTCCTTTGTCACAAGATGCAAAGTGACTCCTCTGGAGTCACTGAAGTTGAAAATGAAGCTGATTAGTTTCTCTCTGCCCGTGTGATATATAAAATTGGTGACCTAGGTCATGTGACATCACTAAGCAAACTCAAAGTGGAAGAAGGAGGTAGTTGCTTTCCGGCAAAAGAGATTTTGCAAGAAGATGATTAGTACCTTCCCAAAGTAGACCTATTTGCCTTGGGATAAATCAGTTCAATGGCTGAAGGAGCAGGGACATTACCCATCAACAGTCCTGCACGGCACCATAACCATGAGAGTAACTTCCCACACATTCCTCAGGAGCTCTCAGAAGACTTCCACAGTCTGCTCAAGCACATGATCCACCCTGATCCAGGACAGAGACCTTCTGCAGCAGCTCTGTTCAGAAACTGGCCCTGGCCCTCCTGGGGAAAGCACAAGAGCTCTAGCAGCAGCTGAATTTGGAAAAGTCCAAAACAGCTGCACTGGAAAGGGAACTAAGAGAAACCCAGCAGGCCCAGTCCCTGCAGGAAGACTTCCATCATGGTGACCCTGGGGTCTCCGGGACCACACGGGGTCAGGAAACATCAAATGCCTGGTAGGAGGACAGAGTGCAAGGTCTTCAAGCTTTATCTCGGGACAGCATGAGCCTCTGAACTAAAGGAAGAAAAAGGGAAACAGTCCTTGGCTTGGCCTTACGGATTAGAAGGCTGCTGTTGTAGATTCCCCACCAAAGATCCCAGGGACTCACTGTATGTAGAAAGGAATGGAATTTGGTTTTGAATTCAAGTAACAGTTTACAAGAAAATGTGCCTAGAATTCCACAGTACTTGCCAGGTTATATGAGGCTATTCCTGAAAAAGAGTTCTCAGTCCCTTTGTGGAAGTGGGTCTCCTAATATATATACCCTTTCTGATATTGCATTTACTAAATAAATGGTTTCACCATTACATGAGGTGGGTAAAAGTAAGACCGTATATAACTTGGACATCTTTGAGCTGGTTGTTAACTTGCAGAACAAAAACGCTGGATGGAGAAGGTTCAAGGAAAACTTGACATGGCTGTTCTCCATCTATTTGCCCTGTCCCTCTTGTGGCCACGTTCTGACTGGTGTGATGTTCCAAGCCTCACCAATTTTCCTTGATTTTATCAGAATTTGGCCTTGTTTCCTATTATTTCATCATACTTTATCCAAATCATTTTTATGTACACATTTTTAAAGGAAAAGAATACTGCATTTTTTTTTGGGGGGGGTGGGGGACGGAGTCTCACTCTGTCACCCAGGCTGGAGTACAGTGGTGCAATCTCAGCTCACTGCAACCTTCACCTCCCGGGTTCAAGCGATTCTTCTGCCTCAGTCTCCCGAGTAGCTGAGACTACAGGCGTGTACCACCACACCCGGCTAACTTTTGTATTTTTAGTAGAGATGGGGTTTCACCATATTGGCCAGGCTGGTCTCAAACTCCTGACCTCTGATCCACCCACCTCGGCCTCCCAAAGTCCTGGGATTACAGGCGTGAGCCACTGCACCTGGCCTACATTTTTAAATAAAGCATTTTTTCTTGCCCAAAGACAAATTACAGGTAGAGTACCCTTCTCTGTCATACGTCACTAACAAAGAATGAAAACTTTACATTAGAGAACATTTTACGTGATACAAGGGTAAGAGAATTCAGTAGGTCAGTAGTAACATGCCTTGGCAGCACAACCCAGCTTCACAGATCCAAAAGTTAATAACGGTCAGGATCTGCTATAAAATAATGTTGGTCATAAAGGTATATGATAAATTGTTTACGTCATCTTAATGAATGCAACCTGTTAATGATGAATGGCTTTTTTACTGTTGGATTTTCTTCTTTTCCTCTGATTTCTCAAAGGGAATTTTTTAAATTGAATAAACCCTCACACTATTCTTTAAAAAAAACAGTGTGTCTCTGACCACAAAGACTATTTATGAGCATTAAATGAGACAGACCTCTCTCCGAAGGCACGCCTGGCAGATGCTAAATAAATGTTATTCCCCCATCTCATTTTGGCTTCCTCCCTCCTCTCTCCAGAATTTTTTACCCATTCCCATCTTCACAAAGGCCTCCCCAGTTTCTCGGCACACAGTGAGGTCTTCCTGCTTTAGAAAACCCTTCCTGAAATCCTAAATACCCACATACCTGAAAACAAATTACTTACACCCTCCCATGGCCCCCAGCCACAGCCTTGGAGCCTGCTCCCTCCCAGTCAAGCCTCTGAACAGAATAGTCTCTAGCAGCAGTTCCCAAATGTGCGTTAAAGAACACCCTGGTCCATGACAAAAGGTTCACTGGTTAGCAAGAAAAGTAGAAAATGAAGGCACAATTGTAGCAAGCCCTTCTTAGAATTAAACTTATTCCACTTACAGTACCTTCCTTTATTCTGATGAGCCATTGCAACATTTTTGTGTTAAAACATAATTTATTTCATAAAATAATGATGGGATAATCAGAGAGTGATTTTGTTTTCATTGTTCTCATCTGATCAAATAAAAGCGGGTGACTCAACATCAGGAGCCCAAGCTTTTGTTTTTTTCTTTTTTTTCATTATTTTGCTGGTCCATAATATCCAAGCCTGGGAATTGTGGTTATTATACTAATCAGTTTCAGTTGGCTGCCTCCACTTCCGCCCCAGCTCGACTCAACACTAATTTTTTTTTTTCTTTTGAGACAAGAGTCTTGCTCTGTTGCTCAGGTTGAAGTGTAGTGGCATAATCACAGCTCACTGCAGCCTCAACTTCCTAGGTTCAAGTTATCTTCCTACCTCAAGCTTCTGAGTAGCTGGCACTACAGTTGTGCACCAGCACGCCCACCTGATTTTTGTATTTTTTGTAGAGACAGGGTTTCACCATGTTGCCCAAGCTGGTCTTGAACTCCAGGGCTCAAGTGATCCTCCCACCTCAGCCTCCCCAAGTGCTAGGATTACAGGCATGAGCCACCACATCCAGCCTCAAACCTAATTTACAAACCCAGCTTCTACTCTCACCATTCAAGTGAAACCACTCCCTCAGTGGTGTCCAAATCTGGGCTTTCTTCCTTCTAGCCTGCATCCGGCAGCCTAGACCAGGCCCTGGTTACACTCAGACCACAACCTCCAAAGTAGAGGCTAACTCCAGGCTTTCCAAACAGAACCCTGAGCAAGGGAAAGGCTTCCCAGTGCCTATGTCCCAAAGTCCAAACCCCGAGCCCTCAGCTGGGTCTCTGTGGCCTCATCACCACCCCATCCACCAAGCAAGACTGTGGAGCTGGAAAAGCCCAGAACTCACAGCCTCGCTCTCACCCAAGTCCCAGCAAGTTGTTCAATTTCTCTGAACCTCGGTCTCCCACTGGGTCAAATCATGATCACGACAGTCTTGACCTCATAGTGATCTTGAGGGGATTCAAAAAAATCAAGTGGGTAAAGCACTTTCCCCAGTGCCTGGGACACAGTAAGCACCAAATAATTGGGAACATGGTTAGTAGTAGGAGTGTTCCTAGTAGACAATGCCCTCTTTCTAGTTTTATCTTCCATTGCTCAAGACTCCAGTAAACTTATAATACTTATGGCTTCCCAAATACATTGCATAGTTTCTCACCTCTGGGACCCAGCCCATGCCATCCTGGTATTCCATCACGTCAAGGACTGCCTTCCCAATCCTTGTTTATTCATCATGGCTGGAAGAAATGGGGACCTCCTCTAACTCCAGCAACATTAGGTCTTTATCACTCTTGTGCCACTCACCACATTACTATACAACACCTTACTCAGAGACTTACGTGCACGTTTTCCCTCCCTTCATAAATTCTTAATTACTTCAGGTCAGGGGAAAGTTCTGCACATCGAACCACACCTAGTATATTGATTTACAAGTAAGTGAACAATAAGCAATCGTTTTAAAAAGCCAGTGACAATAACACCAAAAAGGTCATTTAAAAATAGATGGTAAGCATATACAGCGTGGAGACTTCTTATGGCCAATGTTGAAGTTCTTCCTAGGACGAAGAACAACGTTTATATGTGGGTATATATATTACGGAAATACCACAAGTTGGGTCTAGGTCCTGCTGCTTTCTGCAAAGAAAGCCAATGACTGAGATGATGATTATTGCCAAGGAAGAAGGCTTTAATCGGGTGCTAAAGCCGAGGAGACTCAGTCTCAAATCAATCTCCCTGAATAACTAAAACTAGAGGTTTTAGGGAAGAAATGTAACAATGCGTAACAATGCGTAACAATGCGTTAAAAAAAAAAAAAAAAAAAAAAAAAACTGGGAGGGGCAAGGAAGCAATCGTGATGAATGAGGGGTTCTGACATCTAACTGTGGGAATGTGGTGATCTGGTGAATTTCAGTTCTTTGATACTTTTTTTTTTTTTAAAGAGACCTGAAGATCATTTCCTGAGGAAGGAACTCATATTTAAAAAATGTAAGTTTCAAGTTTTAAGATCAGAAGGGTCAATTTCTATATTTACCCAAAAAAACTAACTATGGGACTGTTGGTTGGTTTCATATACACGCACAGACACAAATACGTTCATCCCAAAATCTCAGGCAATGCAAGTGGACGGTAATTAAAAATTTAATCCAATGGCATTTAAATCCATCATCCTTGTTGCCTGGCCTTCCTCCCTCTACAGCTGTGACTGACTGTCATCATATAACTCTATTTTGTTCTCCCATTAACATCTACATCTCTGTACTTCTGATCTCTGTGTTGTTCTGATTATGTCTTCTTCTGGTATGTCTACTTCTGGTTTAGTATTTACCACATTATTTCCATATCTTCACTCAGATCACCATTTCCAAGTGACACTGTTATTTATTTTGCAAAGCCAGTCTTTTTACCTTCCGTTTTGTTCCCCACCCACGTTGGATTCTGAATCCACTAAATGTCCTTGTCATGGTGTCCTAAGTATGCAAATAGCTTAAGTCTACAGAGATTTTAATTTCTTTTCATTCTGCTTTCCTCTTCCATCTCACAAATAAAAAAAACACATTTAAACAGAAAAGGGAACAGTCATTGTGTCCTCCCCTAAATATACTTAGAGAAAGGGCATTTCTATTTCATAATCTTTGAGGCTCTTTAGTCCACTGTACGAACTCATTAAACTGGAGGTGGTCCAGAGAGCCCAGGAAACTTAATGAGCCTCCCAGACGCAAGCTGTTCATACCCTTTTGAAGTCAGTGTGGAACCAACATGTGGAAAATGATCATCAGCCACTTAGTCCTGATGATGGCCCCAGAGGGTGGGTATACCCTCTTCAACCCAAAATTTAGGAAGAAAAAGGTACTTTCTGTAGAGGCAAAATGAGACTGAGATGAGCCGTTTGAACTAGCAGCAGAACTAAAATATAACTGAAATTCTGAAGACTCTGCTTCCAGAATCTCACTTAGCACTGACCCTGTGCTTATGTCCTAGGTCATGAAAGAGAATACGCCTCGAACTTGGAGACAAGCTCAAGTTCAAACTCCAAAATCGTGAGGATTTTACAATCAACAAAAAAGGAAAAAGACTATTTAAATGCACTTCAAAAAGACCAAGAAGACAGAGGGAAGAACATTTCAAGGAGGGGGAAAAATGCAAATAATGTTTTTAAAGTGAAAATGTGAAAATGAGGAGTCACAAAAGTCTAATTTCAAGTTCATGATTGGTGACCAGAAATGTCAGGATGGAAATTTTCAGGAGGATCAAGAGTCCTCATCTCTGCTTTAAGACAACAAACAGGATCACAGTCGTCCCTGGTTTAAAATATCCTCACTGTGCATTTTAAAATAACTAAAAGAGTATAACTGGATTGTTTATAACACAAAGGATAAATGCTTGAGGGAATGGATACCCCATTCTCCATGATGTGATTATGAAACATTGCATGTCTGTAGCAAAACATCTTATGTACCCCGTAAATATGCACCTACTCTGTACTCACAAAAATTTAACATTTAAAAAAAATTTACCATTCTCACTGCTCTTAGAGTAAAATGCAAAAGCTTTACGTAGTCTGCTGTACAAACCAAAGCACAACTGAGAAGTCACTAAGTAGAAACTCATCCATTCATTCAACAAGCATTTATTGAGTTCCCAATCAGTGCCAGCACTGGGCTAGGCACCGGGGATTTGAGAGAAATTGACACTCCCAGCCCTCAACCCTAGTCTCAGCATGGATGGGTAAGCATGTGGTGAGTGCTCCTGAAATGCCAGCATGGGCTAAGCACCCTGCATTCATGATCTTGTCTTCCCTCCCCAAGAATGCCATGAGGCTGCTATTAACCTTACCCTCCTTTTACAGGTAAAGAACACACTGAGGCAGAGCAGCTCTGTAACTGGCCTAAGGTCACGCAGCCAGGACCTGGCCTCAGACTGTTTGGTTCAAGAACCTGCCTTCTGAACCATCACTCTCCCACACCTCCACTGGAAGCGGAGCCTAGAAAGTGGCTCCCCACTGTTTTGCTTATCTTCTCACAGTGGCACACCCTGGATGAGTGGTCCCAGCATCACAGAATAAGACATCCTCCAGGGAGGAGAAGCACACGGCTGAGGCTCACTGCCTTCTATATGCTGAGCCATGGGGGCACCAGAATCCACACAATTGGGAAATATTCTGATCTCCAGCAGAATGCGACCGTATCACCCAGTCCTACAGTCCACAGCTGGGGCCTGGACATTCATGCCGTGCCAACAGTAGAACAACTGCGTCTTAATTGCCTGTCATGAATGGCCTTGGGATTCCCCATCCATTATCTATCTCGGCAGGGGATGAGGGAACAAGCCTGGACAGAGGCCACCACTCCCCTGACCAGTCATCAGGGGCAGGCAAATTAAAACCACAGCAGGCTGGGCGTGGTGGCTCATGCCTGTAAACTCAGCACTTTGGGAGGCGAGGTGGGTGGATCACGAGGTCAGGAGTTCAAGACCAGCCTGACCAACATGGTTAAACTCTGTCTCTACTAAAAATACAAAAATTAGCCAGGCACGGGAACACAAGCCTGTAATCCCAGCTACTCAGGTGACTGAGGCAGAGAACTGCTTGAACCCAAGAGGCGGGGGTTGCGTGAGCTGAGATCGCACCACTGCACTCCAGCCTGGGTGACAGAGCGAGATTCTGTCTCAAAAACAAACAAAACAAAACAAGACACAGAAAGTCACCACCTTGTACCTTGGAGAAACAAATTAAAAACCCTAAATTCCAAACGCTGGAAGAAAGGTAGAGAAACAGACGCTCTCATAAACCACTAATGAAAGCATAAATGGGCAAGACCATTTTATAAAGAAGTTGGCAATATCTACTCAGGTTGAGAACATGCAAATCCTTTGATCAGCAATTCTACTTCAAGAGTATTATTATAGAGAAAGTCCTGCTATTATACACAAAAATTTTCACTGCGGTGTGGCTAGTCATGGTAATAATCTAAATAACCTGTTAAGAGATGAATGAGCAAAGCGTAGTATATTCATACAATAGGATATTCTGCAGCAGCTAAAATAAACTATGTATGTGGCAACGTGGATAGAACTCAAAATTATAAATGGGACGGAACTCAAAATTATAAAGGTAAATGAAAAAAGCCAGCTGCAGAAGTATAGGCCATTTGATAGCATCTATGTACACTTTAAAATCCTATGCAAGGGATATAAATGCACATCGGTAGCAAAAGATTAAAAACGGACAGAAAGGATATATGCCAATTTGAGGATAGTGATGACCTCTGGGCCAAGAGAGAGTAATGGGATGAGGCAAAGTCTTTGACTCTATCTGTAATACATTTTTCTTTTTTTTTGGTGGGGGACGGAGTCTCACTCTGTCACCAAAGCTGGAGTAGAATGGTAAGATCTTAGTTCACTGCAACCTCAGCCTCCTGGGTTCAAGCAATTCTCATGCCTCAGCCTCCCAAGTAGCTACAGGGACTACAAGTGCACCCCACCATGCCTGGCTAATTTTTTCTGTGTATTTTTAGTAGAGATGGGGTTTCACCATGTTGGCCAAGCTGGTCTCAAACTCCTGGCCTCAAGTGATCCACCAGACTCAGCCTCCCAAAGTGCTGGGATTACAGGCATGAGCCACTGCATCCAGCCATATTTTTCTTTTAAAAGAAAAGCCTGAATTATAATGACATATATTAAAAATCTGATAAATCTACATGACAGGTACACTAGTGTTTGTTATGCTGTTCTCAGATCTTTCATGCTATTTGGAAGATTCAATAATTTAAAGTAATTAAAAATATATTTTAAAGCACCCAAGTTACTCTTATAAACATCTAGGCTTAATAACCAACCATTCACCTATAGGGAACAAGCATAAATAAACTGCAATATCGTGTGTTAAGTTCTACATGAACAAATACAAGTTAGAGGCAGCCATTAAGAAGTCAGAGATTAATTCTCTGATTGGGAGTTGAAGATGGGAGGACACTTTTCTAGAAAAGAAGATTCACTAGCCAGGTTTCAGAAAGTGAACAGGAAGCTTTCTCTGATAAACTGTCTGCAAACACAGTCATATCCTTAATTAATAGTAAGACCAGACAGAAAACAAGAGCACACACTGCATATGGCTGTGCTGAGCTGTGGGGAAAGGTGCGAGCTGGAAGACTGTGTTTCTTCTCCATCAAGCCGACCAGAATCATGTGCTAAAAAAGCCAACAAGAAACAGGGATGACTATGGTACTGACACCATCTTGATTTGTGTCAGTTCACCCCTGTGGCAAGGCCTGAGCGCCTGGAGGCCCAACGCTGCTGGGAGGGCCAGGGGATGGAGGGTCCAGTGACCGCAGAGCCTTCTTGCAAAGTGTCCAGGAGGGTCTGCAAACTAGGCGAGAGCGGCGTACGTAGGTGCACGTGAATCAAAGTCTAGGGTGGTTGTTACTGTGTACTCACGTAATATGGTTTTCAGCCTTTCTTCCACCCCCTAGGTAACATTCTCCCATCAATCTCAATGAGGGAGGGGAAGAGTGGCTTCCTCTTCCCCAACCCTTGAATATCACTGCTGTAAAATGTAGGGGGTAGTCAATTGATGTGAAGAGGTGGACTGAAGAAATTGGAAGAAAAGAAGGTCCAAGGCTGGGCAACAACAGACTTTGGAACAAAAAGCAATAGTAACACCAATGATCAGACCAGGCACCCAGGAGTCCTGAGAGAGCCTACAGGAAAAGGAGAGCCCTCAAGAATTGACCTACAGCAAACTTCGAGGTGGCTGACATCAGATATCTAGCTTTTAGTGAGTGGGGACTGCTACGGCCAGATTGGACTGAACGTAGAAAAACAAAGAAATGAAATGCTGGGCACCACGGGGCAATTTGTACCTCACACACATACACACTACAAATTTGAATCATCTGTTTCGTAAGAATTTTCTTCCCATGGAAGAATTATTCTACAGCAGCGCTGTCCGCTAGAACTTTCCGCGATAACAGAAATGCTCAATATCTGTGCTATCCAATCTCACCAGCCACATGGGGCTACTGAGCATCTGAAATAGGCTGGGTGTGACTGAGAAACTGAACTTTTACATTTTATTTAAACTTAACTAATTTAAATTTCAGTAGCCCCAGGTGGCTAGTGGCCACCTTACTGGAGAACACAGGTCAGTAACATCCTTCTTACCGTCTGCATAGTATTTTAGTATCCTGACACGATCACTCTCCCCTGCTAGTGAGCATTTTGTTAGTCTCCAGTGTTTCACCACTATAAACGATACTGCCACAAATACAAGTATCCTCATTACCAAACTTTTGTACACATTGCAAACTATTTCATTGGGTTAAAGCGCTAGAAGTGGAATTGTGGAGTCAATGGGTAATTTCTGTTTTTAGGGTTTTCCTATATATTAGATTCACCCACTTAAAATAACACAGATGTGTACAGCATTTTACTTTTTTTTTTTCTTTTTTTTAGATAAGATCTCACCCTCACCCAGGCTGGAGTGCAATGGCACGATGTCAGCTCAATGCAAACTCCGTCTCCTGGGTTCAAGCGATTCTCCTGTCTCGGCCTCCCAACTGAGACTACAGGTGCACACCACTGTGTCTGGCTAACTTTTGTATTTTTAGTAGTGACAAGGTTTCACCATGTTGCCCAAGCTGCCCAGCTCAAACTCCTGAGCTCAGGTGATCCGCCTGCCTCAGCCTCCCAAAGTGCTGGGATAACAGGTATGAGCCACCGCGCCCAGCTCATTTTACTTTTTACTAGCTGTTTTTACATACTACGCGATTCTAAGATTCTCATGACTATCATGTAAAAGTAGAGGGGCCAGGTAATGTCATCTCCTACATATAGACGAGGATATAAGCTGTGAGGCAGCATGCTGCTGGCTTGGGTGGGTCAGATGCTTTTTACAGCCAACATCAAAGAATGCACCCAGCATTCTGTGATGGGAGACTCCTTGTACTTTTGATTAGTGTAACATGGGAAAATGCTTATGCTATATTCATAAGTGAAAAAGCAGGACATGAAATTATATTCCATGTATGATCAAAACTATCTAAAATCAAACATAAATAATCAATGTGTTAAAAATCTTTAGGTGATAGACTGTATGTTATGTGTTTCTACCTTTTGTCCAAGTTTTTATAATAAATCTATTACTAATCTATAACACTTAGTGAGCAATTATAAATAAAGTGTGGCTGGGCACACTTTATTTTATCTCACGCCTGTAATCCCAGCACTTTGGGACGCCGAGGCGGGTGGATCACGAGGTCAGGAAATCGAGACCACCCCAGCTAACACCGTGAAACCCCGTCTCTACTGAAAATACAAAAAATTAGCCAGGCGTGGTGGCGGGCGCCTGTAGTCCCAGCTACTCGGGAGGCTGAGGCAGCAGAATGGCATGAACCCGGGAAGCGGAGCTTGCAGTGAGCCGAGATTGCACCACTGCACTCCAGCCCGGGCAACAGAGCGAGACTCTGTCTCAAAAATAAATAAATAAATAAATAAATAAATAAATAAATAAATAAAAATAAGGTGTTTTACATGCATTATCTTATTTAAAATATTTCTACATGGTAAGGACCATTATTATACCTATTAACAGACGAAGATGTGATGGATTTAAAAAGTTTAAGAAACCCAGCCAAGGTTTCCAGCAAGGAGCTGGAATCTGAACCCAGACTGACTCACTCTAAAGCCTGTATTCTTAATCACCATATCAATGCCCCTCAAACTTTAATATGCACATGTATCACTTGGGGATCTTGTTAAAATGCAGATTCTGACTCAGGGGATGCTGATGCTGTTGGTCTGTCAACTGCATTAAGAGTAGCAAAGCTCTACACAATCCATATGGTAAAATCTTAAAAGAGAAAATACACTATACTCAACCAGAAAAATGTTTTCTAATAATTATCTTGAATTTTATTTTTAGAGATGGGGGTCTTGCTATGTTGCCCAGGCTGGTCTCCACTCCTGGCCTCAAGCAATCCTCCTGTCTCAGTCTCCCTAGTAGCTGGAATTACAGGCATGAGCCACCATGTCCAGCTCTGTTATCAAAAAATTTAAATAATGTGAATGCTTAATAATATATAACAAAAATACACCTTCTTCTCAGTAACCTTTAAATCCTCTTTCTATCCATATAAGAGGCCCGAAGTTGCTCTTGTAAATTCCCACCAGCAGACGACTCTTGGGCAGTCACTCGTGTCAGGTTCACTAAGCCCAACTCAAAGTTAATCAAACTTCTCATCTCATTAGCAGGAAGGATTTTATCCCCATAGCTTCCATTAGTGAGCA
This sequence comes from Mandrillus leucophaeus, assembly GCF_000951045.1. Taxonomy (NCBI): domain Eukaryota; kingdom Metazoa; phylum Chordata; class Mammalia; order Primates; family Cercopithecidae; genus Mandrillus; species Mandrillus leucophaeus. Next base: position 137,860 of record NW_012107919.1, read on the forward strand.
CTTCTGTAGATCCAGAGTGTGTGTGTAGGAAAGGCCCCTGGGGGCTCCTCAAGGAACGGGTCAGTCCCACCCACCATTCCCACTGCACAAACCACCCAGTCCTCAGCACCTGATGAGCACTTCCCCATACCCACAGACCTTACTTAAAACATTAGAACTGTGTATTCTCTAAATATTTTAACTTTCGAAAACTTGGCAAGCACCAGCTAATTTTATACTTAGAGAATCTTCAATATCCTTTTCATTATGTTCCTAATTCTTCATGTCTTTTTATGTGGGATGATCAGATATTTATTGTTTAATGAACCTTTTGTCATTTGCAGTAACCCTGTTTATCTATTTTAATGCTTAATGCTATGAAATTACTTATATGATACCATAAAAGTAGTCCTTACATAATGGATTTTATTTCCTTCTCACTCTATTATAATCTCTTGGATTTTACTACGTGTCCCAAAGTGAGTAGATAGGTGTTTTCTTTTAAAAAGAATTGGTAACATTTTGCTTTATATTTAGTCTTCAGTTGGCGTATTTATATCACCTTCCACTTCCCTTTAATGTTATATGTACTGATGTGTTTCCTTCCTGGAATCATTAGGGTAGTTTGACAAGCAAAGTTTTATTTCCTTTTAAACTAGACCAGAAAATAACCAACTGTTCCTTACTATTTCATGTGTTTAATACTGTTTTTGTTTTGTTTTGTTTTGAGAGAGAGTGTCTCATTCTGTCACCCAGGCTGGAGTGCAGTGGCACAATCTCGGCTCATTATAACCTCTACCTCCCAGGTTCAAGCGATTCTCGTGCCTCAGCCTCCCGAGTAGCTGGGATTACAGACATGTGGCACCATGCCCAGCTAATTTTTATATTTTTAGTAGAGATGGCGTTTCGTCATGTTGGCCAGGCTGGACTCCAAGTCCTGGCCTCAGGTTATCTGCCCACCTCGGCCTCCCAAGTTGTAAGCCAGCGCACCCGGCCTAACACTGATATTTTAGAAAACAGACCTGCTTTATTTCCTCTTGGTGACCTCCCCTACTTGTTAAGTAAACTATGTAAACTCCCTTCAAATGGAATTAAGATGCATAGCAGTTTTCATTAGCCTGTCAGAAACCCTTTTGATATGTCACATGCTAGTCTCATGGTGAATCTAATTTATCACCTGATTTTAAATTGCTCTAGTACATTGCCCTATCAAAGGCCTCTTTTTCTTCGCCTTTTTAAGCCAAGGGATATCTTGTAAAGATCTTTCCAAGTCTTTGAAGATCAGTGAGACTGTTCTAAACTCCAGCGAAGGAGAAGCAATTTTCACCAAAAGGCAGAATTAGCTTGGCCAGGTAAATTTCATTCACCATGGCTTAGTCTGACTCTCCCAATTCCGTCTCTTTTTCAAAGTCATAGTCATGTCTTTAGTGATCCCCTCCATTCCTTCTTATAGGTAACCTAGAGGAAATCCTATTGTGTGCTTAACACTATGCCAAGCATTGAATCAGGTTCTGGAGTATAACAGTAAATAAGATAGACATCAAAAACACAATAGACTGCATCCCGCCTCACGCAACTTTAGACACAGGAAAACAGAAGAATTCTTTTTTCTGTTCAGGATTGTTGCCAAGTCACATCTTATGGGTACTTTCAAAAGATGCTGACGTTGCCCTTCAATTCTGGGCAGTGTTCCTTTCTCTGAAAAAATATATATATATTTATATATATATTCATATTTTGTATATCTCTGACTGTTCTGGTATGCTCATTAATCAAAAACTGAACCCTATGATATTTTTGACATCTGTTAGCTTTTCTTGCATTGTCATTATCATTTACTTGAACAACATAAATGAACTCTGGGTATGCTAAACCTTTATATCACCACTGCCCTTCACAGGATCCATCAATGCTTATTGTTTCACTATAACATTTACAAGATTAGTTCTATCTTTCATTAATACCAAATATTCTTAACGTAAAAGTCATTCTTTCCAACTTTATCTCTTTTACAGTAGTAAGCACCAACTCATTCCAATCCTGCTTCCCCAGGTTCCTGCCAGCTGGGCTCACTTGCTGGTCTCATACTTTTTAATCAAGCTGATGCCAATGTTTTAATCAATCTGTTTTTGAAACACCTTACTTAGTTCTGTTCTGGTTTCTCTTAGCATTAACCATTTTTTACAGCTTGAACTCTGATGAAATACCCTGTGTTGCTAATCACTCATTCCCTCCCCAAATTCCCTCAATTTCATTTTTATAATAAAAAAACAAGTTAAATTTAGAACTTTCCAAATCAATCAAGGGGCTTTTTTCAACTGACTGTGGAACTACAAGTGTGACTAGGGCTCATTTTTCAGCCATGTCCAATTAGTTTAACGACGCCTGGAGAACACTGCTCTGATTCAAAGCTAAAGCTGAAGGAAAATGTTCCAGTAATGCCATCAAAGAGGACACACTTCTGACATTCCCCAAGCCAAACTCACTGGGTCTTATAATAATGAGAAGGGATTTTTAATGCAATAAAATTAAACACCCTTTATGCTTTCATTTCTCTATGCCAACAAACACATAAGTGTACCACTGCCACCTGGAACACTGGCACCTTGGGTTTGCAAGTCTTCTAAATCAAGTTATTCATAAATTCCATATCCTTGCAGTACCCGGATGCCCAAGGCCTGTTCCAGAGTAAGCTAAAGGGTCTGCCCTCCCTCCCTGTGGCTGCTCTCCAGGACGGAGACAACATCGTCTGCACACTGCGCTATTTGTCTGTCAAAACTCATAGTTCGATTTGGGCAACAGTGAATTCACCCAATTTATCACCAGTCTCTTGATATCACAATGACTCACTAAAAGGAGAGTCCAGTTCTCAGGTCTCTGGAAAGGCCCTGGGGGTGAGTTTAAAATCCTGGGGTTCACTCTGCTCTGCCTGTAGTTAACACTTTACGGCCCTGTGGCATTACTTTCTCACAAGGCACCACTGCCTACTTTCTCACAAGAACCCCTTAGTTTGAAGCAACAAGATAGGGTCAATTATTTCTAGTTTCTTTCTGGAGCAACACATTAAAATGTCTGCTTCCACAATAAAGAACATCAATCTCTAGTTCAGGAACGTTCTTTCATACATGGACCATATAAGCTTAAGCTCAGGGTCAGAAAGTAATTTTAAGAATACTTTAAATTCTCTTTTGATATGAGGCATTATCATCAGTGCTATATCTTTGTCTGGAAAATCTATTTCCGGACTTTTTGAACAGTGGGTCCTTCTATTTGGCACCCAGTACTATTTGAGGGAAGTGCTGGGGGGAAAGAAAGCCTTTTGGTGGGTATTCTAACAAAATATTCCCATAAAGGGGGGAAAAATTGACTCCATTATTAATATATTCAAAGGCAAGTGTCATGGTGCTAAAATAACTTGTTTATTCTTATTTTTGTTTCTTTTAATAAATTGAGTCTCTGCAAAAGCCAATTTACACCCCTATACTGACACGTTCTCCACAGTTTCTATCTGACAGACAGGCCATTTGAGTAAAATCAACTTGAGCTGCCCCCCACTCCAATGGCTCTCTAACAAATCATTCTATCCAACACGATAAGCATGGAGTCAATACTGACATCCCTATGCAATGCTGGAATTCTCCAGCACGAGGTAGATGGCGCGATTCTTCTCCCAGCAAATACAGACTTGGATTTCTATTCTATACCAAAGCAGCAGAGCCAGTGGTTAGGAGACCACGCAGACCCACATGCCAATTCTGAAATTATCTCTTACTGGTCGAAGGTTTAGGAAAGTTACTGAACCTTTTAGTTTCCTCATCTATACAATGGTAGAGCATACTACCTACCTGAATAAACTGCTCTGAAAAAGAAATAAGATCCATCAGCAGAGAAAGCATTAAATAAATTATAGTATGTACACATCCCGGAAAGCTATTTTTAAAAGAATGGGCAGGTATATAAGAGCGGAAAGAAAGATGGCCAAGACGACACATTTATTTGATGTTGTAACGTCTCTGACATCAGGACATACCTAATGGCCAACTGCATCTTCTAAAAGCATGGGGTGTGTGGAAGCTGTGATTCACTGGTCACTGGCAGTGCCTGGGTAAACTTGCTCACAGCTGTTCGTACATCATCACTTCCATCGAGTTATGTGCATGGCTGGTGCTGCACAGGCTGAACTGACCTGCTATTTGGAATGTCCTTTAAAAGATGATGTTAAAATGCAGCATTGAAATGAAAAATTAAACACATTCGTGTATACACAAAGAGGTAGGGAAACAGCATGAATTTCATAATAGTGAAGCAAATATCTCTCACTGCAAGAAATGACTATAATTCCGTATTTTCTTGCAAAGCAAGAGCCAGCGTTTTAAGAGATTTAAAAGAGGAAAACACAAATAACTGAAGGTGTATCAGCTGTACTTCTGAGAGCAGCAAAAGGCGTGTCTGCTCAAGAGCCGAGCAAAGCAAGGGAAGGTGAGGGAAACTGCCAAATTGCTTGGGAATAACTGAAATGTCTAAACAGGAGACAGATGTGACCCACTCACACGGCTCAAAATAAAATTGATGAAATACAGTACTTGAGTTAAACAGTCAGCCAAAAAACTACAGATACAGACAAGCAGGAGCTCATTAAATTATGTCTGTGTGTGTATCTGTATATAAATACAAATCCATGTTAAAACTAAATCGATACATACCGGACGATTCACAGTAGTTACTTAAGGGAGGGGAGAGAAATGCGAAAGGAACATGAAGGAAGATTTTAATGTTTTATTATTGCCATTACTTCTAATTTGTTTGAATTTTGTATCATAAGCACGTACTGTCTGTGTATTTTATTTATTTACTTACTTAGTTATTTTTATTTTATTTTTTGAGACGGAGTCTCGCTATGTCATCCAGGCTGGAGTCAGTGGCACGATCTCGGCTCACGGCAACCTCCACCTCCTGGGTTCAAGTGATTCTCCTGCCTCAGCCTCCCAAGTAGCTGGGATTACAGATCCATGCCACCACTCCTGGCTAAATTTTTGTGTTTTTAGTAGAGATTGGGTTTCACCACGTTAGCCAGGATGGTCTCGATCTTCTGACCTTGTGATCCACCCACCTCAGCCTCACAAAGTGCTGGAATTACAGGCGTGAGCCACTGCGCCTGGCCCCCGTGTATTATTTTTGCAGTGTTTGTCATTCAAGAAGTTTACAACAAAATAAGGCACACACAGTCCTGCCACCCTGCCAGTCAGAGTAAACCTTCAATGAATGGGAGTCATTCTCACTCTTCTAAACACCACAAAAGAAAAAGTATCATAGACATTTAATATATGATCCCAGTCCCTCAAGGAGTTTTCAATCTAGCAGGATTTAGAAGAGAGGTTTTATACATACAGTGTACATATATAACCAGGGTATACACACACACATGCACACACGTATATATTGTGTATGACCATAAGGTAAAGAAGGCTATTGTCCAAAAGCCACAGAAGACATTTCTAGCTCAAACCTCAGAAGCCTAGAGCTGGAAAAGTCGCAGAGCACCAATACACGTATACCAATATTTTATCTGGAAACCTAAAGAAGCAAACTAGGACACGTGTCATCACCTCTGAAACCTATTCAAGAATGACACATCGATTAAATATCCCTGAAGATGCAGTACCCATGTTTGCCTGGGCACGGTGACATCTTCACAGCTCTGTGTTCCCATCAAGGTCCAAGAGCCATCAGTACGTCTCCTGTTTAGAAATGCCTCCGAGATAACGCTGGCGGAGAGCCTCTACCCTTCTCAGATAATGAAGAAGAAGGTCAACAATCCCATTTCCATCAGCGGGTCATTTGGGTCTTTGAGGGCAAAGAACAAGTTTTACATGGCTTTGCCTACCCCTGGAAATAGACACAGTGCCTGGGTGTGGCAGAGCTGATGGCACAATGACGAACAACCAAATAAAACATTAAGACATTTCTAGTTATCCAAAGACAAAGAAAATGACATCTGCACACTCAGGAAGCTAGAGCTCCTCACTAGAGGTTTTTCCAAGAGGGTATGGTTTGAGACCAATGGTTCTGAACTGAGACAATGTGCACTTCTCCCCAGGAAGCCATCGTCCTCCTCTGGGTGCCACCTTGCGTCCTGGGAATTCATGCCCAAAAGAAGACAGCTGCAGATAAGTTATGTGGCAAGTCTGAAGAGAGGTGGAAGTACAATTCTTAAGGTTGGTTTGGAACAGAGCGAAGCAAAACGACAGCTGGAGGGGAAAGTGTCTTAAAGGAACTGAAGTATTATAAAGCGACACAGAGCAACAAAGAGACTTTAGAGAAAAAAAAGTGTAAGATGAAAACTTGTAAAAACACACACACACAGCTTGCTGCTGGTAGAGACGATTTTCCCAAGCACCTGCAGAACGACTCAAGTTGTAAGGCCTTTTGATGGCAAGGGAGAAGGAATTATGGGGAGGGAGAGGGGAGCCCAGAAGAACAATACCTACTCTGTGGAGTGGAGGAAGGGGAACTTCCAGGGTTAGGATTTCAACACAAGGCTTCCAAGGCAAACTGGCAGCTTGTGCTCCTGTAGCCCTCAGGGACAGTGAACCTCCCAGGTTTAACATTCAGGGAACCAGGTGGCTTTTGGTGTCAGCTGTCACCTGCCTGTCACCTGCTTTCTCTGCATATGTCTCTCCCAAGGAAACCACATATAGAAAATTCCAGAAGTTTTCACTCTGACACAAGAGGAAAGCGAGAGGGAAAGGGTCAGTGCCGAGGACATTTCTGGTTAAGAATGGGTTTTCCCATGGAACTGTGTGGCTACAAAACATAAAGCCAAAGCCCAAAGGCCCTTGAGAGTAGGATGGCATCTTGACCCCCTGCATCCAGAAGACACATTTAGGATGCACAGAAATGTGTTCAAGATGCATCCACCCTAGACCAGGGGTTCTCAACTAGGGGCAACATGGCAATGTCGGGAGGCAGTTTTGGCTATCACCACTCTGGGTGAAGAGGAAGCCAATATGGGCATCGAGAACTAGTGATGCTGCTGTGACCATCCCACAATGTACCGGACAGCCCGCGCAACAAAGAACTATCCAGGCCAAGGTGTCATTGGTACCAAGGCTGAGAAACCCTGTCCGAGACTAACCCCATCCCTGCAACCACCTCCAAAAGCCCTAAGAATCATACCTCAAGTAAACTTTTGCTATTCCCCCGACCAAGCAGTTACTCTGCCATAAACATCCACGTACTATCTTAAGATATATTAAACATCAAGCCAACGATGTGACAAGCAAATATGGCATATCAAAAGTACCTGGCTGCTCTCCCAGCAAACATCTTCAAGGCACTCCTTAGCATCCAAGTGAGTAGATATTTTCACAGCAATAGAAGGCAGTTTCATACATATGCACATGCGTACACACACACACACACACACACACGAGCAGACAACTTAAAAATCTCCCTGGTTGTCACGTAGAGGCACTGGCAAAACAACAACAGCAAAACTGCATGGTTAGAATGGCCCAAGCATTTCCTAAGTATTTCTAAGACAGAAAGAGGAGAAAAAGAACAAACAAGAAAATCCAACAACCAAAAATAGATCCGTCCCTGGGGCAATCTCACGGCTAAAAACAGTTCCATCACTCCAAGGCATGTCCATGGTGTACTTATTTTTTTAATTCTAAAATACAATAAACACATTTTAAGGGTGGAAATATGAATTTAGAGCTCAAAGAATAAAAACGAAGCCCCATGTGATTACAATTCGGGTCAAGAAATCGAACTCTGGCTGGTATCATGTCCCCGCCTAGCGTGTCTGTCACTCACCCACACACACAGCAAAAGGACCAGAGTTATTCCGAAAAAGGTTCATCTTCACATAAGGATTGAGATGTATTTTATGTATTTACCATGAACACCAAAGTGTCCTGCAGAGAAAGCTGATGTCTCTGCTGAATAAATCCTGGGCAGTGACCACAAAGTGAACAGATTTGGGGAGGGGGAGCATTCATGTACACAATCTCATTGATTCTGTCAATTCACAAGAGTGATGTGGAGGAAAGGCATGGAAGCATGGCGCAGGAAGGCTGGAAACAGAACGGCAACAGCCCAGGTTGGGGGCAAGGAGAAGCTTAAGTTACAATCTAGGCTTCAGCCTTTATTGTGGTATCCTGGGTATTATCAGTCTCTCCTGAACCACACAATGATTTCCTGCCACATGATATCCTTGGCAAGTTTCAATGGGATCATGTGCTTAAAGTAATGAGCAAAGCATCTCACACACAGGAGATGTTTCACTAATAGTGGGTTCCCTCTCTTCCCCTTGCTCACGCAAACAGGCAAGGTTGTAAAGGCCAATTCTTTTTTCTTTTCTTTTTTTTTTTTAATTGAGGCAATCTTGTTCTGGGGTGCAGTGGCGCGATCTTCGCTTACTGCAACCCCCACTTCCCAAGTTCAAGTGATTCTCCCACCTCGGCCTCCAGAGTAGCTGGGATTACAGGCGCACGTCACCACGCCTGGCTAATTTTTGTATTTTTAGTAGAGATGAGGGTTTCACCATGTGGGCCAGGCTGCTCTCAAACTCCTGACCTCAAGTGACCCACTCGCCTTGGCCTCCCAAAGTGCTGGGATTACAGGCGTGAGCCACCACGCCGGCTTAAGGCCAATTCTTTAATATGAAATTACTTGATTATAAGTGTTCCTAAACTCCAAATTCTCTAAACTGCTTTACAAAGGTGACAAGTCCACTTTCAACTTATCCTGCAGACTGGCTGAAAGGTGTCTAACCCACTCTTCAAGGCCCAGAATTTACCACCCCACCCTCTCCTACTCTAATCTCTCTCCCTCCCCCACTTATCCCAGAGTAAATGGCCTAAGTTGGCTGTCAGGAAAAAACATCTCACACCCCAGTAGGGAGCCTTAGTCACATCTCTTTGAAGATGAAAAGCAACAAGGTGTGTTTATTTGTACTCTGGTGTACAAGGCCTCTTCTAGGCCTCATCTTCCTGAGCTGAGCTGTGCTGAGCTGTGCACAGCCACTCAGCTAGTTAAAAACAACAAAACCCACCCCTCGCACCACTAAGCAGATCTTTCCAGGAGAAAAGGTCAATACTCACTCCTGGGAGTACACACGGGAAAATCAAGCCTTTTCACTGATAAACAATGTCAGAAGGTCTAGGCAAAGGTCAGTCCTGGAGGAGGTGAGAAGATGGGACCATCGCCCAGCATGGCCGCCTTTGGAAATATCTCAAGCCCTACACACTTAAACCCACTGACTGCACCCACATGCAGGAAAACTGGAATCAGATGACGTGACCCGGGCTAAGTCTCTCTCGCAGGATACATTAAAAAATAGTCACGGTGAAAATCAATGCTTCACTTCCCGAACACAAATAAAAACAAAGGAAGAAAAAAATACACAAGAAAGTTTCTAAGAAGGTTCCTGAATAAAAAAGGCCTCCAAACTGCTCTTGGAATGTCAGTGGCTTTCCAGCCCCACAAAGACCCAGGCTCTAACTAGGGTTCAACCTTGACCCCAGGATTCTTTGTCACAGACTATCAGATGGAGACAGAAATCCAAAGTCTTGGCTTTTACAATCTCTCTTGTTTTATCAACTTCCCAGAAGAGGATCGAAGCACAGGCTATGGGATGGAGGGGTAGGGTCTCTGTCTGGCTATGAAACCCAAACTGAACCAAACAGGCTTTTCTTATGGGCTGGGCGCCCAGGAGCATCTGGTTGACATTAGGAAAAATGACCAGCCCTGTTTCTGGTAACACTTGGGTCAAAGTGAAATCCATGCTAAAAAGATGATGCTTAATGTAACATGAAAGATGCACACACTCCAACCTGCCTAGATGTTTCTAAGGAAGCAACTGTAAAGGTAATTCAAAGCCCTCAGATAATGGAAAACGCACTAGGGACAGTTACGCTATTCCTCCCCCTACCCCTCCACTCCCCACTATGACCATTTTATTTATTTTAGCCCTATTTTAGATGTACACACACACATTAAATAGCCACTGCTGACCAGAGAGGGACAAAATTAACTTTACAACTATTTTTACAGAGATGGAGACTCAACTAAAGCAACCCAGTACCAACTGGGAGATGCAATAAATAACAGTTTCCATTTGGCCACAGTGGCTCTCCCAGGGCACACACAAGAGCCAGCTTCCACACTGTCCTTCTCAGATGCTATGAGGGGACACACCACAGCTACACAAATCGAATTTGTGAATCCAAACAGGTCTTCATGTCTGTAGACGCCCTGGAAATCGACCTGCTCTAACAGCCTCCAAACAATTCACACCTGCTCCTGGCTGCCCAATGTCCTGTGAGAACTCTCTCCCCAGGTGTACTAATTTAAGGGCACTCTCACCCAGACCTGGTTAAAAATCCACAGCAGTCACCAGGAGGTCTAGCCCCTCCCTGGAAGCCCAGCAAACCCACAAGCATCTAAATGGGGTATCAGAGGAGAGGAGATGATGTCATGGGTCTGAGAGCAGGAAAGGCTGCCCAGTGGGCTGTGAGGATGCCCAGGACCAGGGCCATCAAGGAAGAGGGGATAGTTCCCTTTAACGCATTCATATCTCCAAGGGACAGCTCAGAATGAAGTGAGCCTCAACTTAGCAAACCCACACACCACCAAAGACACCTCGACAGCCAAGCTGCTAGAAGCACTTGGCAAAACAGGGCAGCTATTAGATATGCGGATGGCACAAACGCCAGGCAGGCAAGACTCTACTGAAGAAAGTTCACTGGGCCCTGTCACCCACATTCTGGGCATCAGATGCCCAGAAATAAACGTCAAAGGACCAAGGGCGGGTCCAGCCCAGGAGGGACAGCTGACAGCTGTGGGCGGCGGGCAGGGGCAGAGGAGGAAGAGCTCCCAGGCTGGAATTCGGATCGTGCCCACATCAGCAGAAAAGTTCCTGGGAACAGCACGCTGTCTGGAATGGAAGCAGGCTTGCTGCGGTCCAGGCCCCGGGATGCACACGCGGTAGTGATGCCAAGTTCAAAGGGCCGCCGGATGAAGCCCCGTGTCCTCTCCCAGGGCCCCTCGCCGGTCAGGGCGCCTATCGCCGGGCAAGCAGGGTGGTCAGACGTCTTAAATAAAGCTTCGGTTCCCAGGATCAGAGGGAAAAATGAAGAATTCCCAGATCCGGCCCTGCTTCAACTCACTTTACCCAAACCAAACAGTCCCAGAGAGGAATGAAAGGAAGCAGCTTTCCTACTCCCTCCGCGGTGCAAGTGGGGAAACTGAGGCACGGGGTGCACGCCAGAAACTCGGGAAGAGGCCCCGAGGAGGCTAACGCAGCCGCGCGCGCCCGGGCGTCTGGGAAGACGAGACCAGGGAAGAGTTCTCTCCTCTCCTCTCCCCGCCTCCGTTCCTCAACACACACAACACACACACAGCCACACTCGAGCTACGCCCAATCGGGGCAGCCGCCGGGCTCCCCAGACCCGGACTGCACAGAGCCCCGCCCGCGCACACAGCACAACA
>NW_012107919.1:149819-165184 GCF_000951045.1 Mandrillus leucophaeus
GGCCCCGGCCCGGCTCCGCTAAGTTTTGCAAGCGCCTGGGCTGCGCGTGGCCGCCCGCATCCTACCCTGGGTGTCCTGACTCCGAGGGGCCGCCGAGAGGGGCGGAGGGTTCACCCTCTCGGTCTCTCGTCGCCTCCCGGGTCTGGCCGCGGGGGTCTTCTAACAGCCTGGACTCTCTTCTCTGCCTCCTTTTGTCCCTCTCATTTCTGCCTTTGCTTCCACACCCAGCGAGATGCAGCGCCCAGCCCAAAACTTGAGTTCTTTACTCAAACTACAAAGTGAGTTTACTACCGAGAGAGAAAAACTTAAAGGGCCAAATATTATGAGAAAATTGTAGTATATTTTTAGTAGCGAGTGTGGAATACCAGTGCTTCTCAAACTTTAATATGCATCCGGCACACTTGACGATCTTGTGAAAATACTGACTCTGATTCTGATTCAGTAGATCTGGCGTGGAGCCTGAGATTCTGCATTTTTACCATCATGGCTGATTCCAAGGCTGATGATCCTGGAGCCACAGGTAAGAGCAGCTGACACCTTCCATGCACACAGGGTGGACCACACGAGTTATTTTGTCTGCATAGTGTCCACCTTGACCTGTTGAACGTTTGGGACCCAATTTGGAAAAAGTAAAATTAAAAAAAAAAAAAAAGGTCATAAAAGGCAGATACTCAAATGCAAAAAATATAGCTGCACCAATGCAGTTGCTTCTAGAGGGCACTGGTGAAAAGTCCCAAAAGACTTAGATAGTGGAAGAAGGGGATGACACTTTTGTGCTCCACTCTGTCCGACCCCCCCCACCCAAAAAAAGCAAAAGACTAATGCAAATAATTGCCAAAAACTGGAAACAACTCAAGTGTCCATCAACTGATAAAATGGATCAACAAATTAAAGCTTTTGGGGGCAGTGCCACTGTTCTAATCTTGATTATAGTGGTAGTAACACAACTGTATACATTTGTCAAAACAATAGAACTGCATCCCTAAAATCCACCCCTCGAAAGGGCTAAGTTTACTTTACACAAACTGCACCTGGCTGAAGGAAAGGGGAAGGTATGGGTACAGGGGCAGTTATAAAAGGGATGCCTGCATCAGATTTTGGGATGCCCTGGAGACACTCTGAAGGGTGTTAAGATTCAATTACTTTACTTTTTAATTGCCTGCGGTAGTCTGGAAACATAAAGGCTCAAATGGATCAGGTCACAATTTAAAAATACCAACGATAGTTCGAGGTAATGAGAAAATGTGATGTAAGGGAAGAAAGTTTAACAAGTTCCGTAGTTCGTAGTACATATGGAAAATATAAATCAATTATCTAAATGATTTGGCATTCAGGGCTTTTATCTTGGGATTGATGAATATTAAGGACGTTGCCCCATGGGCTTTAAGGAATTTTAAAGCCCTTAAAATTTTATGCAAAATTTCCTGTGCATGTGAGTATGTGCATTGTTCCAGGAAGCTTGTTGGGAAGAGGCCCCCTGCCTTTGATAACAATATCTGAGGGGGTGAATAAGCAAATAATTTCTCCTACAGCTGCTCTTTTGCCTCTAAACATTAGGGATATGGAAAGATAATGCGACTGATCCAGTGCTATAGTTCTTGTTTCCTTAGGTTTCTTGGGGCACATCGACTTCCTTACTTTGCAAGTTTCACTCTGACTCACTCTCTCTCTCTCTCTCTCTCTGTCTCACATGCACACAGGCACACACACTTTTAAATATATTAATGTCTTTGAAATCATTTGGACTAATGTAAAACCTTATTTAAAGTCAACTGTTGTTTTTATTTATTAATTTATTTATGAGACAGAGTCTCACTCTGTTTCCCAGGCTGGAGTGCAGTGGCACATTTCGGCTCACTGCAACCTCTGCCTCCCGAGTTCAAGGGATTCTTCTGTCTCAGCCTCCCGAGTAGCTGGGACTACAAGTGCCTGCTGCCGTGCCCAGCTAATTTGTGTATTTTTCATAGAAACGGGGGTTTCACCATGTTGGCCAGGCTGGTCTCCATCTCCTGACCTCGTGATCTGCCCGCCTCAGCCTCCCAAAGTGCTGGGATTGCAGGTGTAAGCCACCGTGCCCGGCCCAACTGTTGTTTTTGTAATTATACTAAATCACTGCCAACCTCCTCCTCACCATATAAGTTGGGCAGGAGATGAAACCATTCTTTATACTTTATTACTCTCCTTTTTCCCAGTTCTTTAGAATTCCAAGCACAAAACATTCAGTTTCCGGCTGGGCACGGTGGCTCACGCCTGTAATCCCAGCACTTTGGGAGGCCGAGGCGGGCGGATCACGAGGTCAGGAGATAGAGACCATCCTGGCTAACACGGTGAAACCCCGTCTCTACTAAAAATACAAAAAATTAGCCGGGCGTGGTGGTGCGCGCCTGTAGTCCCAGCTACTTGGAGGCTGAGGCAGGAGAATGGCGTGAACCCGGGAGGCGGAGCTTGCAGTGAGCCGAGATCGGGCCACTGCACTCCAGCCTGGGCAACAAAGCCAGACTCCGTCTCAAAAAAAAAAAAAAAAAATTCAGTTTCCAGGAAATGTGAGAGATTTCAGTGCTAATTGTTTACGTCCTATGGATCCAATCAATCTTTTTTAAGATTGGTTTAATAAAAATCAAAAACAAAGTGGTTTATGTCTCTTATTTACCAAGAGACACTCTGACCATGCATGTGTGCCTCTGACACGGTTGCACATTGCTGAAGGAGGGAAGAAAGAATGTCTTCTCTCTGTGGGCCTCCATACAATGCTCTGTAGTTTGCAAACATTTTCTCATTTACTCCCCACAGTGGCCCCTGCAACATTACAGGTGAAAATAGCACAAACTGAACTTGTGGTATGTCTGAGATGTGCTCCTATGCTCATTTCACTTGCCACAAACTAGCTCTATGACCTTGTGCAAGTTATTAGCCTCTCTGAGTCCTAGTTTCCTTATCTGTAAAATGGGGATTACAGTATCACCTGGATCTTAGAGTTGCTGTCCAGGATTTAAAAGGAAAATATATATAAAGTCTCTGGTATGGTACCTTGCACACAGTAATTGCTCAAGAAGCATTAGCTTTTGTGTAGTTCTGGTACATACTACAAGGCAACTGTTGTGGAAGCCAGCTTCTGAGATGGCTCTCAAAGCTTCTAACCTTCTAGCATCCATGCCTTTGTGCAGTGTCCTTCCACACTGAATGGGGCTGCCATATGTGACCAATGGCTATTGTGGAAGTGACAGCAGTAACTCCAAGACTGAGTCAAAAAGGACATAGCAGTTTCTCCTTTGTTCTTTTGATCACTTGGCTTGGGGGAAGCCAGCCACCATGTTGTAAGGACACTCAAGCACCCCTGTGGATATGTCTACATGAGAAGAAACTGAGCTTCCTGCTGTCTTGCCAGCCTTGGAGTGAACCATCTTGGGAGCAGATCCTCCAGCCCCAGTAAAGTCTTTGAATGACTGTACCCTTGGCTAACATGATTGACCTTTCAGTGAGCTGGAATAGAACCCCCAGACACTCCCAAATTCCTGATACACAGAAACTGGCAGAAATAATAAATGTTCATTCCTGTTCTAAGCCACTAACTTTCAGGATAATTCACATGCAGTAATAGATAACTAGTATATCTACCTTTAAGGTCATCCATAGGGTTGACTTAATGGTTCTATAGGATCTTTTAAATAAGTTAGTACATGGGAAACACTTAGAATCTTGCCTAGTACATAGTAAGCACTCAATATATGTTAGTTTTGTTATCATAGTTTTTTTTTAATTGTCAGTGTCTTACCTCTCTCACAAAGCGCCTAAGACGCAGACCTTTCAAACTTTCAAAAAAAAATATTTAAACTTGAATAAGAGTAGGAACTTGTGGCAACTGACAAGAAGATAAAAGGAGCAGGGACTCTAGAAGGACCAAACCTTATCTATAAAAAGTTTACTGACACCGAGTCTGCCTTAGTTTGATTCACTTCATAAAAATCAGGCAGAGGCAGTAGGAGACGTTCAACTCCCCCAGTCACTTCTGTGACTCATGGTTTCTATGGTTCCATATTTCTTGCTCTCTGCTCTCCCTTCCCTTCATCCGATTTTCATTCTTCTCTCCAATATGTGAAGAAAATAGAAATTCACTTGAGGATTCAGCCAAGGAAGGCTTACTCTACTCCAGATTATAGTGGGTGGTGGAAACTGCCTACTGAGAAGCTGCCTGATGTAAGAAGATCGCTAAGTCCCTCCCAGATACATCACACATACACACTCTCTCACACACACACACTCTCACACACACACACACTTACACACACACACACACTTTCTACCCCCAACATAAAAGCAGGAGGCCACAGACTCAGGTAACTAAGAGAATGGGCTTTGAGGGGGCTTGATACACCTGGGGTCCTAGGTTCCACTACTTCCTAGCTATGTAAGGCTGAGAAACTCAGTGTATCTCTGAGTCTCAATTTCCTGTGAAATGAGCATAAGAACTGTACCCACCTCCTAGGTTTGTTGTGTGAAGCAAAAGGACTCTTTCTCCTTCCTTTATTTATTTGACAAACAGTTATTACTGTTGTAGGCTCTGGATTTCTGCAGTGAACAAAACCAATTCCCTATCTTCAGGGAGCTCACAGTATATTGAGATGTAGATGAGTATTAAGTTAACAAATGACTACATCATGTAGTGTCATAAGAGTATATAATGTAAGGGCATATAATATAAGGGTGTATGATGTCATAAGGGCTATGTGAAGCATTTAGCAGAGTTCCTTATTGTCACTCCTGTGTTTTCAGCTCTTATTTGTATTACAGACTTAGAACCTACATGTGAGGGAGGAGTAAGGCCAGGAAACATGAAGGCTAAAACTGCAGAAAAAGCCTGCTGTATTGCCTGAAATTGATTTGGAAAAGAAAAAACGGGGAGAAAAGCCTGCTGTCAGCAACCTCTGAGACAGCCCCTAATGATCCCCATCTCCAGATATTCACACCCTTGTGCAATTCCCTTCCCTTGAGTGTTGCTGGACCTAGTGACTCAATTCTAGCAAACAGAATATGGCAAAAGCAGGGGGACGGTCTCTTCTAAGATTAGGTTGCAAGAAGACTCTGGCGCCTATCCTTGGTCTCTCTCTCTCTTGCTAGCTGCCATGTTGTGAACTGCCTGTGGAAAAGCTCATGTGACAAAGAACTGTAAAGGCCTTCAGTCCACAGCCAGTGAGGAATTAAGGTCCTCAACCCAAGAGTTCACAAAGAACTAAATCCTACCAACAACCGCAGAAGTGGGCTTGGAAGCAGATCTTCCCCAGTCATGCCTTCAGATGAAATTACAGCCCCGGCTGACAGCTTTACTAAAACCTCATGACAGACCTTAAGGCAAAGGCACCCAGCTAAGCTGTGCCCAGATTCCCAACCCAGAAAAACTGCAAGATTATATATGTTTGTTGTTTCAAACCACTAAGTTTTGAACTAATTTATTACTTAGCAAAAGACAACTAATACAAAGCCTTACAGCAAACATCAGGTCTGTGAATACTTAACATCATTGAATCTCACTTACCAGTTACCCTGAGAAAGGCAGGAACAGAGGACTGTCATTAATCAAGTGCCTGCTTCTGGCATTGTATATTTATGATCACATTTAATTTTTACAATAGTATTTGAAATAGACATTATTATCTCTTTTACACAGATGGGGAATCTGAGGCTCAGAGAATTAAAGACTTCCCCCGAATAATCCAGTGAATAACTGAGATTTGAAGCAGATCCTATTGATTCTAAAAGGTTCCCACAATACCAGGCCAAACCATGCTGCCTACTACAGCAAAATAATCCCCAATGTATAAAACACAAAATGCATTTGCAGCTTCGAAGATAATGTGTTCACTGGGTTTGAGCTAGAAAGCTCAAGATGTTCAGCACATCAAACAGAACTTGATTTATTTTGTAATACAATTACAAACTAGAAAACTGAAAACTAGAAAAGTTTTCAGGATGCATCTAATTGGTGTAGCCTCCACCAACCCCCAAAACATGCTGAGCATGAGAGTTCTTTCAGCTAGAAATTAAAGTCGTCCCAGAGCTGCCAAATGTATCTATATATTTTTAAGTTGTCATACTAATCTACAGAAAAATACTGCTGGGAACCAACAGAGTTCTTGTAATTCATGTTTAATATAGTCAGAAGCTTGCAGAAAAGAGAGCTGCTGACATATATTAATGAAAATTTTGCACCATCTGAAACTGACATTTTTACCCCTCATTTTTTAAAATGTGCAGTTGGTTATTTATTTTAATGCCTTAGTTTTATTGTCCCTTGAATGAAGTTGTCGACCCCCTTAAAAGGATGATTTCTCATACGTGACTAGACCTGAAACCAAGGAACAATGATAGGAAAAATAAATTTAACCTGCGAGGTAGCAAGAGAAATTTTGGCCAGGTTTTCCCATAGTCACATTTCATTTTCTTTCTCATTTGGAATAAAAGGTAGATTTATTAAATGTATAAACCTATTCTTGGTCTATCAATTTGATGGGGAAAGCTGTCATTGAACTGCATAGATCTGCAGAATGCAGTACTGTAGTCATGAGCTACTCCTGACATTGAGCATTTGAGATGTGGCTATCCTCAACTGTGATATGCTCTTAACTATAGAATGCAAACTGAATTTCAAACACTTAATACAAAAAAGAATGTAAAAGATCTCAGTAGGATTTACATTGATCATTGAAATATGTATTGGAATATATAGAATTAACTAAAACAATATTAAAATTACTACAGAATTCTTTGTGCTTTTATTATGTGGCTCCTAGACAGTTTTAAATTTCATTTGTGGCTTCCATAGGGGCTCACAACATATTTCTATTAAACAGAACTGATATAGATAATATTTTATTTCATGAATGAAAACATGACCCTTTGGAGTTTCTTGCATCATAGTTGAAAATAAGTCGTCTTGTCCATCACTGACCTATGAAGGCCTTTTTTTTTCCTCATGGTTTCTCCATCTGACTAATTCTGCCTCAAAGCTCTCTTAACCATATAACCTAGACACAAAGTTCGTTGATATGGAAGTGATATTAATGTCATAATTTCGGAGTCACAAATGCACTACAGGGTCAAGAGGAAGGAGATAAATTGGAAAAAATCCGCTTTAGACAACATGAACGTTTGTCACTTGGATTCAGAAAAAACACAACACTGAGGCTGGGTGCAGTGGCTCATCCCTGTAATCCCAGCACTTTGGGAGGCCAAGACGGGTGGATCGCTTGAGGTCAGGCATTCGAGACCAGCCTGGCCAACATAATGAAACCCCCATCTCTACTAAAAATACAAAAATTAGCTGGGCATGGTGGCGCACACCTGTAATCCCAGCCATTTGGATAGCTGAGGCATGAGAATCACTTGAACCCAGGAGGCAGAGGTTGCAGTGAGCCGAGATCACACCACTGCATTCCTACCTGGGCAACAGAGCGAGACTCCATCTCAAAAAACAAAAAAAAGAAAGAAAGAAAGAAAGAAAAAACAACACAAAATAAGACCTCCGTTTTCAGTGGGAAAGTTTATAGAGTAATTAACTGACAAACCAGAAGTCACAGGAGCTATTCAGTCAGTGACAAATGTGAGAAAATGATTCCAGCTTGCCTGGGTCTGACTACCTTCCCTAAGTAACAAACTCTTGTTTCACAGACAAACAGATAGGCAGCTGATTTTAATAAGAGCTCTCATAAAAACCGTCTGGAAGGTAAATAGATTTACATTTTTAATCTGACATTATTGGAACATTTTTCCTGCATGGTGAAAACTCCACTTTAATAATTTAAGTTGTTTTTCTCGGTGTACCTCAGCTTACTTCTTTTAAACACCTCTTCAAGTTAGGTTCTTTGGGCTTGATTGATTTTAATGTTTAAATGCTTAATTTCAGGCACTGTTAGATTGCTAACCTGGGACGAAGGGGGGGGTTGGAAGTCAAACTGGGCAAGGGGCCGGGGGGGGGCAAAAGGGAAGGGGTTTGCCGAACCTTCAAGGAAATCCCAAAACTCAGTGTGGAAGGGAGTGAACAAAAGGGACAGGGAAGGGAAATTATCGTACAGCTTTCAGGGCCTTGCAACATACATGTAATAAAAACGCAGATCGTGGGTGTTGTTTGCTTTTGTTAGGCATTGATAGCAGCTCCTTAAAAATAGCTAGTGCCCTCTACCTTGTCATCTAAGACCTTGTCATCTAACCACATCTAGAAATGTGGTTATAAGCCTAGAGTCCTCGCTCTGCTGGACTCCCCTGCGTCATCAGTCACCAAGATTTGTAGATTCCATAAGCTAATGTGTCTTAAATCCAATTCACCCCTCTCCCTCTCCCTCCCTCTTTCTGTCCCTTAGTTCACACCCCCATGTACCTGTGCCTGGGTTACTTCAACCGCCTCCTCACTGGCGTTTTCAGGTCTTGTCTTGCTCCTGTTCAATCTGCTTAAAAGCTCCATGGCTCCCTGTTGGTGATAGGACAAGCTCAGACTCCTTAGCTGAGTATATCGTTTATGATCTGCTGCTGAGGCTGATGACCATGGGCGGGGGGGCAGAGAAAAGGATGAAGAGTAAGACCAGAGGGTTGGGCAGGAAACTTTTAGGGATGTAAAGGAGTTTAGTCATTATCCTATGAGCAATGGAAAGTCACAAATGCTCAGGGTTTTTTTCTGTTGTCTTTTTTTTTTTTTTTTGAAACGGAGTTTTTGCTCTTGTCGTCCAGGCTGGAGTGCAATGGCGTGCGATCTCAGCTCACTGCAACCTCTGCCTCCTGGGTTCAAGTGATTCTTCTCCCCCAGCCTCCTGAGTAACTGGGATTACAGGTGTGTGCCACCACGCCCAGCTAATTTTTGTATTTTTAGTAGAGATGTGATTTCACCATGTTGGCCAGACTGGTCTCGAACTCCTGACCTCTGGTGATCCACCCGCCTTGGCCTCCCAAAGTGCTGGGATTACAGGTGTGAGCCACCACGCCTGGCCACAAATGGTCAGTTTTAAGCAGGGGCATGGCATGAACAGATTTGCCTAGTGGTTAAAAGCAAGGGTTCTGGAATTCAACTTAAATTAACATCTGACCATGCCACCTAATTGTATGTCCTTGGGCAACTTACTGAAGCTTTTTGGACCAGTTTCTTTGATTATAAAATGAGAATTAAAACCTCTATGAGATGGGCACACTTTGTGAGAACTAAATGAGATCATGCTTGGCATACTACTTGACACACAGGAAGCATCCCACTAGTTTTTTATTCATTTATTTTTTATTTCCATAGGTTTTGGGGAAACAGGTGGTCTTTGGTTACATGAATGTTATTTAGTGGTAATTTCTGAGATGTTCATGCACCCATCACCTGAGCAGTATACACTGTTCCCAGTTTGTAGTCTTTTATCTCTCATCCCCCTCCCACCCTTTCCCCTGAGTCCCCAAAGTCCTTTCTATCATTCTTATGCCTTTGCATGGTCATAGTTTAGCTCCCACTTATAAGTGAGAACACACAATGTTTGGTTTTTCATTGCTGAGCTACCTCACTTAGAATAATGTCTCAATTCCATCCAGGTTGCTGCGAATGCCATTTCTTTCCTTTTTATGGCTGAGCAGTATTCCATGGTATACATATACCACAATTTTTTATCCACTCGTCAATTGATGAGCATTTGGGCTGGTTCCATATTTTTGCAATTGTGAATTGTAAGCACCCCACTAATTTTAACTATCATTACTATTAATAATTCCTACTCTTTCTATGCTTTTTCTAACCCCTCAAGACTGAGTTCAGCCCTGTTCCCGTGTGCTTTTATAACACCTTGCATTTATCCCTGTTTGTAGGACGTCTGAGTCTGTGTCTTAATTGACTAGTAATGTGTTATTTCCCCCATCAATCCATAGCTCCCTATGGTTGGGAACTATGGCTGATGTGCGGTAGAATGAATGGCTACGTTCTATTGCTTTGTACTTCGATTCACATTATCTCTTTTGTTCTCTCCTTATCTCCACTTTACAGTTGTGATAACAAAGGCTCACAAAAATCAAGTTTTAAGCCCCAAGTCCTGCAGTGAATGAGCAGCAGAGCTGCAGCTCATCTCAGTCCTGTGGATCGCACCATGGCCTGGAAGGAAAAGTTTAGGGCTATATAACCCTCTACAAACAACCTTCCGAAGCAGGACGAGTGTTTTCACAAAGCTTCATGGAATGTCGAAGTGCAGGAACAAAATATTTTAGCTGGAAAAATAACACGTAGCCAGAAATCAACCCCAATCCTACCAAAAATAATGATGCCAGGAAACAGAGCTACATACACAAAAGGGAATGTGTACCAGGATACACATAATAAAGTCACCTTGGCAAAGCTGGTATCCTGGCCAAGCCAGAGGAGTGATTCAATTTAAGAATTGGAAGGAGGACGTGTGCCCTAGCTAGTCCATCTGAAGAAGTGTGCCAACCCACTGCCTTATCATCATAAGCCTGATCATAGCAAAAATACGGAGTAGTTAAAATGAAAATTTCCAAGGTAGAAGAAGATCAGGCAGTGGTAATACTGGAAGCTGGCTGCATAAGCCAGTGGCTCAGATCTCACAGTGCAGGGCCAAAGAAGACAAAGTTGAAGTCAATACTGATACGGGCCAGTTGGCTTTGCACTGAGGAGGCAAAAAGTTCTATGGTCACTGACTAGAACCTTCATCCCACTCAGTCATCCTGCCAATGCTGGTGTTTGGGGTCAAAAAGGGATTGGGAAAGAGTGTGGAAGACCTATTTCCAGTGTTGACAAGCAGGGCTTACATTCAGACAGAGAACGCCAATACAGACAGTCAACTGTTGAGTAATAAAACACCTCTGGACCAGTTGGGGGCTGATCCCCCTGGGTGCCTCCCATATCACCCCAGCTACCCCTGGAGCTCCCTGATGCAGTGACCATTTAGGATTAAAGCTTCATGCAACTAGTTGATGCCCTCTCTTTTGAATATCATTTCTGATCACAACTACTAGAAAATAGCAAATAACTACCATTCATTCATTTATTCATTTGCTCAATTCTTTGGTGGGAGGAGCATGCATGCTACTTTTTTACACTGATACATAATATTTTACATATGTATGGGGTACATGTGATATTTTGTTACATGCATGGAATGTATAATGATGAAGTCAGGGTTATTGGCATATGTATCGCCTTGAGTATCTATCATTTCTATGTGCTGGGAACAGTTCAAGTCCTCTCTTCTAGCTACCGTGAAATATATCGTTGTTAACTAGAGTCACCCTGATGCAGGGCAGGCAAGCCCCAGAGTGGGGCTTAGCCCTCGAGGGTTCTTGGTTTTGCCTGGGAAAGAATTCAAGGGCAAGCCAGGGTTAGAAGAAGAGCTTTATTGAGGCAACAGTGTTACAGCGCTGGTGGTGGTACTGCTCCATGACTCCTCCTGCAGAACAGGGCTGCCCTGTAGGCAAAGAGCAGCAACTCAGAGCAGTTTTGCAGTCACATTTATACTCACCCACATAATAACATGCAGATTAAGGGGCGATTTATGCAGAAATTTCTAGGGAAGGAGTAGTAGCTTTTGGGTCATCAGGTCATTACCACAGAAAGGGGCAATAACTCCTGGGTGTTTCCATGGTAATGGTAAACTGACATGGCACACTGGTGGGTGTGTCTGATTGGAAAACTGCTCCCACCCCGGCCCTGTTTTAGCTGGTTCCCAGTATGGTCTGGTGTCCGAGCTCCGCCTCTGGCATTGAGTCCCACCTCCTACTTCAACCCTCCTCTGTTGTCCATCATTAGAACTGTGATCCCAGCACTTTGGGAGGCCAAGGCAGCACCTATTAGTTTTCTCATTTTCAGAAGAAGAATCTGTACCTTATTAAAAGTTGCAGAGTTAAGAAATGGCTGAAAATTCAAACTGTTGTTCAAATCCTTAGTCTAGGCTTTAAACCGTGTTAAAATACCACCTATACTGGGACTTCAGAAAGAGAGCAAACCAAAAAAAGCAACTATTTGGGGATGGGGTGAGAGCAAGACAGAAACAATATTAGGAAATTTCTTATACACTCACACTGTCTCTGTGGAAATATGGAAAGACAGGAAAATGTCTTGTAATGACTTGAGGAGACAGAATTATGGACAGTTCCCTATCCCAAAACTGTCAAATGTACATGCATTTTTTTAAAAGCACACGTGTTATTCATTATTCCAAGGAAAACCCAACACATATTGAGGCCACGGATGCTTCGTGCCACAGCTCCAGGAAGGCTGAGGACCAAATATTTAGCATAATTCTTCATTCTATGATTCTTCTTGGCTTGGATTTTCAACAAGTTGAGAACACTGCTTTCTCTGAAGCAAAATAAAACTGTTTTGGATAAAGTTAAAGACAGATGACATTTAGAGTGATAAGCAGAGCTGATACATCCATATTCAGCCAGTCTATCTAGTTTCAGAGGAATGAGAACCAAGAATTTGGAATGGATTTATTAACAACTCATCACACTATGAGAGCGTGGGGTAATATTTTGTATGTGATGTACCAGCTGTCTACAGAGCTAAGCAAACCCAGAGATCACAGACTTTAGTCTCCTGTCTAGGTTCCAAGTAAATGGTCTTCAGGGAGACACCAAGAATAAAGGCTGCGAAAATGACATTAGAGCTCTTTGGGCTCCTTCTGATCATTGCTGCGCCCTGTTCTCACTATCAATTTGATTTCACCGGATGATTCCATAAGTGAATTTGGAGCTTGTGAGTCATGACTGAGACTGACTTGGTTGCTTGCATTTTCTACCACTGAGTCCTCCTGTCCAAGTTTTCTCAAGCTTGGTGTCTGTCCTACTTTAAATAAGATAGCAATGAGACAGCTGACATATTTCCTGCAGAGACTGTGCCTCTAGTTGGTAAGTCACAATCAGGAAGCTGACACCCATACTTGTTCTCCTCTGGGAAGAAAAAAAAAGAGAACCATTAGGATATGTTTGAAAGATCTAAAATACCCAAAGAGGAAGAACTGTGTAGGATTGTGGCAATCGAAAAGATAATATGGTTTCCATTATGTAACCCTATCGAAGCCATTACACCATAAGATCAGTCCTGAGGGGAAGTTGTCTCTAATAAGTTCCAGTCTAAACGGGCAAAATATAACTTACATGAAATTCTTAACTGAAGTCTTCCAGAAATTAAGAGGAACCTGATTTATAAAATCTTACACATACCCAACATATTTCATAATCACTTTTCTCAGTTTTCTTACACTGCACTGTATGTAGCCTCTTCCTGCAAATTTCTGGAAACATTTGTTGTGATCTTTTGTTCAGTAAATATTCACTTCCTCTCCCCCTCCCACTGTGGGAAGAGGAGACTTTCCAGCCCACTGGTGTTGGGCTAAGCCATGTGACTTGCTTTGGCCAAAGGAATATTAGCAGATCTAACACTCCAGAGATCTTAAATTTGCTTGTGGGTTTTGTTTTGACCTCTTATGCTCTGGTAATCTACCATGAGAATATGCCCTGGGTATTTTCTGCTCTATTCATATGTGTTCCAAACCATGCATACATGGGGCAGACATGAACCCATTCACAGCTTGGATCCAGTCCAGTCAGCCTGTAGCCTGATGCAGAACAACCCAGCTGAGCCCAGCCCAGCCACAGTCAGTCTAACTGTAGCCAACAGCAGACCCATGTGCAGCAGAATAACGTTTGTTGTTAGCCACTGGGTTTTGGGTGGTCTGTCAATGGTCAGTGTGTCTCCCTGTCCTTCTTCTCATTCCTCCTAATTCTAATTCACGAAGCCCCAAAGCATGGCAAGCTTCTCCTTCAAAGGAGAGAGAAGGAAGAACAATAAGATGAAGCAAAATCAGGATCTTCTTTAACACACACAGGAAAGAGCAAAGGCTGGAATTATTCATGTGTTGATAATTTCTAAAGTGTCACACCTGTGATAATAGCTACCATTTGAAAGGCTCGGTGTTAAACACTTTATAAACTAGAACATATTTAATCCACACAATAACCTAAGAAGTCAGGATAAATGTTACCATTTGGTAGAAAAAGAAACCTGAGGCTTAGAGAGGTTATGTATTTTGTTAGAAGGTGCCAGAGCTAGGTTTTAAATACTCAGATTTAGGCAAATCCCAATAATTATTGAGCGACCTAGGCAGTCAACCAGTCTTAAAATGAAATACCTTTCTTTAATGCAACAAATTGGCAAAGATTACGAACACTCTAATACTGAATATTGGCAAGAATGCCAGAGAGGCATCTTATAAAATACAGGTGAGAATGTAAATTGGCGCTAACATTCTGGAAAGTAATCTGACAATATTTATCAAGAGCCTGAATATTTGCATATCCTTTGAACCAGTAATCCCACTTCTCTGATTATATTCTAAGGAACTAATCAGAGATGCAGCCGAAGATTCACATACAAAGTTGTTCTTCAAGACGTTGCTTATCACAGTGAAAAACTGGAATCAACTGAAATGTAAAATAGTTGCAGGATGGTTAAATAATTGGTATTGCTACAGGCTGGAACAATATGCAACCACTAAAAATCATATTTCAATGACATGAGAAAAGGTCTGCAATAACTAAGTGAAATAAAACAGTATATAAAAGTGAATATAAAGTTTGACTCCAATTTAAAGAGTGTGTTTGTTCATCTATGTGTGTGTGATTGTCAGATAAAATAATATTAGGAGTGCATTATTTCTGCATAATGATTATTTTTTGTGTGTTTTCAAAGTACTTTTTTGTATTTCTCAAATGCATTGAATAAGCAAGTGTTACTTTTGTAACTAGAAAAATGTACTTAAAATGATTATTTTTAAAAACATCAATTTTTATCCCTATACGATATAAGCAGTAAGAGGACAGGTCTTTATCTGTTTTGTTCACTGATACATACTCAGAATAGTGTCTGACTCTTAATATGTGTTCAGTAAATATTTGTTGAATGAATGAAAGTTATAGCCTGTGGTGTGTGCAAATCTATTGTGTGTGTGTAGGTTATCTGTAGTTTCATAAATAACCATCCTCAAAACAGCAACCATTGTAATAGGCTCATGCATTCTGTGGGCCAGGAGTTCCAACAGGACAAAGTGGGATGTCTTGTCTAATTCCATGATATCTGGAGCCTCAGCTGGGAAAAATGTGTGTATTACTCTGCTGTTGCTGCCATAACTATGTTTTTATTGACTTACTGATTTACGTATTTTATTTAAGACAGGTCTCACTCTTGTCACCCAGGCTAGAGTACAGTGAGTGGCACTATCATGGCTCACTGAAGCCTTGACTTCCCGGCCTCAAGCGATCCCCCAGTGATCCCCCTGCCTCAGACTCCTGAGTAGATGGGACCTCAGGTGTGTGCCACAACACCCAGCTAATTATTATTATTA
>NW_012107919.1:165658-166835 GCF_000951045.1 Mandrillus leucophaeus
ACGGGATTTCACTGTGTTAGCCAGGATGTTCTCAATCTCCTGCCCTCATGATCCACCCGCCTTGGCCTCCCAATGTGCTGGGATTACAGGCGTGAACCACCGCGCCCGGCCATATTACTTCTATTATTATACAGTCCACAATCTCTTGAGCTGAAGGCTAGGATGGTGTCCACTATGCACAGTTTAAAAAAAAAAAAAAAAAAGCCGAATCAGCAGATCCAGAGAGAAAATTGAGTATCTTTTGAGTTTGGTTAGGGCTGAGGCGCAAAAGGAGGCTTTTGAACTCCCAAAGCCATAAATGAGAAGCGAGGAGAAAGGCCTCCCCTTTTGATATATTAAATATCTAACTTAGGTATACAACAAGAGTGAAACTCTGTCTCAAAAGAAAAAAATAAAGAAAAAGAAATTGCCTGGAGGTTTCTTCCCTCATATGCCTGGGGTCTGGGATGGGACAACTCTGAGACTGGACTCAGCTGGGACCATCAGCCAAAACATCAACACATGCCCTTCTATCCAGCCTGGACTTTCACATTAGATTTTGCATGAGTCCGCAATAAACCTTTGCTATGCTAAGGCACTAATACTTTGGGTCGATTGCTGCAGTGTAGCCTACCTTATCCTGGACTAACAATGATTTTCAAGTATACAGCTATTTAATGTAATGAGATAAACCCTGTTAGCCTAGAGGCTAGCCTGAGGAATGTCTTTCCTTTCCACCATGGGCAATTTGGAAAGCTGAGCTTCTGCTCAGTAGGACACGTGAGATAAGCATGACATGGACCAGAGTGCCCGCCTTGTCATGCCACTTACAAGCAGTGTGGCCTTGGATAAATTACAGAATCTTTCTGAGCCTCAGTTTTCTCACCAGTAAAATGGGAAGATGATTATAACACTTATCTCAGGACTGTGAGAATTAAGGGATAGGTATCTATTATATGGCACTGGAATGAGGTATCTATTATATGGCCCTGTTAGCTGTTATATTGCTTCTTAAAAGCATAAGCACTTATTAAATGTTAGCTGTTGTATTACTTCTATTATTATTATTATTATTTGAGGTGGAGTCTAGCTCTGTCACCCAGGCTGGAGTGCAGTGGTGCGATCTGCAGTGAGTAGAGCTCACTGCAACCTCCACCTCCTGGATTCAAGAGGTTCTCCTGCCTTAGCCTGCTGAGTA
>NW_012107919.1:168840-169729 GCF_000951045.1 Mandrillus leucophaeus
AATAAATAAATAAATAAATAAACATGTTTGGACACACCCCCCCATTCCCACCACGCAAAAGAGAGTGACAGTGTGCCGAAGAGAGAAAATAAGATCTACTTTTCTTATTCTTCTGATGACACCTGGACCTTCTATGGCGCTGGGGTACAAAAAGGTCACAGCCAAAAACAAAGAGAAACTGATGACATTAATTTTGGTTTCTGATTCTGAGGGTTTAGGTTTAGGAATAATTTTGACCCTTGGCTTTATAGAAATTTCCCCTTAAGTGCTTACTTTAAAATCTATGACTTCCCCACCCTGCAGCCCCCAATCCCCTAAACAAACATACAGTTCTCATTACTCTCTTAACCTCCAGGCAGCCGGGCACAGAGGAAAGAACACTGGCATTGTCTGGCATTGTCTGACTGGGGGTCCTCAGGACTTGCTTCGTCGTCTAACTTCCAAGCCCCTTCAAAGAGATTAGAGCCAGAATGGAAGTTCTTGTTCACTACAACTTATTAAAATGCTATACGTGTTTCCAGTTTTTTCTGCCCAATTTGCATCCTTTCTGTCCCTCAAAATTAAGTGGTCACCCCAATGGATAAATACCACCTCTGAAGCTATATTCTGAGCCGTGCTTAGAGATTAGACTTTCCAAGGACGAATACCTGTTTTAATAACCATCATTGCCAACTATGCGTTATCACTATTTGCACAGTTTCACCTTTAATATGACACATTTATTTTCATAGTATTTCATTACAGTCTCCATGGACAATGACTTAGCAGAGAGGAATTCTCAGGGATTTTTGTTGTTGTTGTTGTTGTTGTTGTTTTGTTTTGAGATGGAGTCTCACACTGTCACCCTGGCTGGAGTACAATGGCAAGATCTCGGCTCACTGCAACCTCC
>NW_012107919.1:169779-170473 GCF_000951045.1 Mandrillus leucophaeus
CCTCAAGCGATCCCCCAGTGATCCCCCTGCCTCAGACTCCTGAGTAGATGGGACCTCAGGTGTGTGCCACAACACCCAGCTAATTATTATTATTACATTCTGTATAGGTGGGTGTCCCACTCTGTTGCCCAGGCTGCCTTGAAATCCTGGGTTGATGTGATCCTTCCACCTCAGGCTCCCAAAGTGCTGAGATTACAGGTGTGAACCACCATGCCTGGCCTGGCTGCCCTAACTTTGACTGTCATAGAATGGGTGGCTTAAACAACAGAAATTTATTTTCTTACTGTTCTGGCTGCTGGGAAGTTCATGATCAAGGTGGCAGCCCATTCAGTTTCCGGGGAGGGCTCTCTTTCTGGCTTATAGGGAGCCCCCTTTTACTCTGTGCTCATACAGTTGAGAGAGAGGAAGGAGCTCTTTGCTGTCTCTTCTCATTAAGACACTGATTTTATCAAACCAGGTCTCCCCTACCTCCCGTCATGGTCTCATCTAACCCTAATCACCTCTCAAAGGTCCCGTCTCCAAATACTATCATTTTGGGGATTAGAGCTTTGACATATGCATTTTGGGGGTACACAAACAGCCCATAACAACATGAATAGCTGGAGGCGACTTGAAATGTTAGGAGCAGAAATAGCCTGGAAAGTCTGGGTGCGGTGGCTCATGCCTGTAATCCCAGTACTTTGGGAGGCCGAGG
>NW_012107919.1:172053-174250 GCF_000951045.1 Mandrillus leucophaeus
GCAAAAGGAGGCTTTTGAACTCCCAAAGCCATAAATGAGAAGCGAGGAGAAAGGCCTCCCCTTTTGATATATTAAATATCTAACTTAGGTATACACCACCTGGTTCCATATAAGAAGAGAGAGGAAGGCAGACTTCATGCCATCTCATCTTCTGGCAACAAAAACAGATGCTAAAACAAGGATGGGATGTAAAATAGAAGCAGAAAGTCGCTCCCAAAAAAATCTTACCATGGGAACCTCGCTGCAGACTCTGGCTGTGTGCTAAGCTATCTAGCAGACTGTGCAAAAAGTGCAGCCGTGGTGGTTACACAACCTTGCAAGGTTGCACAATCCAGGTTCTTCACCACCCAGTCACGCCATTGCCAAAGCATGCTCCCTAGGGAGGGGCTGGGAGGCAAGCCGCTGGCAAAGGTGACTTGAGTAAGGTGCTGGGTGTCGTGCCTAGCACTGTGCCACAGGGGCTGAGTCACCCCAGAAATTCAAGGTGTGGCTGCCAGGCCCCTGCCAGGGAGGGCCGGGGGACCCAGAGAAGAGAGGAATCCCATTTTTGCCTTTATCACCATCACTCCAATTCAGAGGAGAGAACGTCTGAAAAAATTCTCTCTAGCTTGCACTTTTTAGGCTGTTTAATTTTTTATTGTTGAGTATGAACAATGAAACAGAGCAGTTTCCTGTTTCTTGGCCCCAACCCCCCACCACTGCTGAGGAATTTGAGTTTAAAACTGCCGGAGAGGAACATTTAAATTCTATAAATTAGCTTCACTAAAGATGCTTAAGCGTTTATGAAAACATTCCCATTTTACACTCAGCTTTATGAAATCTTAAAGAAAAAATAAAATCCCAAACTGCCATGTGAAGCTAAGCTGGCAGAGAGAGCAATCTGCTCAGTGCAAATATGCCAACAGCTTTACAAATGAGGAATATGGAATCAGGATTAAGAGCCCGCAGATCATTTATCAGTGACAAAGCAAAGATTCCTAGCCTCTGGACTCAGAGTCCGCGGAGATTCTAATGGGCTACATCGCATGCCCCAGAAGCAGTGTGCAGTATTAACTCACTTATACCAACAATAATGCTGGCAGCAGGAAACTCCATTGTGCCTGCTTCGGTGCCCAGAAGAGCTATTTTGGTGTAAAACAGAGCTCAGCTTCAGGGAAAACCTGGGTTTAAATCCTGGTTTAGCTACTAACCAGCTGGTGACGTTGGACAATGAACTTCATCATTGGTAGACTCAGATAAGAGATTAGAGCCAGAATGGAAGTTCTTGTTCACTACAACTTATTAAAATGCTATACGTGTTTCCAGTTTTCTCTACCCAATTTGCATCTTTTCTGTCCCTCAAAATTAAGTGGTCACCCCAATGGATAAATACCATCTCTGAAGCTAGATTCTGAGCAGTGCTTAGAGATCAGACTTTCCAAGGACGAATACCTGTTTTAATAAGTATCATTGCCAACTATGCGTTATCACTATTTGCACAGTTTCACCTTTAATATGACACATTTATTTTCATGGCATTTCATTACAGTCTCCGTGGACAATGACTTAGCAGAGAGGAATTCTCAGGGATTTTTGTTGTTGTTGTTGTTGTTTTGTTTTGAGATGGAGTCTCACGCTGTCACCCTGGCTGGAGTACAATGGCAAGATCTCGGTCCTCCTATGAACACTGGAGAGAATAATAACATGCAGGCACTCAAGAAGGGATAATTTCCCTGATGCCTTCACTTCTACACAAGCACAATAAACATAACAAAACTATGGAGTGGTGAGTGGTTCCATCAAATGTACTTTTTTTTTTTGTTTTGAGATGGAGTCTTGCTCCGTGGCCCAGGCTGTAGTGCAGTGGTGCCATCTCGGCTCACTGCAACCTCTGCCTCCTGGGTTCAAGCACTTCTCCTGCATCAGCCACTAGAGTAGGTGGGACTGCTGGCGCATGCCACCACACCTGGTTAATTTTTTGTATTTGTAGTAGAGATGAGGTTTCACTGTGTTAGCCAGGATGATCTCGATTTGCTGACCTCGTCATCTGCCAGCCTCAGCCACCCAAAGTGTTGGGATTACAGGCGTGAGCCACCGCACCCGACCCAAATGTACATTTAAATAAAATAGCAAAGACTTGGAATCAACCCAAATGTCCATCAGTGACAGACTGGATTAAGAAAATGTGGCACATATACACCATGGAATACTATGCAGC
>NW_012107919.1:175135-201001 GCF_000951045.1 Mandrillus leucophaeus
ATTTGCACAGTTTCACCTTTAATATGACACATTTATTTTCATAGTATTTCATTACAGTCTCCATGGACAATGACTTAGCAGAGAGGAATTCTCAGGGATTTTTGTTGTTGTTGTTGTTGTTGTTGTTTTGTTTTGAGATGGAGTCTCACACTGTCACCCTGGCTGGAGTACAATGGCAAGATCTCGGCTCACTGCAACCTCCACCTCCAGGGTTCAAGCGATCCTCCTGCCTCAGCCTCCCGAGTACCTGGGATTACAGGCGCCCACCACCAGGCCTGGCTAATTTTTTGTATTTTTAGTAGAGACGGGGTTTCACTATGTTGGCCAGGCTGGTCTCGAACTCCGGACCTCGTGATCCACCCGCCTCAGCATCCCAAAGTGCTGGGATTACAGGCGTGAGCCATCATGCCCAGACTAGGCATTCTCAGTTTTAATGGTTGCTTAGCAATGTGCTGAACCGGCACTTTTCCTTTTTTTTTTTTTTTGAGATGGAGTCTCGCTTTGTCTTCCAGGCTGGAGAGCAGTGGCGCAATCTTGGCTCACTGCAATCTCTGCCTCCTGGGTTCAAGTGATTCTCCTACCTCAGCCTCCAAGTAGCTGTGATTACAGGTGCATGCTGCCATGCCCAGCTAATGTTTGTATTTTTAGTAGAGACAGGTTTTCACCATGTTGCCAGGCTGGTCTTGAACTCCTGACCTCGACCAGCACATTTCAATGCAACTTTCTGGGATGCTATGAGGCTTCTCTATCTGTGTCGTCCAGTCCGGTAGCTCCCAGCCACACAGAGCAATAGCACTTGAAATGTGACTAGCATAACTGAGGAACTGAATTTTAGAAGTATTATCTTTAAATAATTTGCATTTAAATATAATTATCACATGAGACTAGTCGCTACCATATGGCACAGTGAAGTGCTAGACACTGCCCACTTAGGACTTGTGCTAGACCAGTGCTGTCCAACGGAAATATAATGTGAACAACATATGTAATTTAGTTTTTTCTAGTAGTCACCTTAAAATAAGGAAAAAGAAAGAGGGTGAAATTAATTTCAATAATATATGTTATGACTGACTATTCAAAATATTATTTCAACCTATAATTAATTAAAGAATTAATGAGATATTTTACAGTCCTTTTTTCATGCTAAGTCTTCAGCATTCGGTGTGCCTTTTATAATTATAACACATCTCAATTTAGACTGGCTATATTTTAAGTGCTCAACAGCCACATGTAGCTAGTGGCTAACATATTGGACAACATCACACAGATATTAGCCACCCTGAGGCTAACATTTCCATCTATAACATGAGCATGCTTATAGCAACAAGAATCAAAAACACTCTTGTCTTTTAACTCGGGGTGCTAAACAATGTTAAACATAAACACCAAACTTGCTATATTTATTTTTACTAAAGTATACATAGCTATGCAAAATATTTGGTGTTTCCTTTTAAAAGATGTTTCTTGTTCTTTTGCTTTGAATTAAATCCACTAATTTCACCATGTCAATATTTACTGCTAATTATACAAGAACATCTACAACTTAAAGAAATGCAATGTGTGTATCATAGAATTCTTAAGCTCAGTGCCTACTAATTTCCATATCAATAATTTCCATTAGTGTAATGGGACACAATAGAAGCTGCTCCTGGAATAGAAATGGGTAATGAAGAAAGCAATTATAGAGAATCATTTGGCAGCAAAGTAGATAACCAATAAGCCAATGACCTGATCAATGGGTATTAGATACATTAAATGCAAAAGATGATCCTGAAGTGTCCATTAGCAGAAATTCTACAAATAAATTACCTAAAACTAATCAATACAGCCTGCTCACAATGTAACCTATAATAGTGGATTCAGAAGCAATTTCAAAAATGTGCGCTGCTCACACATGAATGTCTTTTCTACTTCTACTTTTACATTGCAAACCATACCTTTCCCAACCTCCATCTTAAGTCCCCTCTTTAAGACTTTTTCTATAATAGTTTGTTGTTTCATTTTTACCATGCAGTAAGAAGAAATGGATAAAGAGAGTCATGTGGGTTTTCTGTCTCTCCAGGACACACCTTGATGAAACATGACTAATATTTGCTGATGGCTTTGAAGACAAAACTATGATGTTACAGCCTTTGCTTTTAAAGGTAGAAAGAGAAGAAACTTGTGAGAAAGTTAGCATGGGGGTATGTAATGGGAAGCACCAGTTGTAAAGATCAGATGGTTGCCTATTAAACTTGGACAGGAAATTTGTTTTGTCATGATTGTCCAGAATGTCAGCTTGACTCCTCACTCCAAAAAGGGAAACAAAAGACAATTCTTGTGTCCTTGTGTGCCGCCAGATTGATCAGAATCGTTCCTTCCACTTTACAACAGTTCATGTAGTTTGATTTTGTATGCCCTGTAAGTGTTTACACATTACAAAGTTAGTCGACTGGGAGAGGACAGGATAATGATCTTACTATTATATATTATTTAACTGGCATTAATCTTTCATTTGACTCTTTGGCAAGAGCAAGAATTTTCTTTGCTCATGAAAGCCATCAGGAGTGTGCTACATATGCGCTATACTCACTTGTGAAAGGCTGGCCCTGCTGCCAATTAGCTTGATGCCAGGATAGACACAGGAAACCCAGAAGCCTCTTTATGCCTATTCTCTTTTCACCCTTCACAGTATGGCTGGAAAGGAATCAAAGACCTAACATCTCCTGAAGTCCTACTATGTACCAGGCACCACACTAGGCACAGGAAGATAACATCAAATTTTGTTGGTATTTGTTTCCACAAAGGCATTGTTAGTGATCAAAAAAGGGCATTATTTTGAGCATAGAGAGGAGAAAAAAAATCCCCTGCCCTTTCCAGTAGCAAAATCCTGGAATCTCAAGATTCTAGAAGAAAATGTCAGCAGCGCCCTTTGATATTTTTTGTTCCTAAGGAAGGAAAATAATCTAGTGGTGGTGAGGCAGGTGGTTGTTTGCTCCTTTCTAGGTAACGGTAGTTCTATCACTAGGTCTCAGGATTAAGCTTCTTAAGATGAGGCTAGTAAAAGCCAGAAACATTAGACTTTCACAGCAACAAATAATATTTGGTCTCAAGAGCTAGAAGTTCTAGAAAAGGGAAAGAGCCCTTTAGTTGCACACATAAAAGTAAGTAACATATCCATCATTTTTAAGAAAAATTATGCAATTAATATTAATATAAAAGTTAATGTGAAAATAGAATATTTTAAAAACTAAAACCATGACTCATACAAACAGAAAATGAACACATGTCAAATATTTTATTTAACTCATTAATTAATGAGGAAAACAGTAAGACGTTATAACAGGTTCAAAGGAAATCAAAGAGTAGATACACATATGGGCAATGAAGAGTGCCGACAGCTGAGTGTGGTGACTCACGCCTGTAATCCCAACACTTCAGGAGGCCCAGGGAGGAGGATTGCTTGAGCCCAGGAGTTTGAGAACAGCCTGGGCAACCCAGTCAGACCCCATCTCTACCAAAAATGTAAAAATCAGTTGGGCTTGGTGGTTGGTGCCCATAATTCCTAGATGAGGCTGAGCAGGGAGGATCTCATGAGCCCAGGAGCTCAAAGTTGCAGTGAGCAATTGCAACTATGATCACACCACTGCACTGAGGCCTGGGCAATAGAGTGAGACCTTGTTTCAAAGAAAACCAAAAACACCACCAAAACAAACCAACCAACAAACAAGAAAGCTGACAAATTTGTTTAAGAGATGCAAAAACTGGCTTGAGGGGAAATAGTAGGGACAATTTTCAAAATTCATTGCATGTTGTAGTAACCAGAATTCTAAGATTCCTACCCCTCAGTGTGCATGCCCTGCATAACTTCTTTTTTTTTTTTTTAGACTGCAGAATTTCTTTTTCTTTCTTTCTTTTTTCTTTTTTTTTTTTTTTTTTTTTTTTTTTTTTTTTTTGAGACAGAGTCTCGCTC
Organism: Mandrillus leucophaeus; assembly: GCF_000951045.1. NCBI lineage: Eukaryota > Metazoa > Chordata > Mammalia > Primates > Cercopithecidae > Mandrillus > Mandrillus leucophaeus. The sequence goes on from NW_012107919.1 coordinate 179,088, forward strand.
TGTTGCCTAGGTTGGAGTGCAGTGGTGTGATCTTGTCTCACTGCAACCTCTGCCTCCATTGTTCAAGCAATTATCCTGTCTCAGCCTCATGAGTAGCTGGGACTACAGGTGTGCACCATCATGCCCAGCTAATTTCTGTGTTTTTAGTAGAGAAGGGGTTTCACCATGTTGGCCAAGCTGATCTTGAACTCCTGACCTCAAGTGATCCACTTGCCTCGGCCTCCCAAAGTGCTGGGATTACAGGTGTGAGCCACCATGGCTGACCCCCTGCAGAATTTATTCTTCTTGAGTGTGGGCAGGACTGCGAGTATGATGGATTTCATTCTCATGATTAGGTTACATTGGTCGACAGAGGTGAAGGGAATTTGCAGGTGTAATTAAATGTTTGAGACAAATTAATCAAAAAGGAGATTATCCTGAGTGGATATGACCTAAATCAAGCAAACCCTTAAATGAAGAGATTTAAAGTAGGAAAGATTCTGCTGACCTTTGAGAGGCAAACTGCCAAGTTGTGAAGGCCACATGGTAGGGAATAGCAGGTGGTCTCTAGAAGCTGAGAACAGCCCATGCTGACAGCCAGTAAAAAATCAGGGGGCCAGGCTCGGTGGCTCACGCCTGTAATCCCAGCACTTTGGGAGGCTGAGGCGTGTGAATCACGAAGTCAGGAGATCGAGACCATCCTGGCTCACATGGTGAAAACCCGTCTCTACTAAAAATACAAAAAATTAGCCAGGCATTGTAGCACGTGCCTGTGGTCCCAGCTACACGGGAGGCTGAGGCAGGAAAATTGCTTGAACCCAGGAGGCAGAGGTTGCAGTGAGCCGAGACCGTGCCACTGTACTCCAGCCCGAGCAACAGAGGAGACTCCGTCTTGGAAAAAAAAAAAAAATTAGGGACCTCAGTCTTAAACCACAAGATGAATTCTGCCAACGAAATGCACTTAGGAGAGAAACCCAAGCCCAGGACCACATCATGATTTCAACCTGCTGATATCCTGGGCAGAAAACCCAGTTAACCTGTGCCTGGACTCCTGACCCACAGAAAATATAAGATAACACATTTATGTTATATCAAGTTGCTTAGTTTGTGGTAGTTTTTTTTAAAACAGCAACAGAAGACTCATACAAATGTCCACGGAAAATAATCACTTGCATTGCATTCAGTTAGCTGCAACTTACAAAGCTGTAAAATTGTTCAAGGCAGTGAAGAAAGTGCAGCAATCCCACAGAATCAAACACCCTGGAAGGTTGCCCAAGACAGCACGTAGATTTTCATTGAATGTACTCAGTAATGCATTTGGTCCATTTCAAAGTCCTTCCATACAGTGAAAAATGTTTCATTTAGTTAAGTGCTTATTTCACAGACAGTATTGCTTTGTTTTCTTTTTATTTAAATAAACTTTTTTCCCCTGAATGGATTTTAGACTACACTTTGCTTTTTAAACATTGAGGGGTTGGTGGGGGTTGGCTAGCTTTCAGAAGTTGCAGAGTGGAGACCCTGTCTTTAGAAACAACCAGGAGGTCTGAGCCTCACCGCACACCAGTCATTGCTGGGAAAATGGACCTGGGCAAAATGGGACCGAGAGGTTGGTATTTTATGTGCAGTGAATGCTAAGGCTGATTGTATCCATTCATCTGTTTATTCACTCAACAAACAAATCCAGTACCTACATGGGGGAGAATTATTTAGTAAAAATAATGATAGCTAACACATACAAGCTCTTACTATGCATTAGTCATTGTTCTAAGCACTTTATTCATAGTAACCTATAGAATGTTCACAATAACCCAGTGAGGTACGTACTATTATTATCCCCGTGTTATAGATGATGAAACAAGCAGAAAAAGGTTAAGTGCCTTTCCCAAAGCCCCACAGCTGGTGAGTGCCAGAGCTGGGATTCACACTCATACCGTCTGGGTCCTAGCTCTCATCCCCCACATGGTATCATCTTTGTAGCTAGGATCTCTTGAGCCTGGACACCAGCCACATCTGCTGGTGTTTCTGAAGTATGCCTTACTTTACAATTTACTTCTGTTTCCCCAAAGCTTCAGTTTTGTCCGTAGTAATAGTCCATCTTCAGCCAGACGACAGGAAATTAAAAAATTTTTACATTTTCCTGTAGCCACAGTGTGTGGGCATGCAGATTGTACACAAAGTAAGACTAAGAGTTATTTTACTATCCTTGCAAATCTGTCACCCATTTAAAAATGCGTCTTTGCTCAACTCTGAGCCTTATTTCTGCTTTCCTTTTGAAGAAGTGTATTTTCTCCTCCGCGTGTTGTGTCTTACAAACTATACTGCTCATCTCCCTACTAGGATTCAACCCCAGGCATAAGCTCTGTGGTGGCGAATACCCTGCAGCTGCCTGCAAACAATAAGTAATACAAAGGATGACTGAGGGTTTCAAGTTTCCTGTTTACAGCCTCCATCCAATGGAGATCTCTCCGGGAGAAATGTAAGGCTGGCAACAGATTAATAAGGGTTCAGTTATTTTACAAGGGAGAACAATGGTTCCTCTGACCACTTTTGATTCATTCCATCCCTGGTTTCCATGGAGCATCATCATAAGAGGATCTATGTGTGTGTCAATAGAGTGGCAGGAGAGAAGCAGCCCAGGGCACACAAGGAAGGAAGCATCTGCCTGGTGAGTCTCCGTCGGAAAGAGAACATCACCAGCTCTTGGGATCCAGTTCCTGTGCGGATGGGCTGCTCTGCCAGGGGAAAGATGATGTGTAGAGTGGATGACACAGTTCCCACTCTGCAGTCTCATTCTTCCCTCCTCAGGAGAGCTCTCCCCTCAATTCTGTTCCCTTTTCAGGCTTATTCCTGTCTCCATCCTTCCCCTTTTATTGGGGCTAGTTGGAAACGCAATGTAGCGAATCAAATGTACCTCCTGAGCTGCCCCTCAGGAGAAAACAGTTAAAGAAGAATTTTCTTGGATTGGCCCTGGAAGTCAGGGATACTATGCCAGACACCTGTTCCTTTTTGGCTGTCCAGAATCTAATCCCCCTTCTGACAATTCCACCATCCCTTCTTCTTTCTACCGGGATGACTCACCCTGCCTCAGGAGTAGGGCATGTGATTTACGTTTAAGCCCATCAAGGTATTGCATTTCCTTGGACTCCAATGATTGGTTCATTGATAATTATGTGACTTAATTAGCGCCAATTAGAGACACCGTGAGACTTTTGCAGGGAATTCTGGGAAGGAGACTCTCACTAGATCCTTGCTTGACTTGAGAGGTATGAGGTTGGAGCAGTTGTAGCCATTTCCATCTATTGAGGGAACACAGGTTTGAGAACTCAGTCAAGTCAGGACGAGAACCAGAGAGATGTTGGATCTTGAGGACAGTGCTTGAGCCTTCGAATCAATCAATGTCTAAAGTAAGTCCTGATTTCAGACAGTCAGTACATGATTCAATAAGATTTCTTTGAGCACTATCTTAGGTTGGATTTTCTGTTTCTCACAACAAAAAGTTGTCCATTTCCCACTAGGGAAAGTTGAGGGGAAGCTCCAAGAACAAGAGCGGCCAGGAGAGGGGTAGTTCACTGCTGTCAGCCAGGAAACCGATTCTCAACTGAGGCTGTTGTCCCTTTACGTTTATCATGAAAAGGTAGAATTTACAACATATGCTTTTAGAGTCATTAGCTTTTCCATTTCTGTCTATCGAAAACCTGACATCTTTATGGGCGGTGGGGGGAATCTGTCTAGGTTTTTATTCACATGATGTTAGTCTCCCTTAGAGTGAACACAGACATGGGTTGATTCCTCAACAAAGTCATCCATATCTGTTTTTGGTCACCGTGCCTTTTAAATGTTTGTTATCGCAATTACACCATCTTTTTAGCTAATGGAGGGTCAATGAAGACATTTGGCCAGAGAACCCTGCAACACCTAAATCCTGCCTTTGGCTGACTAGCTCCATTTCTCAGCAATGCCTTCATAGGAGCCGTAAGTAGCACTTTATTTTTAGAGCTTTGGTGAAAAACCGGAATGCAAACTTGAGCAAGAGTGGACCTCTTGCTTCTTGCCTGTCGTGGTTCGAGCCCAATTCTCAGGTATTACCTGTTCGACTCTCTAGTTCCCTGTCCTCTGCCTCTGGCTGATGTGTATTGACTCAGGTTTTTTGTGGTTTGGTTTTGATTCTTGGTTTTTAACTATATCAGAGAAGAAAGGGAAAGCATCTTCTCACCTTTGCCTAAAATATCTGCCGAATGGTGGCTGCCCAAGTCCTTTCAAACTGAGTGAAGAAATCTGAACCTGCTTCCAGGTGGGAGGAGGAACGTGTTTCCAAGGAGAGAAAAAGTGAAGGGGTGGGGAGAAGCGAAGAGAATGAACTAGAGCTACCCTGCTATTCTGGCTACAAGGATAAAGAGAGAAAAAGACAGGCTATACCTATGTTATGTGTGCAGTATATAACCTTGTATCTGTTTTAAGTTCCACCTCTAGAAAATAAGGGCCACTAAATATTGCAGAATCTAACCAATCGGATCAATACTCTCAGAGCAGAACAAGGCACGAATTAAAAGGAGAAGCAAGAGAATGTTTGAAAGCTGGTTTTTAACAGTCAGCATTAGAGTATTAATAAGGATAATGCCAACTGTAACAGCAAACCATCTCCAAAATTTCAGCAGCCTACCCCAGTAAAAGTTTATTTCCTGTTCGTTTAACAATCCAAAGTGGGCATTTCTTCCAGGCAGGCTGCTTTCCTCCACTCAGTGATTTAAGAACCAATGTTTCTTCAATCTTAAGGCTCCACCTTACACCAGTGCTTTTCCATTTTAACCCAATTTTGTGATTACCTGAGGAGCTTTATGCTAATACACGAGCCCCATCCCCAAGATATTCTGATTTTATTGGTTTTAGTTGCAGCTTGGGCATTAAGTTTAAAACACCTCCAGGGGTGTCTAGTCAGCGTTCCACAAGGGTGTTGCCCTAGGGCAGTGGTTCGCAATGTGTGGTGCCCAGATTGGTATATCCACAACATCTGGGAACTTGTAAGGCTTGCAAATCATCAAGTCCCTGATCTACTGAAGAAAAACCTGGTGATAGAGCCCAGCAATATCTGCCTTTCAACAGTCTTCCAGTTGATTCTGAGGCATATTCAAGTTTTTTTTGTTTTTGAGATAGGATCTTGCTCTGTCACCCAGGCTGAAGTGCAGTGGTGCAATCATGGCTCACTGCAGCCCCAGCCTCCCAGACTCAAGTGATCCTCTTGCCTCAGCCTCCTGAGTAGCTGGGACCACAGGTGCACACCACCATGCCTGGCTAATTTTTCTTTCTTTTTTTCTTTTTTTTTTTTTTTCTTTTGTAGAGATCAGGGTCTCAATATGTTGCCGAGACTGGTCTCAAATTCCTGGCCTCCCAGAGTGCTGAGATTACAGGCATGAGCTACCACATCTAGTTGCAAAGTTCTCTGCAACCAGGTGGAAGAGAAAAGAGGAAGCATGAAGGAATATATATCTCTTTCTTAACTACCTTGGACTAGAAATGACCACACGGGCCCAGCTACATTAAGAGGACTATGAAATGTGGCCCTGACTGGGCAGCCTGTTTCTGTAATAATCATACACTCTTGAGTTGCCTGCCCTGACTCAATTTCACACTAAATCAGGATTGAAAGAAAAGGAAAAACAATTCTAAATTCTAGGTATAACATAGATGGTCAGGGCTCTCAGGCCCTAGGAGTTCAAGACGAAACAAAAACCGATAAAAAGACATACAAGTTACTTGTGTTGATATAGGATAAATGAGGTTCATTCAGACAGAGACATTAACACATAAAAATTGCACAAATTTATAACCAATATGCCATGCCTTATAATGCTCATTTTTCATAAAAAGTGATATAACCCCTGGAGTCCTCATTCTGGTTAACTCTTCTAGATTTGAAGTTTGTCTTCAAAGAAATTTGTCTACTTGAGATCCCCTGCTATGCGATGATGGAGAGTACACAGACCCTAAAATTGGGCAGTTTGAGGCCGGGCGCTGTGGCTTATGCCTGTAATTCCAGCACTTTGGGAGGCCAAGGTGGGTGGATCACGAGGTCAAAAGATCGAGACCATCCTGGCCAACGTAGTAAAACCCCATCTCTACTGAAAATACAAAAATAAGCTGGATGTGGTGGTGTGTGCCTGTAGTCCCAGCTGCTCAGGAGGCTGAGGCAGGGGAATTGCTTGAACCCAGGAGGCGGAGGTTGCAGTGAGCCGAGATTGCGCCACTGCACTCTAGAGTGATGACAGAACGAGACTCCATCTCAAAAAGAAAAAGAAAAAAAAAATTGGGCAGTTTGATTCATGTTCATGTTCTGGCCTTGCCATTTCTTTCCTGTGTGACTTAGGGTGAGATACGTACCCTCTCTGAGCCTCATTTTGCTCTTCTGTGAAAGAGATAAAAGTCCTGGCTTACAGAATTATTGGGACAACCACATGTAATAAAATGGGCGAAGTGTTTAAAAATGTCTATGTTTCTAATTCCCCCTTTCTATTCCTACACTCAGGGTAGGAATAAATCCATAGAACACATGCAGATGGATAAGCCGGGTTCTGGTCTCCATTCCAGGAGAATACCATTTGGGTGAATTTTGGCTACAGTGTACGGACATAAAGAATTTGGGTTATTCTTATACCCAACAGACCACATGCAGGAAATGCATTCAAGATGCTTTGATCTCATCTGATGGGTGTGGCTAAGTACAACCCATTCTTAATAAAGCTATTTATAGTGAGAAGCAATTTGGGTCAGGCCTGCCTTTCCAGTCTGCCTCATTGGCAAAGCGGTAGGCCCCTGACTTCTGTCTGTTATGTGTTCCTTGTGGTTTCTGTCTGCTCTGACTTTGGTGGTGTGTTGCATTTAGACAAGATGCCAAGGAGATAATATGGTCCAGAGAGCTAAGGAACAGCCTGAATGCCTGGGGACTTTGTACTGTTTGTGACAGTTCAGAAAGTGACTCAATTTGCCAGTGGTTCAGAGCAATGAGAACCCATGAACACTTCATCCATTTGAGGGTAGAGACCACTCTGGCCACTTGAAAACTTAGACTAAACTATACACCAGCCCCTTGAAAGCTAAAGGCTAATTCCGGCTTTATGATTCTTGATGAGGGTCAAGTTGCCAGGGAGGATCTGGTAAGGGGATGAGACCAGGCGATTACTGACACTTACCAATTTTGTGCATTGAAATAAAATGAATTAGTTCTCAGTTATTTTAGATTCTGGGTTTCAGAGTCAGCTCAGAACAATAATAAAACTATGATAACAGTAAAAAACAGTAATTAAAAAACACTTATGGGCTGGGCGTGGTGGCTCACACTTATAATCCCAGCATTTTGGGAGGCTGAGGCAGGTGTATCACTTGAGGTCAGGAGATCGAGACCAGCCTGGCCAACATGATGAAACCCCACGTCTAGTAAAAATACAAACGTTAGTTGGGCGTGGTGGCGTGTGCCTGTAGTCTAGGTTACTTGGGAGGCTGAGGCATGAAAATCGCTTGAATCCAGGAGATGGAGGCTTCAGTGACCCAAGATGGTGCCACTGCACTCCAGCCTGTGGACAGGGGGAGACTCCATTTGAAAAAAAAAGGAAGAAAGAAAAGTACTTTTATACACTTATGAAAGTGCTTTCTATAGTGTAAGAAAGCGGATCCTTTCCATTTCCTGGGAACACCATACTTGGTTAGAGATAATTTGGTGGCACGAAATTCAAACCCACAACAAAGTAACAGTTGCATGTGTTATAGTCAGATTATACTAATCTACCTTTCTAAATCATATAATCCTGTATCTAAGCAGTGTTTTTCTCCCTAGTCTTGACTGGAGCTAAGGGTTGGCAGTCAATTCTTGCTGCCAAGTTTGCGACATGGCTGGGATTGTGTGAGTTCTGCAGAATCCACATGAAAGATAATTCCCATTCCCCGTCCTGCAACCTGCCCTTAAATTTACAAGGACATGACTTTGGGAGGCTGAGGTGGGCAGATCACGAGGTCAGGAGTTCGAGACCAGCCTGACCAACATGGTGAAACCCCATCTCTACTAAAAATATGAAAGTTAGCTGGGAGTGATGGCGTGGGCCTATAATTCCAGCTACTCAGGAGGCTGAGGCAGGATAATCACTTGAACCCAGGAGGCAGAGGTTGCAGTGAGCCGAGATCACGCCACTGCACCCCTGCATTCCAGCCTGGGTGACAGAGTGAGAATCTGTCTCAAAAAGAAAAAAAACAAAAAACAAACAAACAAAAAATGACATATTCCTAGCATGGAGTCTCTGGATATTGTGATAAAATTGTCACATGTCATTAACACAGTTCAATTCTGCAACTTAAGTGATTGGACAATCTGATTCCATTGCAAACTTTTTTTTGGCAACTGCATCAGCATCTTCCCAAAATATATTAGAGTTGCCATTGACAGATGGCTTGAGATGGGTCCAGGGAGGCTGTTGACAGATATCTTAAGATGTATCTTATTACATTGACATTGACATATCTGAAGAATGTCTCGCGGGAAATGTCTTCACAGGCCTGTAGGTTGACAGAACAAGATGGAAGCCCTTCAAGAAAATTGCCAATAAAGAAAGACTGAAAATGGGCATAGCTTTCCCGAGGTAATTCGGCAATATGGATTGAGTCTTAGAAATTCATACCTTTTGACCGTGTATTTGTCTTTTCAAGCTTTAGCTGAAAGCGCTGCTCAGGCATGTGTGCAAAGATTTATGTATAGAGACTTTCACTGCAGCACTAAACATATAATGGTGAACTGGAAATCACCTAAAGTCCTACAGGGTGGGGCAGTTTAAATACACTAGTTATATTTGTATCTGTGCTCACTATTATTTCAAAAATCAGAATAAAGAGTTCTAAACTTAGGGTGGTCTCAGTTTTGTAAAAGGAAAGAAAGACCGAAAGGAAACATTTTCTAAATGTTAATAGTGGCAATCTCTGGGTGATAATATCACCAGTACTTTTTCATCATTTCACTTTTTGTATTTCCAGTGAACTTCATGTGAGGGTGTTACTTTCATATCAGAAAAATACATGCTATTTTAAATTTATGTAAACAAGGATTTTTTTTTTTTTTTTTTAATGGAGTTTTGCTCTTGTTGCCCAGGCTGGAGTGCAATGGTGCGATCTCAGTTCACCACAACCTCCACCTCACGGATTCAAGTGATTCTCCTGCCTCAGCTTTCCCGAGTAGCTGGGATTACAGGCATGTGCCACTACGCCTGACTAATTTTGTATTTTTAGTAGAGACGGGGTTTCTCCATGTTGGTCAGGCTGGTCTCAAACTCCTGACCACAAGTGATCCACCTGTCTCAGCCTCCCAAAATGCTGGGATTGCAGGCGTGAGCCACCACACCCAGCCTTAATTGTTATATTTTAGGCTTTACCTAGGTAAACAAAAATTTTTTATACAGTCAGAGAGCACCTATTGTTCTGTGTTCTATTCTTTACCATCTAAGTAAAAATAACATACACAAAAAATCTCATGAACCTGGAAAATTGTACATAAATACATTATTATATATGAAATATTAATTGTTTGAAATTTGAAAATCAGCATATGTAGGTAACTCTCCTAATCTGCTCTCCACAACAATTTAACTTCTACTCTTTCTACAGCAGAAACACTACTGTACCCTTAAAATCAGGCATCTAGAACTAACTGCCTGAATTCAACTAATTTAGCCAATGTTTAAAATATACAAAATATTCTTTAAGAACATGGAATTTAAACTGAACCCAATCCACTGGAGAGAAAGAATAATGAGTTTAAAAGAACCCAGTGGGTGAAAAATCTATTAAGTGTTTAGGAAGCAGCAGCAACAGTAGTGAAAGTATTTCTGAGATAGATGCAAAAATGAAATTGAAGACGTACAACGTAAGAGGCTGTGGCTAAGGCGTGGCTCGATGTCCATAATGACAATGACCTCAAGGGAAATTTAGAAGAGTAAACAATGCAGAACCTGCAGTTGTATTTTAACAAGGCCTGCCTCATACAATTCAAGTCAAAATACCACTTTCATCAGAGAATTATTTTTGTTTTTCCATGAAATAGTACAGGAAATATGTTATGAAATTACTTGCCAAAGTCAAGAAAACTCATAATCTTGACAAGTGGGGGAGAAAAAGAATAATTGTGCCTCTGTCTAGACCAGTAATTCTCAACCAGGGGCAATTTTGCCTCTCAGGGAATATTTGGCAATGTCTGGAGTCATTTTTGGTTGTCACAACTGAGGAGGTGAGGGGAGTGCTGCTGGCATCTAGCAGGAACATCCTACTGTGTGCAGAACAGCCCATGTGATGGTTAATATCAACTGTCACCTTGATTGGATTGAAGGATGCAAAGGATTGTTCCTGCGTGTGTCTGTGAGGGTGTTGTCAAAGGAGATAAACATTTGAGTCGGTGGATGGGGAAAGTCAGACTCACCCTCAATGTGGGTGGGCACAATCTAATCAGCTGCCAGTGCGGCCAGAATAAAAGGCAGAAGAGCGTGAACAGATTAGACTGGCTGAATCTCCCAGCCTACACCTTTCTCCTGTGCTGGACACTTCCTGCCCTTGAGCATCAGACTCTAAGCTTTGGGACTCTGGACCTTTGACCACCAACTGAAGGCTGTACTCTTGGCTTCCCTACTTTTGAGGTTTTGGGACTCAGACTGGCTTCCTTGTTCCTCAGCTTGCAGGCGACCTATTGTGGGACCTCACCTTGTGATTGTGTGAGTCAATATTCCTTAATAAACTCCCCTTGGCCAGGTGCGGTGGCTCACGCCTGTAATCCCAGCACTTTGGGAGGCCAAGGTGGGTGGATCATGAGGTCAGGAAATCCAGACCATTCTGGTTAACAGGGTGAAGCCCCATCTTTTCTAAAAATACAAAAAAAAAAAAATTAGCCAGGCGTGGTGGTGGGCACCTGTAGTCCCAGCTACTCGGGAGGTTGAGGCAGGAGATTGGTGTGAACCCAGGAGGCAGAGCTTGCAGTGAACTGAGATCACGCCACTGCACTCCAGCCCGGGCGACAGAGCGAGACTCTGTCTCAAAAAATAAATAAATAAATAAATAAACAAACAAACAATTAAAAAAAATTAACTCCCTTTTATATAAACATCTATCCTATTAGTTCTGTCCCTCTGGATAACCCTAATACAGCTTCCTACAACAAATAATTACCCAACCCAAAATGTCAGTAATGCCAAAGATGAAGAACCTTGGTCTAGAGACTGACAAATGATCTGAGAAGAAATAACCAAATGCACGACCCTTGCCATTCTGTTCTCTGGTGGTAGGGGGTGGGGGAAGGGTAGTGAAAGGTAGGGTGTGGCTAAGGCAACTCACTTTTCCAAGCCTCCCTGTACTAGACCCAAGACCAGGTGGAAGAGGATGGCTCCCAATGCCTGATGGCCAACACCTCAGTCATCTCTTTCATAAAGATTAAATGAAAAAATCCAAATATCATAACATCTTGATTTCATTGGAATTTATATAGGCAAAACTCCTGGTTTAGCAGACTTTTTTTCTCTTTCTCTATAGAAGTAGAAAGGAGCAAAATACCAGAAGGAAAAGGCTCATTTCAAGAACTTCAAAAACATGTCCTACGGTTGAGTACAAATTCTACCCAATCTCCCATTTCCTTTTGTTTTGCTTTTTCTGGACAATGAGAATTGGGGTCCAGAATATTTAGCCTGAGGTCCACCCTGACCCTCAACTATCAGGCAAACATTAAATTGCATTTAGAGTAAACTGTGCTTTTTAAGGCAGGAAACTCAACTCATGCTTTTCAGAAATTTTCAATGGCAAGGGTTGAAGTGTAAAGGATTTTCTGGTTAACTCTGAGATAACCTGGAATCTCCCATACCCAGGGCATTTTGGCTAATTGGAGTTTTCCTGTAGTTTACACTTTTTAAGACATTCTTGACATTGGCAAGGTTTACAGGAAGGGCTACTGACAGTATGAAAAACTCAAACCCAAATTTCCCTTTCTGCACTTCATTCCTGTAATGTTGGAATGTATTAAAAGCAAAAGTATAACATTTCTTTGTAATGTAACAGTTAAGCTGGGTGGTTTTTTAAAAAATAAATCTAAAAACAAAGAAAACATTCAATGGGTAGAGAAGAGTTAACTGGCCTACAGAACAGCAGTGAAAGATAAAAATGGTGGTTCTGACTCGCAACCTGTTTCACATGGACAGCTTTGCATGGCTGTGTCTGTTTTGGAAAGTTTGACTTAAAACATTTGCATGATTGTTTTGCTAGGAATGAAACACATTAAGGTAAATGCTTTTGCCTGAATCTCCCTAATCTCATTGTGACAGGTTTGTATCCAGCCTGGTTACAGCTAGGACTAACTCTTCTCCAACGTTCTTGCTAATTGGCAGCAGCAGTGTGTGAGTTGGAATATGTGAAAGATGGAGAAACAAAAATAAAGCCAAACTCTAAAACTCCAATCGTCTTTAATTAGTCAAGAAAAATCAACAGCTTGAGAATGTACACCTACTAAGACAGTGAGAAGGGATGGCTACAAGATGCTTCTGTGTTTAAGCATCTTGTGCCCCTCATTTAATCTTCCCTGGCATTTCTTTCTTCCACATGTTAAAAAATGTTATCCTCTGTTTTTATCAGAGATAGCAATGCTTCATTTAGAAATTTTAAAAATGCAGAAATATCCTTAATAGATATGGTGCTAGAAGGTCATTCTCCCTATCTCTGTTTCTTTCCCTGATGGTAGAGAATACCCTATATTGTGAGAATAAAAATAGTCAGAGTGAGATGTCAGTTAATCAGAGTCTATCTAACAGGATGGTTAATCAAAGCACTTTTTTTTTTTCTGTTTAACAATGTGGAATAGTGAAAGCATCATCAACTTTGATTCTCCTGAGACCTGGGCTTAAAATCTTCTGTGGCTTTCTAGCTGTGTGACCTTAACAAAATGCTTCTCTGAGACTCAGCTTCTACACTGGTAAAATGGTTTTGTTATCATCTCAAAAAACACACACATTGTTTTTTGAGATGGAGTCTCGCTGTGTTTCCCAAGCTGGAGTGCAGTGGCAAGATCTCAGCTTACTGGAACTTCCACCTCCCGGGTTCAAGTGGTTCTCCTGCCTCAGCCTCCCGAGAAGCTGGGATTATAGGTTCCCACCACCACGCCCAGCTAATTTTTTATTTTGTGTAGAGACCAGGTTTCACCATAGTGGCCAGGCTGGTCTCAAACTCCTGATCTCAAGTGATCTACCTGCCTTGGCCTCCCAAAGTGCTGGGATTACAGGCATGAGCCACCAGGCATGGCCTCATTTTGTTATTACTAGTAGATTGTGTGTGATAAGGATTAAAGTAAACAATACATGCAAAGCAAATTGTTGGAACTCAATAGATATTGGTCCCATTGCCTGCCCCTGGAAGACACAACACCTCCCATTCACATAATACACAGTTATTTATTGTTTTCACTGTTGAATGTTTTGTTGAATACTTTTAGAAAAAAAGAGTAAAAAGTATTAGAAACCAAAGTAATAGTGAAGATTTAAACAAAGGCAACCTCTGTAGCAAGGTCTGGGGTGAATTTATGACAGGTATGACTCATTGTCTTCAGTTTTCTATGCACAAAGGAAGTGAGAACTGGCAGTTCTTCAGGGTGATCCTAGCGTTCTGCAAGATCCTCAATCATCTCTGAAAAGGGACACTGTGTTCCTTTTTGGTTAGGACTGATTGGTTGCAAGTAACATAAGCTGCCTCAAGCTGGCTTGCATATGGATTTGGAGGTGTGTGTGTGTGCATGTACACAAGCCCACGTGCCTGTGTGTGGTGAAGGGGTAGTTCAAAGTGTCTTATGGAGCCAAAACTTGTAGAAACTTCTCACTGTGTATCTTTTTCTTTTTTACTTTCCCTTACACTAGTTTTTCCTTCATGTCCCAAATGGCAGAAAAACTGCTGCCCCGCAATTCTAGAGGTTGTGTTATAGACCTAAGCACATGAAGACTGATGAAACCAGAGTTGCCCCCAATTTGAAATTCTCAGAGAAAGAAGCTGATTGGTCTAGCTAAGGTCTGCTGTACACCTCAGCTCCAATCATCTGTGGGTAGGCAGACAGCATTGTACAAACACAGGTGCGGGAGGCTTACTTCTAACATCCCGAGGATGGAAATAAAAGAGGAGTTTCAAAGGGTGGGGAAAGGCGAGTGTCATCAGGTATAGAAGACACATCAAAGGTGTCATTCCAGTTTAAACAGTAGTGGGGAAAGTGAACTAATATAGAATAATTTTCAACAGCCAGTTACAATCTGAAAGTGTTTTGGCTTAGCATGGTGGCTCACACTTGTAATTGCAACACTTTGGGAGGCCGAGGCAGGAGGATCACTTGAGCCCAGGAGTTTGAGACCAGCCTGGGCAACATGAGATCCTGTCTCTACAAAAATAAAAATAAAAACAAATTAGCCAGGCATGGTGGTGCATGCCTGAAGTCTCAGCTACTCAGGAGGCTGAGACAGGAGGATCTCTTGAGCCCAGGAGTTCAAGGTTGCAGTGAGCTATTATTGTGCCACTAAACCCCAGTCTGGGCAGCAGAATAACATTCTGCCTATTAAAAAATGAAAGTAGATAAGTGTTTTTTTAAATACATACCATAGTTAAGTCAAAAAATTCAATTAGACCAAACTTATTTTACCTTGCATCTCGATTGTAGTAGACACAGATGCTTGCCTACCTAACAGCCCATTCTCTTTTCTTCTAAGTTGACAATACGACACATTTATTTGGGTGTCTGCTCCACCATCTTATCAGTCATAGATAATCCCCATCCCTGTGTATAGATGTCAATTAGTCTAATAGGTACATTGTGATCCTATTTGCTGTCTAGTTATTGGCTTAGACATAGGCATGTGATACAATTCTAGCCACTAAAACTCGATAGACAGTCTGCTGATAGGCCTTTTGCAAAGATTTTTTTATTCTCAGTGATGAAAAGAAACTCATAGGAACACGCTTTCTTCTTTTGGATACTCTTAGATCTGGCTGTGATGCGTGGGACTGTGGCAGCCATCTTAGGCCCATGAGGGGTCCTAGCATGAGAATGGAAGAACTGAAAGATGGAAAGAACTTGGGTCCTTGATGACATCATTTGAGTCACTGGGTTAACCCACCTACTTCTGAGATTCTTGTTATTTGATAAAAGAAGTGTTCTTATTGTTTAAGCCAGTTGAATTCATTTTTAACTTTTAGTTACTTGAATCCCCAAACATCCTAAATGACATACCTCCAAATTAATACGAATCACAAGCCACAAATAAGACATACTTTAATGAGAGCTGACTTGATAGCGTGGAGAACAATTCTGCAAATTCTTAGGAGAAGCTGTCCCTTAGGCAACAGTGATATTGGTAGCCAAGAGATCATAAATCATTTCTAATGCTCCCAGAGCCTTATCAATATACATTATTTTGCAAGCACAGCAACATTCTTTTATATATTTGTGAAAAAAGCGCCTCAAAGGAATTATCTGTTTAAAGTAGCTATTTTTGTGCTTCAAAGTCCTTGCTCCTTCAGACAGAGAGTTGGACAAGTTTAAAGGGGTTTTATTGTGCGTTCTGCTTGCTCGAGTTTGATAGGCTGTGTTTTCATGACAGGTCTGTCCCAGCACTGGGTGCCTGGGATGCTTTGATGTGGGCTGAGTTCGGACAGCCTAATACTTGGGGGAAAATGTGCTGAAATTGAACAAGATCGCTTTCTGCCCAGCTGTTCTCCAAAGGCTCAGACATTTTTAGCACTGAGCAAAGAAGCTTGTATTTGTTTTGACATTCTTGGCAAGGAGAACAATGGTTTATTATCCTAGCACTTTACTAACAAATAAGACTGCCTCCAGCAGAGATAAAATATGGGTCTTGACTTGATTGCATTTCATGTCCAAGGGAATTATCTTCTATTCATTCTGATGCCCTTTCATTATGCAGTGTATCTTTTTGTTCTTTATCCTTACCCCGCAAAGTAACCCCTGGCTTTCACTCTGAGAAGGCAGCTTCCTGAAATCACCATGGGCATGGCAGTTTGATTATCTTATGAAACATATACTGTATTTTCACTTCTCCCATTGGCTATCTTGGAATTTTTTGTTTGTTTGCTTTTGTTTCTCCAGATGTGTATGGTTACTTTCCTCTCTAATTTTTCTGTCTGCTTCCTTTTGGTATTTGCTTATGTTGTTGCTACTGTTTTAGCACATGGAAGTCTTGGCTTTTACATCATACCTACATTTAAGAGGGCTATCTGGATGCTTTTCTTTGCCCACATGGACAAGTGTGTTACACAGAACGATAGTTTTCTTCAAAACAAAAGGAATATTTAATATTTTCATGAAAACACTTCTATTTCTCTCTCTATTCTTTGCCTTCCAAAAGATTTTAAAAATTAAACCTTTTTGTGTGTAGAGTTCAAAGCATTTTCACAAAGAGAGCACAGCCGTGTAACTATCATCCCCTCATGTCCCCTCCCTGTCACTGCCTGCCTGTTCCCAAAGGTAACCACTATTCTGACTTCTATCATCAGCCTAAATTTTTCCTCTTTTGCTTGACATTACAGTTGTATGATTCAATCGTGTTGTCATGGATAATGGTAGTTTCTTCATTTCACTACTGCATACCATTCCATTGGATGACTACACTACAACTTATGTTGATGGTCATTTGATTTGCAAATTTGGGGCTATTACAAATAGTACTGCTATCACATTTTTGTATATGTCTTTTGGTGAATATATGTCCACATTTTTCTTAGTATGTACCTAGAGGCAGAATTAATGGGGAAGAGGGTATGCATATATTCACTGTTGGTAGGTTGTCCCAATTTATATTTCTGCCAAGAAGGTATGAAAGTCCTGTATCAGTTCAAATATTTGCCGGCACTTGGTATTACTGGCCTTTTAATGATAGCAATTCTGTTAAGTGTGTGGCAGCATCTTGTTGTGGTCCTATTTTGCATATTCCTAATGAATAATAAGATTGCATACCTTTTGTGTTTATTGGCATTTGGAGAGCCGCCTCTATGAAGTGCTTAGAACAGTTTTCATCCTTTTTCTGTTGAGTGTTATATATATTTCTTATTAATATTTAAGACTTCTTTATATATTATGGAGATGAGTTCTTTGTTGGATATATGTGTTGCAAATACTGTCTCCCACTCTGTGGATTGCCTTTTTACATTCTCATAGAATCTTTTAATAAATAGAAGTTGTTAATTTTTTTAAAAACTTTTTATGATAAAATCATTTTAGACTTACAAAAATAATACAGAGAGTGCCTGTATACTTTTCACCTAGCATTCCTTAATAGGAACATATTACTTTACCAGAGTACAAAAAATTAATACTGCCACAATACTATTTACTAATCTGCAGACCTTAATCCCCATTTTGTCAACTGTCCACTAATGCCCCTTTTGCAGTTCAGGATCCAACCTAAGATTCCTACGTTGCCTAAAATTGTCATGTATCGTTGGTCTTTTGCAATCTGGGGTGATTCCTCAGTCTTTCTTTGTCTTTTATGAACTCAACACTTTTGAAGAGGTGTTTTGTAGAATATTCCTCAATCTGGGACTCTCTAATGTTTTCTCATAATTAGCAAAACTATTCCAGTAATTAGTAACTATAAACATGGCATATTTAAGATGTTTTGGTTTACTTTGTCTTTTTTTTTTAAGTCAGGTTTTTGAGTATGATTTATATTCACATAGAGTACAATTCATCCTTGCTAGTGTATAGCTCTGAATTTTGACAAATGTTTCCAGTCACGTAACAACTATCAATTGAAATACAGAACAGTCCCATTAACCCCCTAAAATTCCCTTCCCCACCCTGCCGGTTCTTTTTTTCTTTTTTTTTTTTTTTTGAGATGGAGTCTCGCTCTGTCACCCAGGCTGGAATGTAGTGGCACGATCTCGGCTAACTGCAAGCTCCACCTCCTGCGTTTGCACCATTCTCCTGCCTCAGCCTCCCGAGTAGCTGGTACTACAGGCGCCCGCCACCACGCCTGGCTAATTTGTTTGTACTTTTAGTAGAGACGGAGTTTCACCGTGTGAGCCAGGATGGTCTCGATCTGACGTCGTGATCCGCCTGCCTTAGCCTCCCAAAGTGCTGGGATTACAGGCATGAGCCACTGCGCCCAGCCCTCTCATGCCCCTTTTTAGTCAATGTCTTCCCCTACTCCAACCCATGGCAACACGTATCTCAGGGGTCCACAACCCCCAGGCCATGGTGTCAGTTTGTGGCCTGTTATCACCGGGCTGCACAGCAGGAGGTGAGTGGCAGTTGAGTGAGCATTACTATCTGAGCTCTGCTGCCTGTCAGATCAGCAGCAGCATTAGATTCTCATAGGAGCACAAACCCCATTGTGAACTGAACATATGAGGGAACTAGATTGTGTGCTCCTTATGAGAATCTAATGCCTGATGATCTGAGGTGGAACAGTTTTATCTTGAAACCATCCCCCTCACCCCACCCTGTGGAAAAGTTGTCTCCCATGAAACTAGTTCCGGGTGCCAAGAAGGTTGAGGACTGCTGACCTATCTGTTTTTAATCTCTATAGTTTTGTTTTTTCCAGAATTGACATATAGAGTCATACAGAATAGAGCCTTTTGAGTCTGGCTTATTTCGCTTAGAATAATGCATTTGAGACACATTTATTTGGTTGTAACAGTAGTCTGTTCTTTTTCGTTGCTCAGTAGTATTCAATCGTATGGATGCACCACAATTTGGTTATTTTTTTGTTTGTTTCAATGATTTTACTCTGGTTATGTCACTATTAGAAAAAGCTGGGTGAAAAATATACAGGCACTAACTGGTTTATCCATTCACCAGTTGGTGGACATTGAGTTGCTTCCAGTTTTTGGTAAAGTTTTGACTTCTATACAAATAAAGCCATTATAAAATTTGTATAGAAGTCTTTGTGTGGACACAAGCTTTCATTTATTTTGGGTAAATACGTGTGGATGGAACTGCTGGATCATATGGTAAATGTTTAACTGTATATATAAGTAATTGCCAAACTGTCTTTCAAAGTGGCTGTACCATTTTGCATTCTCACTCTCAACATATGGGAGTTCTAGTTGCTCCATATCCTTGATAGCACCTGATATTGTCAGTTTTTCTCATGATTAGATTGAGGTTATGCTTTTTTTTAAAGAATACCATTGACATTTTGCTTTTCTCAGTGCACCATATCAGAAAGTATAGGATGCTGGTATTGTTACTGGTCGGGTTAACTTTGATTAAGGCGATATGTGCCAGAATTCACAGTAAATTTACTATTTTTGCCTTTATAACTAATAAGTATCCTGTAGGGACATACTTTGGAAGCATACAACTATCCTCTTTCTCATTCTACCTTTACCTACCAGTTTTGGCATCCTTCAATGATTCATGCTCCCAGTAATTATTACTCTGTTGTTGCCTATAATGATTTTCTATGTCTATAATTCTCTTTGCACTTATTAATTGGAATTCTGCATAAGAAAGTGGTGTCCTTTTACCCCTATTTATCTAATTATACCAATATGGACTCAAGGATATTGATTTTATTTTATGGGTTACAATTCATTTCTTTCATATTTATTTTGTTTTTCAAATGCTCCCAGGATTAGCCACTGGGGGCTCTTTCAGATTGATTCCTATCAATATCACCTCATTTTCTGGTTACATCCTTACTTTCAGGTCCTGCAATATGTTCCAGGCTCATTTTCTATTTTCCCTGTCCATGCTCTGGAGTCAACCATTTTTCCAAGGATTTCTTGTTCCTTTTATTATAAGATGATATTTATAAATCAAGATCTTGGTGCTAGCTTTGCTCATTGTTACTGAGGTTTCAGTGCTTCTAGTCCCTCTCAACAGAAAGAGCTAGGAAGTATATAATATATGTACAGCACACACACACATACATATAGCTATGTTTATTTTTATATCTATGCATTCCATGTGAGTGTATATTAAAAGCCATGAATTCATACTGACGGTATAGGTTATAATCTAACACCACAGAGTTTCTTTGACCCTTCTCATTTCCCTCATTTTTATCTTCTTTCTCTGATAGTGAAAAACCTGTCATTATCTACAATGTATTTATTTGCTCAAACCTAGTATCGACATCAAATGCTTTCAGAATTGCTAACCTTTATAAGAAGTAAATGTACTTAACCTTTAACCTCATAGCCTTTATAAGAAGCAAATGGACTTAACTATAGTACGATATTTCTATACGGTTCTTTTTGTCTTTAGCTTTACAATATATAACCAGAATTCTATTTTCCAAAGTGACTTAGTTTTTTCTATCTGCCACCTTCGGTGTGGCTATATTAGCCCAGAAGTTCTTAGTCTTGACGTAGTAATAGCTATCCATCCACCAGGAATTGGTTTTTAAAAATTACAAACCAGAAGCACCCAACTGGGTACGTTTTCACATATTAAACACCCTTGTATAACCAGCACTTCAGAAGCTCCCTCCTACCTACTTGAAACCACAAACCCACTCCTTACGGCAACCATCATCCAAATTCTAATGCAATAGCGTATGTTTCCATGCTTTATATAAACAGAATAATGTTTGTATGTTTTGGTGTGTGTATCTGCCTTCTTTTGATCAACATTATGTTTGTGACATTCATGTTATTGAATGTAATTATAGTTTATTTATTGTCATTGCTGTTTAGTAGTCCATTGCATCAATACACAAAAATTTACTTATCAATTTCCACATTGACAAGAATTTGAGTGGCTTCCAGTATGAACATGTAAGTTAGTATGAGACTATATTCTTAAATATGTCTTTTGGGGAATGTGTGTATGTATTTTTGGGGAGTATCCTAGGAATAAAATTGTCTGCATTATAGGGTATGCATATGTTCAACTTTCATAGATCCGTTCAAATAGTTTGCAGTGCTGTAAGCAATATACAGGAGTTCCAGGTTGTTCCACATCTTAGTCGACACTTAGTATTGTCTACCTTTTAAATTTTACCCATTTTTGTAGATGTGACATCATATTGTAGTTTTAGTTAGCATTTCTCTGATGTCTAATTAAGCTAATCATTTTTTCCATATAGTTATTGGCCATTAGGCTGGCTTCTTCGTAAAGTCCATTATTTTGCTCATTTTTCTATTTTTCTTTTTCTTTCTTCTCTTTTTTTATTTTTTGAGAGCTTTATCACCCAGGCTGGAGTGCAGTGGCAAGATCTTGCCTCACTGCAACCCCCACCTCCTGAGTTCAAGCGATTCTCCTGCCTCAGCCTCCCGATTAGCTGTGACTACAGGCACGCACCACCATACCCAGTTATTTTTTTGTATTTTTAGTAGAGATGGGGTTTCTCCATGTTGGCCAGGCTGGTCTTAAACTCCTGACCTCAAGTGATCCACCCACCTGAGCCTCTCAACGTGCAAGGATTACAGGCGTGAGCCTCCATGCCCAGCTCCATTTTTCTATTTTTCTATTGAGTCACTGGATTGTATATTTGTTTTCTTACTGAATGGTGGAAGTTATTTATGCATTCTGAACATGAGTCCTTTTTTTGGAATTATGTGTTGTAGATATTTTGTCCTACTCTTTGAATTGCCTTTTCACTCTTTTAATCATGCCTTTACATGAAAAAAAGTTTTTAATTCTAATATAGTCCAATTTATACAGGTTTCCATCATGTTTATCAATTTTAATTCCTTTAAAAATACATTAACTACTTCAATATCACAAAGATATTCTCCTGTTTTTAACTTTTAGAAGACATATTTTGTTTTACCTTTCAAGTTACATTGCATTCCACTAGAATCGTCTTTTTTTTTTAATTTAAGGAAATAGTTTATTATTTAAAATATCTTAGAAAAATCATGTAAAAGCATCAATTTTATGACAAAATTAAATTATTATTATTATTATTTTTTTTTTTTGAGGCAGAGTCTCTCTC
>NW_012107919.1:201051-205489 GCF_000951045.1 Mandrillus leucophaeus
GAAAACAAAACAAAACAAAAAAACCTCACATCCAACAACATCCCCCGAACCCCCAACGTCCCTTAGCACACCAGTCAATTTTATGACAAAATTAAATTATTATTATTATTATTTTTTTTTTTTGAGGCAGAGTCTCTCTCTCTCTGTCACCCAGACTGGAGTGCAGTAGTGCAATCTCAGCTCACTACAAGCTCCGCCTCCCAGGTTCATGCTATTCTCTTGCCTCAGCCTCTGGAGTAGCTGGGACTACAGGCACCCGCCACCATTCCTGGCCAGTTTTTTTTTTTTTTGTATTTTTAGTAGAGACGGGGTTTCACGGTGTTAAGCCAGGATGGTCTCAATCTCCTGACCTCGTGATCTACCTGCCTCGGTCTCTCAAAGTGCTAGGATTACAGGCGTGAGCCACCACGAAAGAAAATTTAAAATTTTTTAAATTGACAGATAACATTTTATCTGTTGTATTGTGTACAACATATTAGAATTGCTTTTTATGTATGATGTAAGGGTAGGGATCAAGATTTTATTTTTTTCCCTTAAGATTTATAATTACTCCTGAACAAGTTATTAAAAAAAAACTTGTTTTCCATCTTATCATAAGTTAAATGATCATGTATGTGTGTATCAGTTTCTGGACTCTTAGATCTATGTCTCTGGTCTATTTGTATACTCTTGTAATAATTCCACACTTGTAAATCTTGCATTGTAATAAGCATTGTACCTGATAGTGTCAGTTCTACAGCTCTGTTCTTGAATATTATTTTGGCTGTGCTTAATCCTTTACATTTCCATATGTATTTTAGAATCAGCTTGTTAACACCAGCCAAATGCATATTCTCATACAAAGCCACTGGGTTTTTGCTTTAGCTTGCATTGAATCCATATGCCATTTTGGGGGCATTGTCATCTTTACAATACTGTGTTTTCCAATCCATGAAGATCATATATCCATCTATTTATTTAGGTTTTTCATAACTTTTTTCCTTAGTAGTAGAGATTTTCTAGTTATCTTTTTGTTATTGATTTCTAGTTTAACTGCACTGTAGTCTAACATATTCTGTATGATTTCAATTATTTTGAATATTTTGAGGTTTGCTTTGTCCGTGCATATTGTCAAGTTTTGGTAAATGTTCTGTGTTCATTTGAATGACATTTATATTCCTCATTTATTGGGTGCAATGTTCTACATAAGCACAGTTTATTAATTATGCTGTTCAAATATTCTCTATCCTTAGCGATTTTTGTCTACTTCTATCATTTCCTGAGAAATAGATTTATCTATTTCCCCCTTTTTCTTATGCTAATTTTGCTTTAGTTTGAGGCTATGTATTACATGTTGGAAAATACAGAAAATACAGGCCAGGTGCAGTGGCTCATGCATGTAATCTCAGCACTTTGGGAAGCTGAGGCAGGCAGATCGCTTGAGCCCAAGGTTCAAGACCAGCCTGGGCAACATGTGAAACCCCATCTCTACAAAAATAGAAAAATTAGCCAGGCGTGGTGGTGTGCACCTGTAGTCCCAGTTACTTGGGAGACTGAGGTGGGATAATTGCTTGAGCCCAGGAGGCTGAGATTGCAGTGAACTGTGTTCATGCCACTGCATTCCAGCCTGGGCAACAGAGCAAGACCTTGTTTCAGTAACAAAATAAAAGAAAAGAAAGAAAAAAGAAAAAAAAATTAGAAGTGTTATACATTTTTAGTGGATTAATCCTTTTCTCATTATAAGATGTCCTTCTTTATCTTTAGTAATGCTCATTACATTAAAGTTTACTTTTTCTGAACAGATGTGGTGGCTCACATCTGTAATCCCAGCACCTGGGGGGCCAAGACAAGAGGATAGCTTGAGGCCAGGAGTTTGAAACCAGCCTGGGCAATATAGTGAGATCTCATGTCTACAAAAAAGAAAAATTAGCCAGGCACGGTGGCATGTATCTGTAGTCCCAGCTACTTGGGAGGCTGGGGTGAGGGGATGGCTTGAGCCCAGGAGGTCTGGGTTGTAGTGAGCCACCATCTTGCCACTGCACTCTAGCCTGTGCAACAGAGTGAGACCTCATCTCAAAAAAAAGAAAAAAAGAAAAAAGAGAGAGAGTTTATTTTTCTGATACGTGACTCTATTATCCTTATTTTTCCTAATGCTTGTATGGTATATTTTTTTCCAATTATTTACAGCCAGCCTTTCTATGCCCTTATATTTAAGGTATGTTTCTTATAAGCAGCATACAGTTGAGGATTTTTTAAAAATCCAATTAGACAATTTTTAAATTTGAATTGTAGCACAGTCCATCTACATTCATGGAAATACTGAAATAATAACTTATTTGGGTTTAAATCTATCGTATGATTTATCTTTTCTTTGTTCTACATTCCTTTTCCTCTCCTTTGTTGTCTTCTTTTGAATTGGTCAAGTATTTTTTTTTTTATCATTCCATATCCCCCTTCTATTGACCTTTTAGGTATATATTCTTTTATCTCCTTTTTAAGTGACCACCTTAGAAATTATACCATGCATTCCTGACTTACAATAGTTTAGTATAAATTAGTACTTTTACTACTTCCTGGACAATGGAAGAACCTTAGAATACATTAACTCCAGTTATCTCCCTCCGCCCGTGTGGGTTTTGGAAGATAGTTATGAAGATAAACTAGTAGTCTGCCAGCTAAGAAGACGTTGTAGGTACGGAAAACAGCAAGTCTGTGTGTAATGATCTCCTTTGCCCTCTCCAACACATTCTCTCCTTTTTCTATGAGGCTGACCACTTGGATAACTGCACCACCAAGGCGGCTTTGTCCTCTCCCTTTCTGTTTTGTAGCTAGTGGGAGGGACTGGCAAGAGACTGTAAGATTAGAGCAGTTGGAATACTTATTCTGTCCTTCCCATCATCCCTGCAAGCCTGCCATGGTTCTGACTGCAGCTGCATCCTCCTACAGCTCCAGCCTCATATGACCCCTCTTCCAAGATCTGACTCCTGCAAGAGTCTGGTCTGGAAGAAGCTGCAATAATATTCCACAGCAATTGGTGTCCAGTACATATGTAATAAAACCCGCACCCTCATTGTGGTCTACAAGATATTAGTTGATTGGGGCCTCTCTCTGCTAATCGGACCTTGGCTGTACTTTCTCACTCATTTACTGCTTCTTTGTCAAATAGTCATTTTTCCCCTGTTCAGAAAACATGTCAAGCTTCCTCCAGCCTCTGGGCTTTTGCAATTGCTGTTTCCCTTCTTGGGCACATTTTCCTTCTCATCATCCAAGTTTCGGCTCAACAATCACATTCTTACAGAAGGCTTTAACAGTTACTCTCTCTCAAGGGGCTTCCTTTTTCTGTTCCTCATGTATTACTGGAAGTTTGCCCCCTATAGGACTTATTGCTGTCTGGAGACTTTTCTTCATTTATTTGTTGACTTCTGTATTATCTGCCTCCCTCCTCTACAATGTAGAGTTCATCAGAGGGAAACTTTGTCTGTCATATTCACCAGAGTATCTTTAGCACCTAGAAGAAACATAATAGATGCTTGATCAGTATTTCTTGAATGAGTTAATGAACTTATTTTTCTGTCTGGCTCCTAAATATCCCCCCTCCTCATATATACATTCAATCCTTTATCACCTTGTATGAGGCCAATTCTTCCATTGCTATAAAGAAATACCTGAGACTGGGTAATTTATAAAGAAAAGAGGTTTAATTGGCTCGTGATTCTGCAGGCTGTACAGAAAGCATAGTGGTGTCTGCTGCTGGGTAGGCCTCAGGAAGCTTCCAGTCATGGCAGAAGGTCAAGAGGGTGCAGATATGTCATATGGTGAAAGCAGAAGCAAGAGGCAGGGGAGGTGCCACACACTTTCAAACAATGAGATCTTGCAAGAACTCACTGACTATCACGAGCACAGCATCAAGGGATGGTGCTAAACCATTCATGAGAAATCCACTCCCATGACCAATCACCTTCCACTAAGCCCAACCTCCAACACTGGGGAGTACAACTGAGCACGAGATTTGGGTGGGAACACATATCCAAACTGTATCACATCCCCCATTTCTCACTCACCAACAAACGAGGACTTTTCCAGCAAAGATCATTAGGCTAATGACAACAAATGACTTACTTGGGGAAAGCTTCCTGCGGGAAGTGGCATCTGATGTGGTCTTTAAAGAGAGGCAGGGAACTTGTACATAGGGAATCATCCAGCAATGAATTCAAGTCTAAGAATACAAAAAAACAAACTGAAAACAAAATTCCAGGCCAAAATATTTATTTTACTATTTTATTTTATTTTATTATTTTATTTTATTTTATTTTATATTTTGAGATGGAGTCTCACTCTGTTGTCCAGGCTGGAGTGCAGTGACACAATCTTGGCTCACTGCAACCTCTACCTCCCAGGTTCAAGCAATTATCCTGCCTCAGCCTTGAGAGTAGCTGGGACTACAGGCACGCACCACCAT
>NW_012107919.1:205539-205963 GCF_000951045.1 Mandrillus leucophaeus
GACCTCTTCAAGGAGAACTACAAACCACTGCTCAATGAAATAAAAGAGGACACAAACAAATGGAAGAACATCCCATGCTCATGGATAGGAAGAATTAATATCGTGAAAATGGCTATACTGCCCAAGGTAATTGATAAATTCAATGCCATCCCCATTAAGCTACCAGTGACTTTTTTCACAGAATTGGAAAAAACTGCTTTAAAGTTCATATGGAACCAAAAAAGAGCCCGCATTTCCAAGACAATCCTAAGCCAAAAGAAGAAAACCGGAGGCATCACGCTACCTGACTTCAAACTATACTACAAGGCTACAGTAACCAAAACAGCATGGTACTCGTACCAAAACAGAGAAATAGACCAATGGAACAGAACAGAGCCCTCAGAAATAATACCACACATCTACAACCATCTGATCTTTGACAAAC
>NW_012107919.1:206013-207770 GCF_000951045.1 Mandrillus leucophaeus
TGACTTACTTGGGGAAAGCTTCCTGCGGGAAGTGGCATCTGATGTGGTCTTTAAAGAGAGGCAGGGAACTTGTACATAGGGAATCATCCAGCAATGAATTCAAGTCTAAGAATACAAAAAAACAAACTGAAAACAAAATTCCAGGCCAAAATATTTATTTTACTATTTTATTTTATTTTATTATTTTATTTTATTTTATTTTATATTTTGAGATGGAGTCTCACTCTGTTGTCCAGGCTGGAGTGCAGTGACACAATCTTGGCTCACTGCAACCTCTACCTCCCAGGTTCAAGCAATTATCCTGCCTCAGCCTTGAGAGTAGCTGGGACTACAGGCACGCACCACCATGCCTGGCTAATTTTTTTGTATTTTCAGTAGAGACGGGGTTTCACCATGTTGGCCAGGCTGGTCTTGAACTCCTGGCCTCACATGATCCGCCCACCTCGCCCTTCCAAAGTGTTGGGATTACAGGCAAGAGCCACTGCACCCAGTGCCAAAATATTATTTTAAATGAAAACATTTAGATTTTGTTAGTTTTCTAGTGCTGTGGTCACAGCTTAAAATACTCATTTACTCCCTTACAGTTCTGTAGGTTAAGAATTCAGGCAGGCTCTTCTGGGCTCTGCTCAGTGTATCCCAAGGTTGAAAACAAGGTGTCAGCCAGCTGGGCTTGAAACTAAAGGCTCTGAAGAAGACTGCACTTTCCGACTCATTCAGGGTGTTGGCAGACTTCTGTTCCTTGAGGTTGTAGGAATGAGATCTCTGTTGTTGGCTAGTTGTCACCTGGGAGTTTCTCTTAGCTCCTTGAGGCCATTCACCTTCCTTCTTACATAGCCAACTCCATCTGCCAGTGAGCAACAGTGTGTCAAATCATTCTCCTGCTTCAATGTCCTTAACTTCTTCTGCCTTCCTCTTCTTTAATGGCTCGTGTGATTACATTGGGACCACCCAGCTAATCCAGAAAAATGTTCCTATCTTAAGAACAACTGATTAGTACCCTTAATTGTAGCTGCAAAGTCCTTTTTCCTAGGTAGCATAACATGTTCCTCTGAGTAATGCCAGGGACAAGGTAATGGGACCCCAAATTCTGTCTACCACAGATACAAACATGGAAAAACAAAGCTGGCTTCTGGAAGGCACTGAAGAACCCTAAAGACAAGTCTAGTCTTCCCAAGGATAAAAAAAGCAACTATCATTTTGATTTTGGAGATAAGCCCTACCTTCTCTCTTTTTAGATGTTCATCAGCTTTTCAATGGAATCTGAAATTTAAAAATTTATTATAAATTCTTATGAAGATATAATCTGAAATTTTATGTTCAACTGGTTAAAGGTAACCAGGATCTAATAATTTGTCAAAGGCAGATGAATATGGGATGCTTTTCTTCACTGCCTGAAACTCTCCTTAATCCAGAACTTCTCTAAGTGTGGCCAGATGGTGGCTTAGAGATACCCATTCGGCCAGGTGCAGTGGCTTACACTTGTAATTCCAGCACTTTGGGAGACCGAGGTGGGCAGATCACGAGGTCAGGAGATCGAAACCATCCTGGCTAACACGGTGAAACCCAGTCTCTACTAAAAATACAAAAAAAAAAAATAATAATAATTAGCCAGGCGTGGTGGCAGGCGCCTGTAGTCCCAGCTACTCAGGAGGCTGAGGTAGGAGAATGGTGCAAACCTGGGAGGTGGAGCTTGTAGTGAGCCAAGATTGTGCCCCTGCACTCCAGCCTGGGCAACAGAGCAAGACTACGTCTCAAAA
>NW_012107919.1:207820-208894 GCF_000951045.1 Mandrillus leucophaeus
TCAATGATAGACTGGATTAAGAAAATGTGGCACATATACCCCATAGAATACTATGCAGCCATAAAAAAGGATGAGTTCATGTCCCTTCTAGGGACATGGATGCAGCTGGAAACTATCATTCTCAGCAAACTATTGAAGAAAAGAAAATCAAACACTGCATGTTCTCACTTACATGTGGGAATTGAACACTGAGAACATTTGGACACAGAAAGGGGAACATCACACACTGGGGCCTGCTGTGGGGTGGGGGGAGGGGGAGGGATAGCATTAGGAGATATACCTAATGTAAATGACGAGTTAATGGGATCAGCACACCAACATGTCACATGTATACATATGTAACAAACCTGCACGTTGTGCACATGTTCCCTAGAACATAAAGTATGTATATAAAGAAAAACAACAACCTTGCAGATCAGACATATGGAAAAATGTTAAGATATCTTATTAAAATTTACCAAGAAAAAAATGCTACTGGGATTTTTAAAATGTGACAAATAGATACTTCACTGCACAAATGACTAGAATAACATCTATTTCTACCTTCAAAAAAAGTGATTTTTCTTCTATAAAAAAGTCCACTTCCATTAGCGAAGTAAAATTCTTCTAACTTTAAACTTTGAAGTGGGCTAATCTTAAATGTGATTGAAGGGAAAAAATTTGATATGTCAAAAAAAAAAAAAAAAAAAAGACTTATTCATGGGGGCACCCAATGAATAAGAATCGCTGGAATGAAACTGGAGTCTGTGTTGCGTTTCTAACATGCTCTCCAGGTGATCTTTAAGCCCTCAAAGTTGGACTCCCACAGCTCTCTTCTTTTCCCTGTGTTACAGCAAAATGCAGTCATCCCAAGTACCCAAAAGGGGTCTCAGACCATTGCCTTATAGAAATGCAAGGAGAGCTAACAGTTTCTAGCTCATGAGGATGGCCTTTTGACTTCCATGTTAAGTCACGGGATACCTCAAACCCTGCAGATGAGGACAGGAGAGTGGAGAGGCGAGGGAGTTAACATGGACAAGTGAGTGCGTGTTATGTGCGACAGGAGAGTGGAGAGGCGAGGGAGTTAACATGGAC
>NW_012107919.1:214819-215539 GCF_000951045.1 Mandrillus leucophaeus
CAAAAAAAAAAAAAAAAAAGGTGGCACGCCAATATGGCCAAATAGGAACAGCTCCAGCCTCCAGCTCCCAGTGTGAGCATCACAGAAGATGGGTGATTTCTGCATTTCCAACTGAGGTACCAGGTCCATCTCACTGGGGCATGTCAGACAGTGGGTGCAGCCCAATGAGCGAGAGCCAAAGTAGGGTGAGGCATCACCTCACCCGGGAAGCATAAGGGGAAAGGGAATTCCCTTTCCTAGCCAAGGGAAACTGTGACACCCAGCACCTGGAAAATCGGGTCACTCCCACCCTAATACTGCACTTTACCAAGGGTCTTAGCAAACGGCACACCAGGAGATTATATACTGCACCTGGCTCGGAGGGTCCCATGCCCACGGAGCCTCCCTCATTGCTAGCACAGCAGTCAGAGATCTAACTGAAAGGCAACAGTGAGGCTGGGGGAGGGGCACCCGCCCTTGCTGAGGCTTAAGTAGGTAAACAAAGCTGCTGGAAGCTCGAACTGGGTGGAGCCCACCACAACTCAAGGAGGCCTGCCTGCCTCTGTAGACTCCACCTCTGGGGACAGGGCATAGCCAAACAAAAGGCAGCAGAAACATCTGCAGACGTAAACATACCTGTCTGACAGCTTTGAAGAGAGTAGTGGTTCTCCCAGTACAGAGTTTGAGAATGGACAGACTGCCGGCTCAAGTGGGTCCCTGACCCCCGAGTAGCCTAACTGG
>NW_012107919.1:215589-224750 GCF_000951045.1 Mandrillus leucophaeus
GACAGGAGAGTGGAGAGGCGAGGGAGTTAACATGGACAAGTGAGTGCGTGTTATGTGCGACAGGAGAGTGGAGAGGCGAGGGAGTTAACATGGACAAGTGAGTGCGTGTTATGTGCAGGGAAGCAGGTTTTCTACTCACACAGATGACACAGGTATGTGGATGGATACACAGTATGAATTTCTCCTAGGCTGGCCCGTCTGACTTCATAGATGGGGCTCTTCCCTTCTCCTGACAGTCAGGAGAGGTATTTCTGTCCATCTCCTCTGAACTCTTGCCTCATCCCAGGAAGCAGAGCCAAGCCCTGAGGCAGCATCAACCTCAGGAATGTCACAGGCACAGGTGTTTCTGGATTTACTGAACTCTTGCCTTGAAGCCAAAACAGCTGGGCTTACTGCAGCCCATTTATCCTGCTCCTTTTCTGCCCACTTTTCTCACTCATCTCTGACCCAAGGCTTGTGGTAAAGCACATCAGCATAGACTTGGGTGCAGGTAACAGCTGCCTGGAGGTGCCTGGGGATGTGTAATTTCAGGGCTGTCACCTCATTCCTCATTTAGGCAGCTGGCCAGCACCTGAGGGATTTTTCTGGATCTGCCAAGCACACATCTGAAGCTGAGAGCAGAGGGTAGGGGAACAGGGAGGCAGCTGGGTGTTGAGGAAAGGCTTTGAAAGCAACAGACCTAGACTTTGAACCCACACCTGCCACTTCCTGTATGACCATGGGCAAGTCACTTACCCTCCAAGGGCCTCATTTTTTATCTTCAAAAGAGGGGCTTTTGACCTATTTCTTGCAGGTTTGTGTTGTGGATTAAGAGAAATGCTATGAAAGTGTTTGTTAAAATGATTTTCACATAGTAAGCCTTCTTTTTTGTTAGGGCCTTTTCTCCAATATTAAAAACTTGCTTTGGCAAGTTATTTCTGCTCAGTGCCTCAGTTTCTTCATTTGTAAAGCAGGGACAATCATAGTATCTGACGGGGCAGTTGTGAGGCTTAAATGAGTTAATACATGCTAAGTTCTTTAGAACAGTGCCAACACATTGAAAGTTTTCAAGATGCATGAATTGTTAATTATATGCCTACTTACATTCACAACTCCTTTGGGGTCATAGCGGATGTTATGGAGAAGGCTGGAAACCTGAGAATCCAAGATAGGCCCAGTCTCTTTACAGATGAAAAAGCAACTACCTGTCTTGATTCAGGCTGCTATAACAAAGTGCCATTGTGTTAGTCCATTTTGCATTCCTATAGAGGAATACCTGAGACTGGTTAATTTATAAAGGAAAGAGACTTATTTGGCTCACAATTCTGCAGGCTATACAAGCATGGCACCCACATCTGCTTGGGTCCTGGTAAGGCCTCAGAAAGTTTACAATCATGATGAAAGGCAAAGAGGGAGCAGGGGTGTCACATGATGAGAGAGAGAGAGAACAAGAGAGAGAGGAGGTCCCAGTCTCTGTCTCATTTTTTGTTTTAAACAGAGAGATCTCACATGAACTTACTATTGTGAGGAGGGCATCAAGATATTCATGAGGGATCCACCCCCATGACTCAAATACCTCCCGCTGGACTCACCTTCAACACTGGAGGTCACATTTCAGCATGAGATTCGGAAGGGACAAACATGCAAACTATATCAGCCGTAAACTGCGTGGTTTATAAACAACAAAAATTTATTTCTTGCAGTTCTAGAGGCTGCAAGTGCAAGCTCTGGGCTCCAGTATGGTCGATTCTAGTGAGGACCCTCTTCCTGGCTGCAGAGTGCCCACTTCTCCTTGTATCTCCACATGGCAGAAAGAGGGCAGGGCAAGAAAGTTCTCTGGGGTCCCCTTTACAAGGGCACTCATCCCATTCACGAGGGCTCCACCCTTGTGACCTGATTACCTCCCAAAGGACCCACTCCAAATACCATCACATTGGGAATTCAATTTTACCTTATGAGTGTTAGGGGGACACCAACATTCAGTCCATCCCACTACCCTTCTGATTTTTCAAACAAGTTGCCCTTTTTTGTCTGGAATGGAAAGAGCCTTTCCTTGCAGAGGAGGCTCAGCTAACTCCCATCTTTTACGACATAAGTTCAAGTGTGCAGACATATTATCTACTGCTACATAATAGATGACCCCAAAACACAGTGGTTGAAACCAAACTTTTATTATCTGTGGATTTCTGTGGGTCCGGAGTCTGGGAACACTTCAGTTGAGAGGCTGACTCAGGCTCTCTCATGCGGTTGCAGCTAAGGTTTTGGCTGGAGCTGCAGTCCTCTGAAGGCTTGGTGGGGCTAAGGGAGCTGTTCCTGAGATGGTCACTCATTTGTCATTTGGCAGGAGGTCTCGGTTCCTAACCATGGGCATCGCTTCTTAGGCTATTGGAATGTCCTTACAAAATGGAAGCCAGCTTCCCACAGAGCAAGATGGAAGAGGGACTGAGATGGAAGCTGCATTATCTTTGTCTTTTATGATGTAGCCTCAAAATTAACCCATCATTTCTGCAATTTCTACTCATTGGAAGCTAGTCATTAGGACCAGCCCACATTCAAGAGGAAGCATTGTCAAAGAATTTGAGGTCATATTTAAAATGTCCTTATATTTAAAATACCAATAATGATAGATATTAGATACTTGGCAGACTAGGGAAGGAGGTTGATTTCCAAATGAGCCAGGGTCTGTCTGCTCTGTCCTTTTAATTCAGAGTGTCTTCGTTCAATGTCCTGTGTTCTCTGTCCAGTTGACCCTTCCTGGAAAGAGATTTGAAATTTCCAGTTTCCAACAATGTTAAGGCCCGGAAATGTAAGGAAGAGAAAATGGTTATGGCTCATACCACAAACTCTTATCAAATGCCTTCATTATGCTGCGTCCTACTTGGGCATTAGAAGTAAAGCGAAGAGTAACACAAATCTCTGCTCTTGGGGTGCCTGCTATAGTGGAGAGAGTAATGAAGAGAACATAAGAATAAAATAGGATAAGGTGGTCTTTACCTTGCCCCCTATTTTCCATGTCTATATCCTTTTCTTTCCCAGAAATTATCACAAATAGGATTTTCTCCGGTATTTGTTTGTTTTTCTTATTTATTACTGTTTCTTCCTACTGTATTCCTAGGACCTAGCCCAGTGGCTGCTATATGGAAACACTCAATAAATACTTGTGAATGAGTAACTGTGATGAGGTAAGCACAGTGAACTATGGCAGCAAGCAGGAGGGATGCCCAACTCAGCCTTGAAGGAGGCCTTCCTGGAGGAAGCAATCCTGTGTTGAGATTTGAGGTGTGAACAGGAGCTAGCAGGATGCAGCAAGGGGATGTTGTTCCCACCCTCCAGGTACAGCATTCCAAGCTGGAAGAGAGTCCAGTGCATCCAAGGGATTGCAAAGACTTCCATATGCTGGAGGAGAGAGGCAGGGGTTGGTGGAGGGCGTCATTAGGAGAGTGGAGGGAGGATTGCAGAGGGAGGAGTGAAAGATAAGGGAAAGATACAGCAGGATCAGGTTATTAAGGACTTACTTATCAGCAGGACACAGTGGTTCATCCCTGTAATCCCAGCACTTTGGGAGGCTGAGGCAAGAGGAACACTTGAACCCAGGATTTCAAGACCAGCCTGGGCACCATAGCCAGACACCATCTCTAAAAATATAAAATAAAATAAAAAATTAGCCAGGCATAGTGAGATGGGAAGATTGCATGAGCCCAGGAGTCAAGGCTACCATGAGCTGTGTTTGTGCCATTGTAGTCCAGCTGGGTGACATAGTGAGACCCTATCTCAAAACAAAAAACAAACAATAACTTGTGAGAAAATCTAAGGAACAGAAACTTCATCATAAAAACAATGGGGAACTATTGAAGGCGATGAAGTAAGGCAGGGGTCCCCAACCTCAGGGCTATGGACTGGTATCGGTACAGCAGGAGGTGAGCGGCAGGGGAGTGAGCATTACTGCCTGAGCTGCGCCTACTGTCAGATCAGCCGCAGCATTAGATTCTTATAGGAGCGTGAACCCTATTGCGAACTGCGCATGCGAGGGGTCTAGGTTGTGTGCTCTCTATGAGAATCTAATGCCTGATGATCTGTGGTGGAACAGTTTCATCCCAGAACCATCCCCCCCACCATTCATGGAAAAATTGGCTTCCACGAAACCAGTCCCTGGTGCCAAAAAGATTGGGGGGCGACTGAAGTAGGGGAATGACAAGGCCAGGTACCAAAGTCTTTGAAGTTTTAGCAAGGATGTGAAGGGCCACCCTAGGTTCCTCTCTAAGGTTTGAGAATGGGGGTTATATATGCCCCAGGAGCTAGAATCCAGAAGGTAACACTGCAGAAGGTATTTCTGGACAATCTTTCTGTAGGTTGCACAGCCTCCCAGCCCCATCTCGTGGTGAGGGGCAAGTGTCCTACCATGGGGGCAGGCGCATGGTGCACCAGCTGCCTCAAGCCATGAAGTCAGGTCTCGCTAGACTCCCACCCAGAGGCCCTCACAGCATGCAGAAAGTAAACCCTGGCTCTTCCATGCTCCCTGGCTCCCTTTCAAAAGCAGAGTTGCTCCTCAAACCTAATTATACTAGAGCTTAGAGACTATGAGTTGGAAAACACATTTTTTCTACAACATAAGAAAATGTGCTGCTTCCTAGGCACCCCCATCCCCACTGGACTTATTTGTGGAATGTGCAGAATAACAGAAAAGCAGTTTTCTCTTAGAGGCATATGGAAAATGGTTTGTTTGCTTAGAAGAAAATCATAACTTGTCTTTTCTCCCCCAGAGGAAAATTAAACCCTCACACATTTAATCTTTTCAATCCTTTGTTTGTCTTGTATTTTTGAATCAAAACGCAGGCACGGGGAAAGTTAGTGCTTATTGATGAAGAGGAAATCTTAGTTGAAGGGTTAGATCTACTGGCCGAACTATAGGAATTCTGAACTCAAATTACCCATCCGGTGTCTCCAAGGCAAGAATGGGGTGATTGGGCCACAAAGGCAAATGACACGTCTTTCACAGGAGAGAAGATGGTGTTGATTATATATAGTGTGTTTATGTTGCAGGGCGATGGCAGTAGGGGGACAGGCAGTGGATAAGGATAAAGTGTGAAATACTCAAATAATCTCCAAAGCAACTCGAAATAATCCTTCCTTTGGAGACCTGGTCTTCCCAGTCAAGATGCAAACAAAAGAAAATGGCCTGTCTTTATTTGGTTCACTGGTCCAGAAAATGGGCCCTGGGAAGATAAGGCCAAGCTGGTGTTTGAGGTGAATACAAGGAGCCAGGAGGTCTTGTTGGGGATTTCTTTCACCCAAGAGCTTCCTAAACCTGGAGCGTTCTCCTTGAAGAGGACACTGGAGCTGGCTGCTGCTGCTTTCTTTAAACAGACTCAGAAGTTCTTTTCTTGGTAACTCGAGAAACTATATGCAGGGCTTCAAGGACACATTCTGAATGATGATTTATACTAAGTCGTTTAGCCTCCCCTCCCCACCAATAATTCTTCCAGAGAGCATTTAGCTGATTTGGAAAAAGTATATCAAATCCCCCAGAAAACAGTGTGTATCTTAACTGTGGATGAATGCAATTCTGATCATTATCTAAATGCTCAAAGCTTTACAAACTGAGTAACCCAAATGCACAGAAAACTGCTTGTCAGCTTCCAAAGAGAGGAGACAGTTTGTTACCCCTGAGGGGAAGCTGGGAGTGAATGGGGGAAATGGAGATTGATTCTCTGGACAGGCCATTTGAATAGCCTTGTGGGTATTTCCAGAAGTGAACTAAATTCATCACACCTTCCTCCGTGAAAAACACCTTACTAAGCACCTAATATTTGCCAAGAGCTTTGCTCATTGCTTGTAAAGATTTACCAAAACCTGGCCAGTAAATCCTGAGCAAAGGAAACACATGTGCTAAGCTCCACATTCAAGTTAGCTTTCTGCCAGGGACACTTTCCAAGTGGCAACACAAGGAAGTAAATCCCACAAGACGGTACTAGTTTCACTGGGTGGAGTCAACAGAGTTCAGACTTCAGGCTGTGGAAATGGCTGGAATTTCTTTTTTCTTTTTTTGAAATGGAGTCTCACTCTGTCGCCCAGGCTGGAGTGCAGTGACGCGATCTCGGCTCACTGCAACATCTGACTTCCTGGTTCAAGTGATTCTCCTGCCTCAGCCTCCCGAGTAGCTGGGATTACAGGCATGTGCCACCCGCCCAGCTAATTTTTGTATTTTTAGTAGAGACAGGGTTTCACCATGTTGGCCAAGATGGTCTTGATCTCCTGACCTCGTGATCTGCCTGCCTTGGCCTCCCAAAGTGCTGGGATTACAGGCAGGAGCCACCGCACCCAGCCAGTGGCTGGAATTTCTATGGCAGGATATCAAAGAAGAAAGAGCCAAACAGGGAAGATGCCCTAGAAATCTGCCTATGGGTCCCCTTCAGTCTTTGGCCAAATACAAAGCTGCACATGTGCAACAGGATCCTGCGTAGCCTGGCAGAGGGTACCTACTGAGGGACTGTGCTCTGGCTGGAGATTCTCGAGGTTACATAGCAATGGCAGACATTGGATTTCTGGCCAATCATAGTTCAACTGTATCACTGAACACTCTAAGCATTCAATTGAGATCCCAGAAAGACCAATCCTTAGAAACAGGACTACTCTAGTCCTAGCCTATGGGCTATTTCTGGCCTACTTTAACAAAGTTTAGAAACAAGCCTCAACAGGATCAAGCTGAACCATACGTAAATTAAATGCTTGCCTTAGCAATACTCAGCACCCTAAAGGAAAACAACGTAATCCAAACTCAACATTGTAACATTCATAAGACCCAGCATTCAATAAAAAAATTACTAGACATACAAAGTGGTAAGAAAACGTGACCCATAACCCAGAGAATAAAGTCAGTAGAAATAGGACTAGAGATGCCACAGATGTTGGCAGTAGCAGACAAAGACTTTAAAACAGCCAGTAGAAATAATTTCAAGAATTAAAAGGAAGGATGGACACATTAATATAGCAATCTCAATGGAGAAAGAGAAACCTTAAAAAGAGACAAGTGGAAATTACAGTACTAGAAAGCATACTTCATGAAACAAATTCACTGTATTTAATGCTTAACATTAGATTGAACAATGCATAAGAAAAAATCAGTGAGCTTGAAAACAGGTCAACAGAAATTATCCAAACTGAAGCACAGAGAAAAAAAGGATTTAAAAAAAAGACTCAGTGATCTGTGAGAAAACATCAAGCAGTATAATGTATGCATAAGTAGAGTCACAGTAGAAGAGAGAAAAAAGTGAGACAGGAAAAAAAAGTTGAAGTAATGGCCACTTTCCCCAAAATCTGATGAAAAAATGTCAACATACAAATCCAATAAATTCAATAAAACTTACTTAAGAGAAGCACAAAGAAAGCCACACCGAGGCACATCATAATCAAATTGCTAAAAACTGAAGATAGAGAAAAATTAAAAAGTAGCCAGGGAAAAAAGACAGGTTACTCAAAAAGGAATAATGAGAAATATTCCTATTTTTTTTTAATCAGACATAAAACTAGTCAGAAGATAATGGGGCAGCATCTTTGAAGTGACTAAATAAAAACCAAACAAAACTATACTAAAAGACCTCAGTCAACCCATAAATCTATATCCGGAAAAAAAGTAGTCTTAAAAAGTAGACTAAAGGCATTTCCAGATAAGTAAAAGCTGGATGAATCACTAACATACATGCATTTCAAGAAATGTTAAAGGAAGTCCTCCAGGCAGGAAGAAAATGATTCCACATGATATCAGATCTGCATTAAAAAGACTACCAGAAATGGAAAATATGTGGGGCATAAATATAAAAGACATTTCTTCTTATTTCTTAGTTTCTTTAAAAAAAAATTCAAGTGCTTAAACCAAAGATAGTAACAAAGTACTGTGAGGTGTATAATCTATGCAGAAGCAAAATGTATGACAATTGCACAAAAGATGAGGGTGGATAAATGAAAGTATATTGTTGTAAAGTTCTTACATTTATGTGAAGTGGCATAAAGTTAATTCAAGGTAGACAGTGATAAAATATGTTTATTTTAATCCCCAAAGCACCCACTAAAAGTTAGGCATAGCTAAAAAGCTATTAGAGAAGATAGAATGAAATACAAGAAAACACCCAATTGATCCAAAAGAAGACAGGAAAAGGAAAATAAGAAACGAAGGACAAGGGGGACAAAGAGAAAACAAATAGCAAGATGACAGAATCAAACCCAATCAAATTACTAATTACATTCTGTCTAGCTTGACTAAACCGTCTAATGAAAAGAGCAAGAGTGCTAGACTAGATTTTAAAAAGTGAGATTCAACTATATGATGTTTATAAGGACACGCTTTAAATATGAAGATACATGCAACTTAAGAGAATAGAAAAGAGAACCATGTATTGATTAATTGTAAAAACACAGGAGTGGCTATATTGCTATCAGACAAAGACAAGGAGAATTACCAGGGATAGAGAGTGACATTACATAATGACAAAAGAATCAATTCATTGAGAATATATACAATTCCTGAATACTTGCTAACAAACTTCAGTGTATATGAATGCAAAACTGATAGAATTGAAAGGATAAATAGATAAATTCATAAGAGTTGAAGAGATTTACCTTCTCTCAGTAATTGATACAACATATAAACAAAAAAAAAAATCAGAAAACATACAGAGGATTTGAATAACTCTAAACGGACATAACCTAATTGGCCTTTTTTTGTTTTTGTTTTTTGGAGACAGAGTCTCACTGTCACCCACGCTGGACTGCAGTGGTGCGATCTCAGCTCACTGCAACCTCTGCCTCCTGGGTTCAAGTGATTCTCCTGCCTTAGCCTCTCGAGTAGCTGGGACTACAAGGGTGCACCACCAGCCCAGCTAATTTTTTTGTATTTTCAGTACAGATGGGGTTTTGCCATGTTGCCCAGGCTGGTCTCTAACTCCCGAGCTCAGGTTATCTGCCCACCATGGCCTCCCAAAGTGCTAGGATTACAGGCGTGAGCCACCGCACCTGGCCTCCTAATTGACATTTTATCAAACATTACTGAACAATTACAGAATATATATTGTATTTACATGTACATTTATGTTTATGTACTTTATTTTTTATGTTTACGTTTATGTACTTTATTCACCAAAATAGACAATAAACTGGGCCATAAAATGTGTCTCAGTACATTTCAAAGG
>NW_012107919.1:225080-267972 GCF_000951045.1 Mandrillus leucophaeus
AAATAACCCATGAATCAAATAAATCACAAGAAAAATTTTAAAATCTTTTGTCCTGATAAAACCATAGCATATCCAAATTTGTGAGATTCAGTTAATGAAGCATTTGGAGTAAAATTTATGGTCTTAAATATTTATATCAGAGAAAAAGAAGGCTTACAGAAGTAAATCCATGCATTTATGGTCAACTGATTTCCAACAAAGGTGCCAAGAACACACAATGGAGAAAGGACAGTCTCTTCAATAAATGGTGTTGGGAAAACTGGACATCCATAAACAGAAGAATGAAATTGAACCCTTATCTCACACCATAGACAAAAAATCAACACAAATGGATTAAAGACTTATACATAAAGACTCCAAATTGCAAGTCTCCTAGGACAAAACGGAAAAAACTTCTTGACATTTGTCTAGGCAACATTTTTTTGGATATGTCCTGAAAAGCCCAGGCAACAAAAGCAAAAATGGACAAATGAGATTACATCAAACTGAAAACCTTCTACACAGCAAAGGAAACAATTGGCAAAGCAAGAAGACAATCGCTGGAATGCAAGAAAGCATTTTGCAAATCATACAGCCTATAAGGGGTTAATACCCAAAATGTAAAAGGATCTCAAAAAGCTCAATAACAAGAAAACAACCATATTCAAAAATGAGCAAAGGACTTGAATAGATATTGTTCAAAAAAAAGGCATGAATGGTCAACAGGTACATGAAAAAATGTTCAGTGTCAACAATCATCAGAGAAATGCAAATTAAAACCACAATGAGATATCACCTCACACCTGTGAGAATGGCTGTTCTCAAAAAGACAAAAGAAGGCCAGGTGTGGTGGCTCACGCCTGTAATACCAGCCCTTTAGGAGGCCGAGGAGGGTGGATCACCTGAGATCAGAAGTTCGAGACCAGCCTGGCCAACATGGTGAAACCCCGTCTCTACTAAAAATGCAAAAATTAGCCAGGTGTAGGGGCGCACGCCTGTAATCCCAGCTACCTGGGAGGCTGAGGTGGGAGAATTGCTTGAACCTGGGAGAAAGAGGCTACAGTGAGCCGAGATCCTGCCACTGCACTCCAGCCTGGGTGACAGAGTGAGACTCCATCTCACACACACACACACACACAAAAGACAAAAGATCACAAGCGTTGACAAGGATGTGGAGAAGAAGGAACACTTGCACACTATTGGTAGGCATGTAAATTAGCACAGCCATTAAGAAAAACCGTATGGAGGTTTCCCAAAACATTAAAAATAAAACTACCATCTAATCCAGCAACCTCACTTTTGGTTATATATCCAAAGGAATAGAGATATGGAGAGATATAAAAAGATAATTGCACCCAGCTGGGCACGGTAGCTCACACCTGTAATCCCAGCACTCTGGGAGGCCTAGGTGGGTGGATCATGAGGTCAGGAGATCGAGACCATCCTGGCTAACACGGTGAAACCCCGTCTCTACTAAATATACAAAAAGTTAGATGGGCATGGTGGCGGGTGCCTGTTGTCCCAGCTACTCAGGAGGCTGAGGCAGGAGAATGGTGTGAACCCGGGAGGCGGAGCTTGCAGTGAGCAGAGATCGTGCCACTGCACTCCAGTCTGGGTGACAGAGCAAGACTCCATCTGAAAAAAAAAAAGATAACTGCACCCATGCTCGTTGCAGCATTATTCTTAATAGCCAAGATATATAAACAGCCAAAGTGATTATTGATGGATAAAATAAATATGGTGTGTATGTATATATGCACACACAATCAAATACTATTCCACTTTTAAAAAGAAAATCCTGTCATTTATGACAACATGGATAAATCTGGAGGATATAACGCTAAGTGAAATAAGCCAGATGCAGAAAGAAAACTACTGCATGATCTCACTTATTTGTGATATCTGAAAGAGTTGAACTCAGAAGCAGAGTAGAATGGTGGTTACCAGGGGCTGGAGGGAGGGAAAGGGGCTTGGGATACCAAAATGTTTGTCAAAGGGTACAAAGTTTCAGTGAGACAGGATGAATAAGTTTTGGAGACCTTATTCTAGAGTGGTAGCCATAGTTTATAATCAGGTACTGTATACTTGAACATTGCTGAAAGAGTAGATCTCAAATGTTCTCACTACAAAAAAATATGTGAGATGATGGCTGTTAATTATCTTGAATTAATCCCTTCTCAATGTGTACATGAATGAATGCATCACATTGTACACCATAAATATATACAATTTTTATTTATCAATTATACCTTATTTAAACTGGGGGAAAATTTTGAAAAGAAGTCTTAAAATCAGTGATCTAATTCTTCATCTTAAGAAACTAGGAAACATAAATTACACCTCTAATACATCACAAGGAAATAGTAAAGAGTATAAACCAGTGAAATAAAAAGTAGATTAGGAAATCAACAAAACCAAAAGTTCATTCTTTGAAAGGAGTAATCAAATTGATAGACCTCTAGCTACACTGATCAAGAAAAAAAGAGAACACAAATTACAAATATGAAGAATGAAAGATGGGAGACCACTGCCGGTTTCTACAGTTGTTAAAAGACAAAAGACTATTTCTAACAATCTCATATCAGTAAATTACAATATTTAGATAAAAC
This sequence comes from Mandrillus leucophaeus, assembly GCF_000951045.1. Lineage (NCBI taxonomy): Eukaryota > Metazoa > Chordata > Mammalia > Primates > Cercopithecidae > Mandrillus > Mandrillus leucophaeus. The sequence goes on from NW_012107919.1 coordinate 227,669, forward strand.
TGACAAATTCTTTAAAAGGCACAAATTATGAAACTCACAAAATATCAGGCATAAATATGAATAACTCTATATCTGTTTTAAAAATTAAATTTATAATTAAAAGCCTTGCCACAGGAAAAATTCAGGGCCACATGACTTCACGGATAAATTCTATCAAACATTTAAGGAAGAAATAATGCCAATCTTACACAAACTTTTTCAGAAAATAGTGGAGAAGGAACACTTTTTGACTTATGGGGTGTGCGTAATCCTAATACTAAGGATATTACAAGAAAAGAATTATGGACCAATATCCCTCCTGGCCTAGATACAACATTTCTTAAATACTGGAGAAATTGAGTATTTTAGAAGGAAATAATTCATCATTACCAAATAGAGTGTATCCCAGTTATGTAAGATTTAACTTTAGAAAGTTTGCACAATATTAGGTCAGTATGCAAAAATCAATTGCATTTATATTACAGAGCAAAACAAACAGTTGGAAAATGAAATCAAAGACTCAATATCATTTACCATAGCATCCCAAAATTGAAATACTTAGGGACAAAGTTAATGAAAGATATTTAAGATCTCCATGTTAATAAGTACAAAACTGCTGAGAAATATTAAAGACCTTCATAAATAGATATTTCATGTTCAAGGGTGGAAAGATCTCAACACTGTTAACATGTCATTTCTCCCCAGATTATTCTGCAGGAACATAACAGTTATCATAGAGCAGACCCTTCTTTGTAAGAAATTGACAAGCTGATTCTAAGATTAATATAGAAATGTGAAGTCCTAGAATAGTCACGTAATCTTGAAAAAGTACCTAGTTAGATGACTTATAAACCACCTGATTTCAAATCTTTCCTTTTTTTTTTTTCCTGAGATGGAGTCGTGCTCTGTCACCTGGGCTGCAGTGCAGTGGCGTGATCTCGGCTCACTGCAACCTCTGCCTGCTGCGTTCAAGCGATTCTCCTGCCGCGGCCTCCCAAATAGAAAGCTACAGTAATCAAGAGAGCATAGTATTGGTGCAAAAGCAGATAAATTGATCAATGAAACAGATTACTAAATCCAGAAATAAGTTTATATAAGTGGGGTTTTAATTTGAGAGCTAAGGCAATTCAATGGTGAAAGGAAAAACAAAATTAAGGTGCTAGAATAACTGGGTATCCATGTGGGGAAAAAAAAGACTCTTGACTCCACCTTATACCATATCCAAGTATTAGTTCAATACAGATCATAGACCTAAATTTAAAAGCTAAAACTTTACAACTTCTAGAAGAAACATACAAAAATGTCATTCCTAATTTGAGATAGACAACAATTTCTCAGAAAAGACACAGAAGGGCTGGGCATGGTGGCTCATTCCTGTAATCCCAGCACTTTGGGAGGCTGAGGCAGGCAGATCACAAGGTCAGGAGTTCGACACCAGCCTGGCCAATGTGGCGAAACCCTGTCTCTGCTAAAAATATAAAAATTAGCTGAGTGTGGTGCGTGCCTGTAGTTCCAGCTGCTTGGGAGGCTGAGGCAGGAGAATCGTTTGAACTTGGGAGGTGGAGGTTGAGGTGAGCCGAAATTGCGCCACTGCACTCCAGCCTGGGTGACAAAGTGAGACTCTGTCTCAAAACACACACACACACACACACACACACACACACACACACATACACACAACATACACAAAAGACAAGACATAGAAGACACTAGCCATAAAAGAAAAAAATCAATAAATGGGGTCTTATAAAATTAAAAACTTTTGCTCATTGAAGATATTTTTTAAAAAATCAGTAAGCAGCCCACACACTGAAAGAAAACATTTGCATATACATTCTGAGAGTTCAAAATATATTGAGAACTTTTACAATTCAACATTAAGAAGACAATCAACTATGAATAATGGCCAAAAGACTTGAATAGCCACTTCTCAAAGATACAGAAATAGCCAATGCGCACATGAAAAAGGTCTCAACATCATTAGTAATCAATTAAAAGTAAATTAAAACCATAATGAGATATTGTTATACCGCCACCAGAATGACTCCAGTTAAAAAGTTTGACAATACCTAGTATTGGTAAAATTGTGGCATAAGTGGAACTGTCATACATTTCTGGTAAGTGCATAAAATGGTACACACACTTTGGAAAACTGTTATTAAAAGAGGAAAAATCAATATTTTTCTATACTCTCACAACACTTCACTTCTGACATCAAATGTGTGGGCTTTCTCCGCATCAACAAAAAATTCTTTACGCCTCCAAACACCCCCTGGGTGTCCCACAATTCACCTAAATTGTGACATCATCTACTTAGGGCTGGCATTGGACTCCACGGATTGAGGGCTCAGTCCAACAAGACTGCCTCCACTTCAGATGCCAATTGCAAGTCTTAGGTTGTCACCTGTACTTCTGATCAACTTGCTATACAAAGCGGGGGTTCAGACAACCCAATCTCCTCCTCAGATTCAGACTCAAAAATTTTTTAGGACTCACAGAACGCAGGGAAATGCTTACTTACATTTACTGGTTTATTATAAAGAATATGATGAAGGATATCTGGAATGAATGAACAGCCAGATGAAGAGATGCATAGAACTGGGTCCAGAAGGGACCTGGGAATAGGAGCTTTTGTCCCCATAAAGCAGAGGTGTGCCACCCTCCTGGCACGTGGGTGTGTTTACCAACTTGGAGCTCTCTGCACTCCATCTTTTAGGGTTTTTTTAAATAGAGGCTTCATGTAGACATGATCAATTATTAACTCAATTTTATCCTCCCTATCATCCAAGGAGGATGGGGGATGGGGCTGAAAGTTCCAAGCTTCTCATGATGGCTTGGTGTGTTTCTGGTGACCAGCCCCCATTCTGAAGCTATCTAGGAGCCGCACCAAGAGTCACCTCGTTAGAACAAGAGATGCTCTTATCACTCAGGAAATTCCAAGGCAATTAGCAGATCTGTGTCGGGAACCAGTGTTAAAGATCAAATATTTTTTTAAAAGATGCTCCTAGCACTTCTATCTTAAAGAAAATTGCAAAAGTTTTGGGAGCTCTGTGTCCAAAACCTGGGGGTAGAAACCAAACAATATTTTTTTATGATGCCACAGTTAGTTTCTTATAAAATTAGCTATGCATATACTCTATGACCCAGCGTTTCCAATTTTTCAGTATTTACCCAAGAGAAAGGAAAATACATATCTGAACACAAAGACTTGTGTGTGATATGCATTGTAGCTTTGTCCATAATGGTCCCAAAGTGGAAATAATCAAGTACCTGTAACAGGAGAATGAATAAACACATTTCAGCATATTCAGAGAAATGGAGTACTACTCAGCAATAAACGACAGCAGATACACTCTGTGATCTCAAAAATGTGATGTGGAATGAAAGAAGATGGAACCAAAGAATACGTTTTGTATAATTCCATTTGTAAAGAAGTCACAACAGTAGTTGCTGAAGGCTGAGGATAAAGTTGGGGAAGAGAGAACTTTAGGGTCATGGAAATGCTCTAGGTCTTGTTCAGGGTGTGGGTTACTGAAGTATATGCATCTGTTAGAAGCTGTCGGACTTTACACTTAACATCTAAGCATGCCCTCAAAAATCAAAACAACAAACACGAAAACTAGCATCATGGCTCAGGCTTTCATGTCAGATGGAGCAAGTTTCAAGTTCTGACAGTGCCGCATATTAGTGGGCTGACCTTGGGAAAATAAAGTATTCTTCTTAAAATCCAGTCTGCTTAGCTGTAAAAAGGGAAGTGATAATGAAATAGAATAATTTATGAGTGCATACAGTGTAATAAATGCCCACTAAATTGTGGTTTTATTTTATTTTATTATCTTTTTGAGACAAGGAAGGTCTCACCCTGTCACCCAGGCTGAAGTTCAGTGGCATAATCATAGCTCACTGCATCTTCTGCCTCCAGGGCTCAAGCAATCCTCCCACCTAAGCCTCCCAAATAACTGGGACCATAAGCGCAAGCCACCACACCCAGCTAAATTTTTGCAGAGACAAATGTATTAGTCCATTTTCACACTGCTAGAAAGACATACCTGAGACCAGGTAATGTATAAAGAAAGAGGTTTAATTGACTTACAGTTCTGCATGGCTGGGGAGGCCTCAAGAAACTTACAATCATGGTGGTGGGGGAAGAGGCAGATCTTACATGGTGGCAGGTGAGAGAGAATGCCTGTGTCAGCGCATGAAAAACTACCAGTTATAAAACCATCGGATCTCATGAGAGTTCACTATCAGGAGAACAGCATGGGGGAAACTGCCCTATAATCTGATTACTTCCTACCAGGTCTCTCCCTAAACTCCTGGGGATTACAATTCAAGATGAGATTTGGGTAGGGACACAAAGCCTAACCGTATCAATGAGGTTTCACCATGTTGCCTAGGCTGGTCTTGAACTCCTGGCCTCGAGTAATCCACCAGCCTTAGACTCTTAAAATGCTGGGATTACAGGCATGGGCCACTGCACTCTGCCTATTTTATAATAATAAAAAGACATGTGACATTGTAGAAAATCATACAATTATAGAAAAGAAAATAATAACCATAATCCCATCCAGAGATAATCATTGTAAACCTTTAGACACATGTTTTTTTCTATTTATATATGTTCTGTGTTTTCTATGCCTATAGTTGAGTTTATAACGAATATACAATGTTAATTTCTTATTAATTAATAAAAGCATGCTTGTAAGATATGCTTGTAAGCCAAAAACATTGAAAAAGTAAGGTTGTGAACTTCAGGGAATCTGTCTCCCCACTGCCCTAATGGACCAATCAGAGTGAGCTTTTAAAAAAGCTGACCTGTGTGTCACTTCCCCAACACCTCAATAGAGTCCATTGCCCTTAGAATCAAGTTCAACTTAACAGGTATACAAGGCCCTTCATGATTGGGGTTTGGGTGACCTAGACTAGGTCTGGCTCCACTTCTAGTTGCATGTATCTCTCATCTTTCTTGGCCCATCAAGCTAGGTGGGGCACATTCTTCTCATGGCAGTGGCTTATGGGGGCACATGGAATGCCCAATGCCTAAGACCTAAGCTATGAAAATGCCTCTTAGGATTGGCATAGAGACATATCTACCAGATCTCACGGCCAAGCCAAAGTAAATGGGGAGAGAGGCTCTCCTCATCCTGTCCACAGCAAAGTTGAGGCTGCAGGGAGTGGTGAAGAACTGGAGTCAATAGCTTAATCTACTGCCACCCCCATGTACTCCTGTCTGACCGACCAGGTTCACCTCCTCCAGGGTGTCACCTGCTCCTCTTCCTACCTTCAGACATCTGACACTTCTTGGTAGATTGCCAGCTTCTCACTTACCCTCAACTCCTCCTTGACTCTTTCTGAGTCCAGGTCAGGCCAGGTGTCGTGCTGTGTGTTCCTGTAGGACTCTGCACCTCCCTATCATGGCTCTTGCTACACTACTTTGTGCTTGGATATTCACTTGTCTATACCCTGGACCCGTTACCTCCTTTGAAGGTTTAGGTGAGCTTGTCCTTGATATGTGAGGTAAGGATGGGGAAATTTTGTTCCTGAGTACAATCTTTAGTTTCCGGAAATAGAGTACTGGGTATTTCATGCTTTGGGCTGGAAACCCTTGGAAGGACCCAACTCCAAGTGAGAAAACACACCTCTTTCTTTAGGTTACAGGCAGAAACTAGAGTGTGATGGATATCTGTTGCTTTTGCTTGCCCACATCCCTTTGGCCTTTTAAAAATATATATAGCAGCAGCTGGTCTTTGGGGAATCACTCCTTTACCACTGTATACAGGCTTCTGTCCCTGCTAATCAGACATCCTCACCCAGTGGTATGAATCAGGTATACAGGTTTCTGTCCCTGTGTCCTGTATCCCCTGCCTTGGGTTAACACTGAGCTAATCAGATGCTCTCACCCAGTTAGGAATCAGGTGGAGCAACCTGATAGGAAAATCGTTTGAACAGACTTTTCTCAAAGGCAGTTATTTGCTGTAACTGTCCATTATTAGTTCCTTCTACCCAGACTCCCAGAGCTGGGATTCCTACTGTTGGCTTAGCTTTTCCTAGAATTTGCTATGCTCTCATATAACCTTTTGATAAATTCTTGCATTTTGTTTTTATTAAATTCACCAGATCTCATGTCTGTTACTTATTAAGAAAATAAGCAAACAAATAAAAAATACCATCACTGACACCACAACCAGATGCTCAACAACTTCAGAGCCCACTCTATATCTATCCTTCAGGTCCACCAGTGAGGGGGTAAGAAGTTTGCCAGCTCCTATTTTGGGTTAGTTGGCCTTTGAGCTCTTGTAAACCTTTTTTTTTGAGATGGAGCCTCACTCTGTCACCCAGGCTAGAGTGCAATGTCATGATCTCAGCTCACTGCAACCTCTGCCTCCCAGGTTCAAGTGATTCTCCTGCCTCAGCCTCCCGAGTAGCTGGGACTACAGGTGGGTACCACCACGCCTGGCTAATTTTTAAAAATATTTTTAGTAGAGATGGGGTTTCACCATGTTTAGCAAGATGGTCTTGATCTCCTGACCTCGTGATCTGCCCGCCTTGGCCTCCCAAAGTGCTGGGATTACAAGTGTGAGCCACCGTACCCAGCCGTAAAGCTCATTTTAAGAGGCAAATCTCTGGATAATTCAAGACTGTCAGCAGCTGGGCATTTCTAAGTGCATGCATCTTTTCTTTGCTAAGGAGAGAGAGAAACTTCCTGTGGCAGCTGTAATAACAAAGTGGCTACTGAATACTATGTCCTGCACATTAAAAATTTATCCCCATTATTATACTTACAGAGGGGGTCTTTTGAGTATTCTTAGAGCTTTGAGAACAGACATAGTATGTGAAAATCACCAGGGCAGGCAGGCTAGAAGGTGGCCTGGAAGCCACCATGTTACATAAAATAAATCCCCTTGCTGTCTGTCTATGGAACAATCTATATATGAATCTTTCCATCAGTCATCCATCTACCTATTGTCTATCTGCCACCAGACCTGGATGCACTTTCACAGACCCTAGGCATGTTCACATTTTATATAAGCTAAACAGCTAGGGCTTGGAAACACTACCATGTGGTTACCCTGGCTTGCTAAAGAGGAGGCCTGAGGCACAGCTCACTGTGGGCTGAGCCTCCCTTTGTGATGAAGCACCCACTTGCTCGTGACATCAGAGAAGAAAAGCATGCACCCAGTAGTCCCTGCTTGCCAGAAAGTACTCTTTCAGTGGAAAAACAAATTATGGGATCCTGTCCTAATTTGGGACAAATGACACCTCTAGTTTATTCTTAATTGTCCTTGTATGCAAATTTTCCTTTTCCTTTCTAATTTGTCATGTGAGCAAAGTTAAATTAACCCGAACATGTGGTAACAGATTCCACCGATGTTAAGCTCTTCACTTCCTTCCCTTAGGCATTTAATCAGTTTTATTTTTTTGGACTAGATTTGTTTGGCAAGTCAGAGAGAAGATAACAAGATTGGGGGCTGGGGGGAGGCAGTTTTTTAAAGATAGAAGTACAAAAGGAGCTGCCATCTGAAGTCTCAAATTAGGATGGAAAGCACATTCTCAGAAGCTTTATCTTACTATAATTGAAAGTTTAAAACAGAGTGAGTTTCATTTGAATCAAGAGGCTGCAATTAAATTTATTTTTCTAAGAGGTGCCCTTTTAGTATATTATATAGCCTTAATGCCTGCTTTTCACTACTGACCTGGAGAAAAGGGTATATTTCATTGTGAATATATGCCATTTTAAAAAGTATATTTCATTTTAATAGAATTTTGAGAGACAATGAGGTACCACAAGGAAACACACCAGTTTCCTTTAAAATTACAGGCTTGAGCCCTGGGTTCTTGGTCCTCTCCCTCCTGTTAGGTTGAGGTAAAAGTAATTGTGGTTTTTGCCGTTACTTTTTTTTTTGGAGACAGAGTTTCGCTCTAGTTGCCCAGGGTGGAGTGCAATGGCGCAATCTCAGCTCACTGTAACCTCTGCCTTCTGGGTTCAAGCAATTCCCCTGCCTCAGCCTCCTGAGTAGCTGGGATTACAGGTACCCACCACCATGCCTGGGTCATTTTTGTATTTTTAGTAGACACAGGGTTTCACCATGTTGGCCAGGCTGGTCTCGAACTCCTAACCTCAGATGATCTGTCCACCTCGGCCTCCTAAAGTGCTGGGATTACAGGCGTGAGCCACCACACCGGACCTACCATTACTTTTTTTCTTTTTTTTTTGTGAGACGGATTCTCGCTCTGTCGCCCAGGCTGGAGTGCAGTGGCCGGATCTCAGCTCACTGCGAGCTCCGCCTCCCGGGTTTACACCATTCTCCTGCCTCAGCCTCCCGACTAGCTGGGACTACAGGCGCCCGCCACCTCGCCCAGCTAGTTTTTTGTATTTTTTAGTAGAGACGGGGTTTCACCGGGTTAGCCAGGATGGTCTCGATCTCCTGACTTCGTGATCCGCCCATCTCGGCCTCCCAAAGTGCTGGGATTACAGGCTTGTGCCACCGCGCCCAGCCTACCATTACTTTTAATGGCAAAAACTGCAATTTCTTTTGCCCCAACTAATACTTACCAGTTGGAGTAATCTTGCATAGGTCTCTTGCTGATGTGAGACATAATTTCTTCTTCCATAAATTATTAATCACTGCCCTGACCTGCCTAACCTACAGGGCCACTGTGCTCAATAAAAGGTAAGGCATGTTGTAAATGTAAGGTGATGCCAAGATTGACGGGAGTGTCAGCTGGGAGCAGGGCCTGCAATTCCCCGCAGCCACCAAACCAACTTGACCTGGACATGTTCAGGGAACTGGGCTAGTCTGGAATGAAGTAAGAACCCAAGCCTTAGCGTCACCCAGGATGGACTTCCTGACTCCTCGGTTCTGAGATATGTCACTATGTACACAGTAGGGTGGTGGTAAGTTAGCCCAGCTTTCTGAAGAGTATTTGACATTCTCTATTAAAATCCATCAAGTGTGTACTCTTGTACCAGGGCTTATAATTCTAGGAAAGCATCCTGCACATGTGCATAAGAGATAAACATAGCTGTGGCCGGGCACGGTGGCTCACGCCTGTAATCCCAGCACTTTGGGAGGCCGAGGCGGGTGGATCACGAGGTCAGGAGTTCGAGACCAAGCTGGCCAAGATGGTGAAACCCTGTCTCTACCAAAAATACAAAAATTAGCCAGGCATGGTGATGGGTGCCTGTGATCCTAGCTACTCGGGAGGCTGAGGCAGGAGAATCGCTTGAACCCGGGAGGTGGAGATTGCATTGAGCCGAGATCATGCCACTGCACTCCAACCCGGGCAACAGAGTGAGACTCTGTCTCAAAAAAAAAAAAAAAGAAACAAACATAGTTGTTATTGATGATTAATGATAGCCAGCTTCTGGGTTCTTTATATGTATTAACTCATTTAATCCTACAAAAAACCCTTTGAAGTTATTATCCCCATTTCATAGATGAGAAAACTGAGGCATAGAAAGGCAAAGTAAACCACCCAGCATTATAAAGCTGGCAGATGGCCCCACTGAGATCTGAAGCTGGGAGGGCTGGCTGCAGATCATGTGTTCATCCTCTACACAGGTGCAGAAGCAAGTTTTGCAGAGCCTGTGTTTCAGACAATTTTAGAGAGCCTCTTAAAAAAACACAAAATTACACATACAAGTTAGGCACACAATGAATATTTATTTGCAAAGAGAAAATAAACTGCAAAAGTCACACATTTTAAAAAGCTACCAAATACCATCATCACAAAATTCAGAAAAATAACAATGTTCTTATTAATTTACTGCTTCATGTGCTTTTACAATGCCTTCTTTCCTACATTTTTTGGCTGCATACTCTTTGATTGCTTCTGATTCACATGACAACAATTTTGAAATATCACTTTTCATAAAGAGAGTAGGAAGATCGTTCAGTCTTTCCTATGGCACAGCAAATGGAAATTTGTTCTTTATTATTGATAGTCATGATGAGAAAACAAGCCACTTCGTACAGACATATACTTACTGCTTCTGGTATTACTGCAGATTCGGCCCTACAAAGACAGAATCTTGATACATTTTATTCTCCCGGGTTCTAGTCAAAAAAGAAAAAAACCATATGGTACATTTTTTGTTGTACATGCTGAATTATTATGTTTCTGGTAGACTTTTGTGAGAATCAAAATCCTTTTCATACCTCTGACCATTGGAACTTTCCCCAGACTAGCTTCCGGTTCTGTACATTTCAAACCAGGTCTCTTCCACTGCTGTAAAATTCTGTACCTGTTGTCCTCGGGCATGTTTGTACTGAGACATGGCCCAGGGTCCTGTAACTTTGGGTCTTGACCCCTGTGAGTTGGCACGGGACAGTAGTACTATTACTGGATGTCACTCTTACGTTGTGCAGCTGACATTCACTTACCTGAATCCTGTGACAGTAAATGAAATGGCAGCTCCCTGGAAGGGGCCTGGACAATGAGGCGCCAGAAGCATCAACTTCTTTGGCTTTGTGGATATGCTGCACAAAAGGATAAAAGAATGATGCCCATCACAGCCTGTTTTTAATGATGAAAAACTGGGTAAACCTAAATGGTCATCAGTACACGACTGGTTAGAATATGGGATGTCCATATAACACAATCCTTTGCGAAATGAAAACACGCAAGTAAATGTCTTAGAAAAAATGGCCGGGTGCAGTGACTCACGCCTGTAATCCCAGCTGTTTGGGAGGCCAAGGTGGGCAGATCACTTGAGGTTGGGAGTTCAAGACCAACCTGCTCAATGTGGTAAAATCCCGTCTCTACTTAAAGAAAAAAAAAAAAAGCTAGGCATGGTGGCGTGTGCCTGAAATCCCAGCCACTTGGGAGGCTGAGGTAGGAGAATCACTTGAACCCAGGAGGCGGAGGTTGCAGTGAGCTGAGATCATGCCACTGCACTCCAGCCCACAACAGAGTGTGACTTCATCTCAAGAAAAAAAAGTCTTAGGAAAAAATGAAGTAAACATCTAGATTTGTACAAGGCAAGGTATCTTCTTTCCTCATGGTAAAGTAAAAACACAAGCTACAAGATAGTATACATAGTATAATCGTGTTTGTATATTTCAAAAATTGGAAATTGGTATATTTGTAAATGCACAGACACATTTTGGCGCATAGTTAAGAAACTGAGAAGTGATTGTCTGTGGGGTGTTTGGACTGAGAATCTGGGGAAGAAAAGAGGAAGTTTTAGTTTTCACTTTTTACCAATACTGTTTGAGTTATTTGACTTTGAGTATATATTATTAACATATATACTCACTTGCAGATGACAGCACCCCAACTCAAAAGAGATTAAGGAAAAAAGGAAATGTATTATTCCTGTAACTGGCTGGGAGCATTGGGCAGTGCTGGATCCAGGTGCTCAAAAGGTGTTGTCATTATTCTGCCTTTTTAAATCTCTTGGTCATCTTTCTTCCTCTTTGGCTGAATCCTCAGGCAGGCTTTCCCTTTGCAGTAGCAAATGGTCACCAGTCACCCCAGACTTAAACTTTTATCAGCTCAGCCATCCCTGTGAAAAGAAAGAGAAATCTTTTTCCCTAAAGTTTCCACCGAAAGCTGTGGTGTTGACTCTGTTGCATCCTTTCTGGCCATACATCCATCCCTGGAACATTTATGGAGCCTGGAAAGATGAATTAGGCTGAGGGACCAGGTGAGATCATATGGTCACCCTGGACCAGAGGTCGGTTCAGTTTCACCCAAACCAGATAGGCTGAGCCATTGCCTGAGAAGGAGGAGGGATTCTAGGAAGAAAAACCGAGGTGCTATTCCCTAACGATGAGAAAATGGTCACTATCAGGCAAGAACATCTATTTGCCACATACACATTCCTTTTACAATTTTAAAGGGAGAAAGAATTTTTAAAAGACTGAATTGTCAGGGGAAAATCTCAGAGCAAGTCAAATATCTCAGCCTTGCTAGTAAAGCAAAATAGAAATTATTGACAACAGTTGAACAAAGGATAGAGAAAATTCCTTTCTATTATCTTTTCAAAAGAATCAAAAGTTGCATTTGTTTGCTGGAATAATTATGCTGGTTGAATAATTAATAGTAAATATTGGGTTGAATTAAATAAATTATAGTATATTTGTATAATGGGGAATATACAGCCCTTAAAATGATGTAGTAGATGAATATTAATATAGGAAAATTTGCCACAATTACCTTAAGGAAAAAAATGCAGGTTGCAAAACAATATTTATAATACGATCTCACTTTTATTTTAAAAACGTGGATGTATGTATGTATAGTAGAAAAACTCGAAACTAGGCTACAATTGTTTCATCAGCAGCTTTTCTGAGTAGATATGTTATGAATGACTTTTATTTTATTCTCTTTCCATTTTTGTATTTTCCAAGTTTTCTCCAATGAATATTTATTGCCTTTTTAAATGTAATTTTAATTTTTATTAGTTATTACTTTAGAAAGTCAAACAGTCCTATAAAACATAATGAAAAGCAGTATCCTGTGTCTCTCTTCACCCTAGTTCTCATTTCCAGAGGCAAGCACGTTCAATGCTTTAGACGTTTTCTTAAGTATTTATTTCCATTTTTCTAAATAACAAGTTTATATTGCTATTCTTGATGCTTCAAATTTATATTTTACATATTGACTTTCTAATAAGGAGTACGAAGACAATTATGTTACAGCACCCTTTGAATACAATTCTTTGTTCATCTTCCCAACATGGCTTAAGTCACTTATACCACGCCCAGCCCAATTCTTATTTTTATTCAATTTGTATTTGTTGTTTTTATGACATGGACCATGTGTTATTTACTGCTGATCCAGGTCATGTAATTACATTTCCTTTCCTGACACCTATTTCCTTTAAGGACTTTAATTTGACCCTGAAAACCCTGCCACTAAGTGAAGACCTGTTAAATGGAAGAAAAAAAAAACTCATGAATATTAACAGGAGAAAGTATTAATGCATCCCAACCCAAGATACTCAACTTTCACAGATAGGAAAAAATATCAAATGAACAATAAAAACAAGCTTAAATAATACACAATGAGTTGTTATAATAAAGACTTGACTTTATTCACCAAAGGAGGAGGAGTAGACTTGAGTGTGTGATGGAAGAGGGAGTCATTCTCTGGAAGGTATGTTCTTGTTGCACCATTGTATTCATCAACTTTTGGGGGTCATAGTTATCATTTGCTCAAGCTGCACTTAAAAACAATATGGACCTACACCTGTAGGGCTAAATAAAAGCTAAATATGAGAGTACCTCAAAACGTGGAAACAGTATGCACACCCAAAAGACTAAAGTGTTGTAGAAGGTCTTTCTTATTTGGCACTCCTTGTGTAACAAAGCACTTGGGGCTCATCTATATGTGGCAAGTAACTCAAATTTGCCCAGTATGCTAGTCTATGAATGGAAATGTTGAATCAGTTAGTAGGTATGTCATTGCCTGAAATTGTAATGTCAAATTATCATGTCTTTGCAGCACATATATTTAGTGTGCTTCTGGGTAAAAATTTGTTATCCCCAAAACAAAAATAAAAGACAAATAATAGTTGTCTGACAAGTGGAATAATTTTTCAAGATATATTATGGAGAGAAAAATTTAAGAGTCCTTATATGAGGTAATTACAGAATGTTTTATTTTTCTTATATTTAATTGTTTTTTTAAAAAATGTTTGGTGTTTGTCAAATTTCTGGTGAAATATTTGTACAGCTATAGAATGCCTCTCTACGTAACAAAACATGTCAGATAATCTACCACTTTTATTTTTTATCCCCAGAGACACTTTCTAGATATCTCTCTTCTCCTGCTCTGCTCTGGATTAGTTTTCCTTTTGAATTGCTGTACAGCTGTTTTCTTGGCCTTTTCTTTTCCATCCTCCTGAAAATTCCTGGTCTCTTCTCACCTGTACTGGATTACCTGTTGATCCCATTCCTTTTCTTCAGTTGACTCCTTCATTTTGATGGAGCATATCCTTCAGTAACTTTTTAAGAAAGGTATATGGGAGGTAATTTTTTTAAGACCCTGCATTTTCTAGAAATGTCTCTATTCTATATTCGCTTCTGACTGATAGTTTGGCAGGCTAAAGAATTCAAAGTTAGAAATAACTTTCCTTCTGAATTTTAAAAGCACTGTTCTATCATTTTCTAGTTTGATGACATTTTGATGTCTATTTTTCCCTAAGAGCTTTTATTCATTTCTGGTGACCTAAAGTTTTGGAATGACAGACTTTGATTTGAGAATTCCTACATTATGCTAGGCTCTTTGAAGTCCTCCTTAATCTAGAAACTTAGATTCCTCCATTCATTAAAGTTCTTCTATTTCTTTCTTTGATGTTTCCCCTCCTCCATTGTCTCTCTTGGTTATTTAGACTTTGGATCTCCAGACAGATCTCACTTTCTCTCATTTTCCATTTCTGTTGTAATGTTGGAGTTTCTGGGGAATGTCCTCAACTGTATCTTCTCATCCATCTGTTGCATTTTTATTTCGGCTCTCACATTTTTCATTTCTATGAGTTCGTTCTTGTTCTTCTCTTTTTATGAACTTCATTCTTATTTTATAGTTGCAATATCTTCTCTCATCATGACTACTAATCATATATATACATGTATATATATTTTTTGAGACAGAGCCTCGCACTTTTGCCCAGGCTGGAGTGCAGTGGCGTGATCTCGGCTCACTGCAAGGTCCGCTTCCTGGGTTCATGCCATTCTCCTGCCTCAGCCTCCTGAGTATCTGGGACTACAGGTGCCAACCACCACACCCAGCTAATTTTTTGTATTTTTAGTAGAGACGGGGTTTCACCATTTTAGCAAGGATGGTCTTGATCTCCTGACCTCATGATCTACCCGCCTTGGCCCCCCAAAGTGCTGGGATTACAGGTGTTAGCCACCGCACCCGGCCCATATATATGTGTGTAGATATATATATATATTTTTTTTTTTTTTTTTTTTTTTTGAGATGAAGTCTCACTCTGTTGCCCACGCTGAAGTGCACTGGGGTGATCTTGGCCCACTACAACCTCCACCTCCCAGGTTCAAGCAATTCTTCTGCCTCAGCCTCCTGAATAGCTGGGACTATAGATGTGTGCCACCACACATGGCTAATTTTTGTATTTTTAGTACAGACAGGGTTTCACTATGTTGGTCAGTATTATTTTGCCCCTACTTTGTATTAATTGTGTCAGTTACTTCTTCCCTCCCTCCCTCCTTTCTTCCTTTCTTTTCTCGTCTCTTTCTCTCTTTCTTGTGCTCTTTATGATTGTTATTTTTAGTCTCTATCTTCCATGTCAAAATCAGTCCCTCAGTATCTGATGAACCTCTAGGAGAGAGGCTCTGAACTGCCGATTGGAGGTTCTTTGCTTGTTAGTGTGGCTTAGCAGCTGGTGAACTTCACTATAGGCTGACTGAGTGGGACCTGGCTATTTCACTTGGAAATCCTTGTTGTTCATATTTTTAAGCCAATTATCTGGGCTGATTAGAACCCTCCAGCCTGCTACCTGGGGTGGGGTGGTTTAGGTTTGGCTGTAGCTTTATGGCATGCAGGTAGGGGCACCATATTTGACAGTCCAACTTTTCACAATGTAAATCCTGTGTGTAGAAGGCCTCTTCTACCTCTCTCAGGTATACGCCACGTCTACGAGTTGACCTCACCAGAAAGTAAAGTTCCTGTCTCTGCCTGGGTATAGAAGGGGTAGTTACCAGACCATAAGGATTGAGGTTGGAGGTCTGAGCATCTAGATTCTCCTTTTTAAAGGTCAGCTATGTTTAAAAGGACATCGTACATAATGTTTTGATTTAAGAGAAAATATTTTAACGGGGGAGGGCAATTATACTCCACTTAAAGCAAATCCCACCTCATTAAGACCAAATGATTCCAAGAGCACACACATCCTAGTACTGCAAGATATCTGATTGTTCACCAAGAAAATTTCCAGTGAGCAAAAGCCATGAGCAAACT
The DNA here is from genome assembly GCF_000951045.1 of Mandrillus leucophaeus. Taxonomy (NCBI): domain Eukaryota; kingdom Metazoa; phylum Chordata; class Mammalia; order Primates; family Cercopithecidae; genus Mandrillus; species Mandrillus leucophaeus. Next base: position 243,578 of record NW_012107919.1, read on the forward strand.
CTTAAACTCTGGAATCTAAAGAACAATAAAAATGGATGTCCCGAGGACATCATATCCCATCACCACTGAAGTTGCCTTGTATATTACCATGGCTAAAACTTCCTACCCTCAGCCATTATGTCAGCAGGCAATGAAGGCTATATGGGTGCCTTTCTTTTTTTTCTTTTTTTTCTTTTTTTTTGAGACAGAGTGTCGCTTTGTTGCCCAAGCTGGAGTGCAGTGGAGCTTGCAGTGAGCCGAGATTGCAATCTGGGGTTGCAATCTCACCTGGGTTCAAGCGAGTCTCATGCCTCAGGCCTCTCAGGTAGCTGGGGTTACAGGTGTGTGCCACCAAGCCTAGCTGTTTTTTTTTTTTTTTTTTAAAAGAGATGGGATTTTGCCAGGCTGGTCTCAAACTCCTGGCCTCAAGTTATCTGCCTGCCTCAGCCTCCCAGAGTGCTGGGATCACGTGCATGAGCCACGGCACCCGGCCAATGGGTGCCTTTCTGTGAATTAAAGGCATGATTAATAAACCTATTTTTTGGCCACCATTTATTTAGCACCTACTAGGTGCCAGGCCTTGGACCAGGTGCTTTTAACATGTTATTTCATACATGTATTATCACGTAAGTTGGTATGGGTTATGTCCTGCACAATCCAAGGGCTGTCATTTATTTTATAGCCCATATCAGTGATGGCTCCCTGGAACTGTGCAGTGCACAACCTGAGCAGCAATACATGGTGACTCTGATTTAAATCCTTCCAGTAATTCTAAGGAGTTCAGATCATTCAACAGATGATGAAATCATGGGTCAGAGAGAATAAGAAACTGGTTGAACTTGTCACAGCTATCAAGTATTGGAGCTGAGATTCTAATCCCCAAACCACCTGATTCTAAAGTTAGTGCTTTTACCAGGACTCCACTTTCACTATGGCAGAGACGGCAGATGGGGTAGGATGGAGGGGCTAGGGGCTATATAATGACACGAACTGTTTCCAGCAGGTGCTGGTTCTACCCTGAAAGCTGCCCCCAGTCTAGACCTCAGCGTGCCTTGCCACATAGGAAAGTCCTCCAGAAAGCCATTGCCATTTTAAACTCTGGCTCAGTGTTGTGGCTTCTCTCAGTGACACCTGGGACCAGGACTGGTGTTTGTTTATCTAGTGTCCTCACTCTCCTTTGCAGTCAGACCACTAGAGGTTTCTGAGTCTTGAAGGGAGGTGTCCTTTCAAGAAGACTTAGAAAGTACAGTCTGAGCTAGCAAGAGGGTTGGGGAAGAGGAACAGAGAGCCATGCTTGGAGCAGGTGCAGTGTCTAGCAAGGAACTTCAGTGCAACATGGCTATAAGGACATAAATCCTGCAAGCCAGGAATAGTGAAGTAGCTGCCCTACCAGAGAGCCTCACCCCTTGGATTAGGGGTTGGGGTGAAGGAACATGTGCGCACATGTGCTCATGTGTGCACACGTGTGTGTGCATGTGTATTCATGCATGTGCATGCTTGTGCAAGTGTGTCGTGTTCACAACGCTTGTGTATGTGCAGAAATACAAATATGAAACTTGGAAACACTGCCACGGGAATGAAAACCCATGAAAGTCTGCCTTGGGAGGTAGCTGAACATGTGCACAAGCAAACACACACACATAGAGATGTTTACATATCAAGTTCTCCATGTGCATGAGATTCATTTGTCCTGTTCCCAATCCAGGCAGATTTGGATGCTTTTTTAAAAAAATACTTTAAGTCCTAGGGAACATGTACACAACGTGCAGGTTTGTTACATATGTCTACATGTGCCATGTTGGTGCGCTACACCCATTAACTCGTCATTTACATTAGGTATATCTCCTAATGCTATCCTTCCCTCCTCCCCCAACCCCATGACAGGCCCTGGTGTGTGATGTTCCCCATCCTGTGTCCAAGTGTTCTCATTGTTCAGTTCCCACCTATGAGTGAGAACATGTGGTGTTTGGTTTTCTGTCCTTGTGATAGTTTGCTGAGAATGATGGTTTCCAGCTTCATCCATGTCCCTACAAAGGACATGGACTCATCCTTTTTTATGGCTACATAGTATTCCATGGTGTGTATGTGCCACATTTTCTTAATCCATTCTATCATTGATGGACATTTGGGTTGGTCCAAGTCTTTGCTATTGTGAATGGTGCCACAATAAACATACATGTTCATGTGTCTTTACAGCAGCATGATTTATAATCCTTTGGGATGCTTTTTATTTTTCTTTGTGTTTCTGTTGAAATGTTCTCAAACACCTCGGAAGTAGCAACCACTTACTCTTCTAGCAATAGTAATACAACTTGTCAGTTACTTATTTCCTAGCCAGACAATGTGTTCAACCCTTTATATGCATTACCTTGTTGACATTTCCCAGGACCTTATGAAATAGATGTCATATCTAACTTTCAGATAAGAAAATTGAGACTCTGAGAGGTGAAGTCATGTACCCAGGTCTCACTGTTCATAATTGGCTGTGGAGACATCTGAACCCATATCTAACCCCAAATATGGGCTCATTCTGACACATTCACGAATGCAACAAATGTTTATTGAGCATCTATTATAGGTCAGGCACTGTTCTAATTGCTGGAGATGAGGCAGTAAATGAAATAGATGAAAATCTCTGACCTCATACATGTGGCCAACAAGCATATGAAAAAAAGCTCAGTATCAATGATCATTAGAGAAATGCAAATTATAACCACAATGACATACTACCTCACACCAGTCAGAATAGCTATTATTAAAAAGTAAAAAAATAACATGCTGGCGAGGTTGTGGGGAAAAAGGAACGCTTATACACTGTCGGTGGGAGTGTAAATCAGTTCAGCTATTGTGGAAGAGAGTGTGGCGATTCCTCAAAGAGCTAAAAGCGGAGCTACCATTCAACCCAGCAATCCCATTAGTGGGTATATACCCAAAGGAATATAAATTATTCTACTATAGAGATACATGCATGCGTATGTTCATTGCAGCACAATTCACAGTATCGAAGACACGGAATCAACCAAAATACCCATCAATGATAGACTGGATAAAGAAAAATAACGAAAATGTGGTACATACACACATCATGGAATACTATGCAGCCGTAAAAAAGAATAAGATCATGTCCTTTGCAGGGACATGGGTGGAGCTGGAAGCCATTATCTTCAGCAAACTAATACAGGAACAGAAAACCAAATACCTCATGTTCTCACTTATAAGTAGGAGCTAAATGATAAGAACACATGGACACATGGGGGTAACAACACACACTGGGGCCTTTTAGAGGGCAGAGGGTTGGAGGAGGGAGAGGATCAAGACAAACAACTAATGGATACTAGGCTTAATAGCTGGGTGATGAAATAATCTGTACAACAAGCCCCCATGACATAAGTTTACCTATGTAACAAACCTGCACTTGTACCCCTGAACTTAAAAAAAGTGCCTGCCTTCGTGAAGCTTACATTATATAAGGGGAAACAGATCAAACAATTTAAACAGTAAAACATATCAAGTGTAAACAATAAGGCTAAGTAGGGAAAAGCAGAGCAAGGAAGAAAAGCAGCAATTTGAAGTGGCTTTGGATGTAGTGACCAGAGAGTTTCATGGAAAAGGTGACATTAAGGGAGCATGCCACAGAGTTATCTAGGAGAAAAGTATTCCAAGCAGAGGAAACAGCCAGTTCAGAGGTCCTGAGCGGGAGTGGTGTCAGCGGTGTTCAAAGAATATTGAGGAAACCAGCATAGCTAGATCAAAGGCCATACGGGGGAAAGTAGTGAATATCATATACTTCCTTTAGTGATGAAATTAAAACGTGTATAACCAATGCTATACATACACTGATGTCTTACCTCTGACAAAGCACATTCACCATACTTTATATTCCTGGCATCTTTCTCTAAAGTCTATAGAGATTGGAGGCTGGGTTTTGTGCCTAGGGAAGGAGGGAGAGAACCTTTAGATTTCTGCTGATGTCCACTTGCACTGAAGAAACGTGCATGGTTAGTAGGGGGAGGGCTGCACCAGCGGGAGATGAGAAAACGTTAACCCTATCATTACAATGATGTTGCCCTCAAGCAACTTAGCAGCCAGCCCAGGAGCAGCCCTGAAGGCTCCTGCAAAATTATACCCCTGCAGCCCTGCCTTTCCCCTCTTTGTTGGAGCTAAAAGGGAAACTCTGTTTAATTCTTAGGACCACATATTTAGCTAACCTGCTCTGGCCTGAGTGATATTTTATGAGGAATTAAGCTCACGGCTGATCATCTTTCACACTGAGGTGGTGGTTAATGTATCCTGGGGAGACCTCACTGTTGAGCCAGCCTCTGTTATTGTCAGGGCTTGGGCCTGGGCCTGGGCTAGAGAAATGGCCCCTGTCTTGCCTTGGTTCCAGACGCAAGCTGAGTCTGGGGTTTTGGAGATCTTAAGGAAAGCAGGGCCAACCCAAAGGAAATCAGACACAGAGAACAAAACAAATTGAATTTTTTGAGGAAATTGCTTTTTGCCTCCCATGCCTCCTTCCCTTTTATTTAATTTTTGGGATTCTGTGTGAGTTAGTTACAAACAGTCAACTCAGTATTTTCTACCTATTAATAAATATTAAATATTAAAGAATCCAATTCTGGATGCCTGGTGGATCTGGGTGGGCACAGTGCCAGCTGCTGCCGTGCCTCAGCTTCTTTTCTGGGGCTGCTTCTCCTACACTGACCGATGGTGCCTTTTGACTCCCATCTCCCTGGTCATAGGGAATTGGTCTGTCACCTAAGGACAGCCAATCCATACATTGATCACCAACACATGAAGTGGTGCTGGGCACAAGTTGGTTCTAACTGGGACAAGGGTAACTATCTGAGCCATTCAGATCCCCTCACAGACCCCAAAATGTGGGGACTTATGTGCTTGGTGGCATGAGTTAAAGCTAAAGGCACAAAGAGAGGCAGAGACAGAGGGCAGCTGAAGGCTGATGAGAGGTAAACAGGTAACTGGCCACAAGAATGTGCTGGGAATGGGTTTGGCAACTCACACCTGCAATCTCAGCACTTTGGGAGGCCGAGGCAGGAGGGTCGCTCAAGCCCAGGAGTTCAAGACCAGCCTGGGCAATGTAGGGAGAACCCGTCTCTACAAAAAATAAGGGCAAAGTCTGAGTCCTGTCCTCTCGCTCTCCTCCCCAGATGGGATGAGTTTCACCACTCGCTCCACCTTCTCCACCAACTGCCAGTCCCTGGGCTCTGTCCAGGTGCCCAGCTATGGCACCCGGCCAGTCAGCAGGGCAGCCAGTGTCTATGCCGGTGCTCTATGCAGGCACTGGGGGCTCTGGTTCCCGGATCTCTGTGTCCCACTCCACCAGCTTCCAGGGTGGCATGGGGTCCGGGGGCCTGGCTGCGGGGATGGTTGAGGGTCTGGCAGGAATGGGAGGCATGCAGAACAAGAAGGAGACCATGCAAAGCCTGAACGACCGCCTGGCCTCCTACCTGGACAGTGAGGAGCCTGGAGACTGAGAACGGAAACTGGAGAGCAAAATCCGGGAGCACCTGGAGAAGAAGGGACCCCAGGTCAGAGACTGGAGCCATTACTTCAAGATCATCGAGGACCTAAGGGCTCAGATCTTTGCAAATACTGTGGACAATGCCCATATCATTCTGCAGATCGACAATGCCCGTCTTACTGCTGATGACTTTACAGTCAGGTATCAGACAGAGCTGACCATGCACCAGTCTGTGGAGAGTGACATCCATAAACTCCACAAAGTCATTGATGACACCAATGTCACTCAGCCGCAAGTGGAGGCAGATTGAGGCTCTCAAGGAGGAGCTGCTTTTCATGAAGAAGAACCATGAAGAGGAAGTAAAAGGCCTACAAGCCCAGATTGCCAGCTCTGGGTTGACTATGGAGGTAGAAGCCCCCAAATCTCAGGACCTTGCCAAGATCATGGCAGACATTGTGGCCCAATATGATGAGTTGGCTCGGAAGAACCTACGGGAGCTAGACAAGTAGTACTCTCAGCAGATTGAGGAGAGCACCACAGTGGTCACCACACAGTCCACCGAGGTTGGAGCTGCTGAGATGACACTCACGGAGCTGAGACGTACAGTCCAGTCCTTGGAGATCGACCTGGATTCAATGAGAAATCTGAAGGCCAGATTGGAGAACAGCCTGAGGGAGGTGGAGGCCTGCTACACCCTGCAGATGGAGCAGCTCAACGGGATCATGCTGCACCTGAAGTCAGAGCTGACACAGACCCGGGCAGAGGGACAGCGCCAGGCCCAGGAGTACGAGGCCCTGTCGAACATCAAGGTCAAGCTGGAGGTTGAGATCTCCACCTACTGCAGCGAGGACTTCAATCTTGGTGATGCTCTGGACGTCAGCAACTCCATGCAAACCATCCGGAAGACCACCCCGCACTGGATAGTGGATGGCAAAGTGGTGTCTGAGACCAATGACACCAAAGTTCTGAGCCTTAAGCCAGGAGAAGCAGGGTACTCTTTGGGGAGCAGGAGGCCAATAAAAAGTTCAGAGGTCAGGCTGGGTGCAATGGCTCACACCTGTAACCCCAGCACTCTGGGAGGCCGAGGCGGGCAGATCACCTCAGGTCAGCAGCCTGGCCAACATGGTGAAACCCCGTTTCTATGAAAACACGAAAATTAACTGTGCATGATGGCAGGTGCCTGTAATCCTAGCTACTTGGGAGGCTGGGGCAGAAGAATTGCTTGAACCCGGGAGGCAGAGATTGCAGTGAGCCGAACTCATGCCATTGCACTCCAGCCTGGGTGACAGAGCGAGACTCTGTCTCAAAAAGAAAAAGAAAAAAGTTCAGAGGTCAAAATAAATAAATAAATAAAATAAAATAAGATAAAATAGCCAGGCACAGTGGCACAAACCTGTAGTCCCAGCTACTCAGGAGGCTGAGGTAGGAGGATCGCTTGAGCCTTGGAGGTTGAGGCTACAGTGAGCTGAGATTGCAGCCTGGGTGACAGAGACTCTGTCTCAAAAAATTAAAAAATGTGCTGGATCCCAGAGGACCTCCCTCTTCCCTCCACTATTCTTTCTCTCCTTTTCTCCCCAGTTCTTTTTTGCCATCGTTTTCTCTTCCCACCTCCAAGTCTGCTTCTCTCAATGTATGACTTCATACATTTCAGAGGCAAAAGAAGAAGAGTGGGAGGGAGGCCTGGTCCCAAACTATGTAAGCTGTAGGCTTACATCACCCTAGTTGGAAATTCCAGTGGAAGAAAAGAGTTTCTCTTTCCTGGAGTCCATATATAAAATCCCGGGAAAACCCCTAATTGGTCAGTGTGGGTCACATGCCATCCTTCTCTTGGCAAGTTACTATGGCCAGGGGGATGGGTTATTTGATTATCTGGCTTAGGTCACATGTCAAGACCAGTGGCCAGGCAGGCAGCCCCCATGAATCAAATGAAATGGAGGAGTAACTCATTGCAGTAGTTACCGCTACCAGAGGGAGAGGTTAAGAGCAGTGATGGCCATATGAGACCTACGCATCAGCCATCGACATATAGTAATCCACCCTGTTCTAGGCATGATGGGAAAGGAAGTACAGACACAGATCCTCCCCATGTTGGAAAAAATGGCAAACTCCATGGAGAGTTGCGAACTTATTTTGTAAGTATCAGCACTTACAAAGCAGCCCATCTCCACTGGAAAACTGGACTTCCTCATATTGTCTAATCCTTTTCTAAGCTCCAAGCCCCCTGCCCCTCTGATTCACAAGGGCTTCATTCAGGGCAGCATGGGGAACCTTTGGAAGGTAGGTTAGGCCCACTTCCCTGGCACCCTTGGGCATATTCTTAGGTTGTAGATCATATGACAATTCAAGAAACGGAGGTGGGGTGGGGTGGAGATGAACGAGTGCAGAGCAATCACTGTCCTCACCTGAAGACAGCCAGGAAAGGTCAGGTGACCCAGAGGACTCTAGGTCAATAACAGATTGGCTGCCAGGATAGTCTTACCTGGCTTGGGGGTAGAGTATGAGGAAATACTTCAAATAATACAGGCTTCAGAGAAAACAAAACAAAACAAACAAAACAAAAAATAAACACAGGATCTTTTGCAAAGAGTAGTGAAGAGGAGGTCCTTTAACCTGGACAACCTGATTAGTGCAGCTCACCAACTGTTGGTCCAACTCCTAGAAAGAAGGAATGAGCCGAGGATGGGAGGGGCATGGCTTCCAGCTTCAGGAGCAGGTAAGAAGGAAGGCAGGAGGGATATGTGGCATGGAAAATAGTTTGGTAAGTTCCACCCCTGGAATCAGAGTTGAAAAGAACTTATAGATACCTTCATAGGGGCTGTCAGGAACTAAGGCCTAGCATCAAAAGACAGAGGGAGAGAAAGATTATAAGGAAGAAGATGAGGCTCTGTACTGAATAGATTAATTGTAGAATAATAGATGTCCCTTTCACTCAGTGAGGGCCTCTGGACTGGGTGACACTCAGTAGCAGGCAACTGTAACTGGATATGATTATGAGGAAGGACCACATCATCCAAGGCCAGGATGGGCCACGGGCAGGTCCTCCACCTATCCTGCTGGTGTACTGTACAATCTAGGGGGCTCCATTCCTATTTTGATCTATGTCTATGGTGCTTCCTTCAGTGGTGCAGTGCAGAACCTGACTGACCATAGCAGTAAAGCATTTCCTTGATATCTCAATGGCTAGATGGGTACAGCACAGCTAATGACTCATGCAACAACAAATGTGTCTGAAAACCAACCAGGACCAGTACTGAGCCCCGGGGATCAGGCAAGGTGCTGTGGTTCTTGGGAGAGACAGTCACGGGGGGCTGTGTTCATATAATTGTCCAAGTTGTAAGGACAGAGAGAAGGGAGTATTTCATTCTGTCTGGAGAGAGTGGTCAGAGAAGACTTTAGCAAGAAGGTGATACTTGAGCTAAGGCTGAAAGATGAAGAGTTAACCAGACAGATCAAAAGCGGTGAGAGGGCCCATTTCTGGAAGAAGAAATAACACAAACAAAGGCAAAGAACTGCTGGTTCATGTCCTGCCTAACAGGAAAGCCAGTTTAGATATTTGAGTTTGCAGTGGCATAGAATGTAGAGTTTAGCAGGCATGTGGGAACTTGGATCTGGAAGGGCTTTAAGTGTTTTGCTAAGAGGTTAGCTCTCCATACTGGAGGTATATGCAGGGGCAAGAATTGAGGTCTTGTGTAATCCATGGAACCTCCATCTTGCTATGTGTCTGCTTACTGAACATGATCTGCTATGGTCTGAATATGTTCCCCCAGAAGTTATATGTTGAAGCTTAATTACCAATGTGATAGTATTAAGAGATGCAGGCTTTAAGAGATAATTAAGTCATGAAGACAGAGCCTTCATGAATAAGATTAGTCACCTAGGTAAAGAGGTTGAAGGGAGTTCCCAGGTCCCTTCCACCATGTGAGGATGCAGCAAGAGGCATCATCTATGAAGTGTCTATGAGCCTTCACCAGACACCAGATCTGCTAGTGCCTGGTTCATGGACTTCCCAGCCTCCAGAACTGTGAGCAATACATTTCTATTATTCACAAATTACCTAGTGTAAAGTATTTTGTTACAGCAACCTGAATGGACTAGGATGGGGCCTATGTTTACTAGGTCCTTTATTGCCTGAACGAATGCCTCCTGGGCAGGCAGATACTGTGACAGAGTGAAGTCGACAGGTGTTAGAGCCAATGTGCATCCGCAGGGACTCTGGGGGACTGAAGCATGTGTGTCCTGTTTGAAGGGACAGTCATTACTCAGCTCTAGTTAATTGTTGCCATGAAGAAATGTGGTCTCAGTTTTGCCAGCTCCCTTAATTTTTCGAGAGAAGCCAGAAATCAAGGTTTTAGGTAAAATTTTCTCTGCTTTAAATGAAAGCAACTAATTCAAATGTTTTCAAAACATCATGCAGGCCAAACAAAATTCAAGCATAAGCAGGATTTAGCTAGCCACCTGGTTCTCCTACCTTCCCATTCATCACCTACCCACCCATCCAACCATCCATTCACCCACCCATATACATATCCATCCATTTGTCCATTCATCCATGCACACTCCTTCCATCCACATACATAACCATACATCCACCCACTAATCTATCCATGCACCTATCCATTCATCCATCTCTCCATCTACCCACTTTCCAACCATACACCCCCCCACCTACACTTATATACACATCTATCCATCCATCCATCTATCCATCCATCCATCCTATCTATCTACCCATAAACATACACAGCCATACATCCACCCCACTAATCTTTCTACCCACATATCGTTTCGTCCATCCATCCATCTATCCATCCATCCGTCCGTCCGTCCATCCGTCCGTCCGTCCGTCCGTCCATCCATCCATCCATCCATCCATTCCTCTTCCACTGTTAAAGTACACTCCCTCTGAAACCTTTACAAGATGGAAATATTCATTTTGTTCCATTTTCTCCACCTGCCCTTGGTCTTAGAAGTCCTGCTTCCCTCCAAATTCAGGCAAATTATGTTTGTAAAGTAGTGCAAATACGAGTGACGTTGTGCCTACCTCTCTTTACAGGGAATTTTTTGCTTTCTCTCTGTGTCCTTGCTGTGCGGCCTGAAGTAGGAGTGTATTTTTTCTCCCCTTGGATTTGAGCCTTCTTAAGTGTTCCAGAACAAAATTAAACCAAATAGAGAGTTAGATTCTCCTCCCTTTTCTTGGAAATATCTTGCCACTGGGCCAGGCTCCCTGGGAATTAAATAACTCTTCAAAAGGAGATCAGAAATAGATTTCTCAGTGGGGTTTCTAGATGTCAGTAAATGGATTTATGGAAAATGGGTTAGGTTTGGCAAATTTTAAATTGTGATTGGGTGAATGTGCAATATGTCTCTGTAAATAACCCCTTTTCACTTTCTCCTTCTCTATATCGAGTTGGAACTCTTCCTCCTTAATATCCAGCTTCCATTGTCCTTCTTACTTTACCTAAATGCTTTACCTAAATATCTCCTCCAGCCTGAGGTTAGAGGATTGGAAAGGGAGAAGGTCAGATAACTAATACTTACTGTGCTAAATTCCTGATCTATGTGATAGCATTTATAGTTCTGATTTCCATGGCGGATATCCCAGCATGATCTAAGTAGGAGGGCATTACTAGATATACATGCTTTGAGCTTCAATTTTTTCATCTGTCAAATGGAACAAAGCTTCCATATCTCCTTTCCCAACCAAATGAAAATATCTTCAAAGGGTCTGCCAAGGTACCTGACAACACCACCATGACTAGTCCCCCCTCAAGGAATTAAAACTTTGCTAAAATGTATATGCTCTCTGGGAGCTCATCCCACTGTCAAATCAGCTTTTATTATTATTCAAATGTATTTGTGAGATTAGGAGGCCCAGAGAGTATGGAACACAGGGAGGGTAGGTCTTGATGGATTTTGATGGAGCCACGGGGAGGTCTGCATAGACGCTGGTGGGAAGGAACATGAGAGAGAAGTATGAGCCTGTGGCACCTTGGGGACAGTTTGAAGGCTGTCTGAGGAAGGAATGAAAAAGAAGCAGTGGATACCTTTCCTCTCACCTCTAGACCATTCATCTGGTCTGCTACTTTTTCAGCTGAATACCTCCCCATCGTGAGGAAATGGTGCATCAGAACAGGATGGTGTCATATATTGAGCAGTTCTTACCATCCATACCCTCAGTCTTCCTTTCTATCAAATGGACAGAATTGCTGTGAGAAATTCAGCAAGATAAATTAAGGTAATGTTGGTGCAAGGGCCTGACTTCACCTCCAAGGGGCTGCTTCTGTCTGAGCTCAGTCAATCTGCGGTTGGGCCTCTCCTGATAGACAGGCCAGAGAGAGAGATCTTTACAGCTGGGATCAGGTGTGAGGGTAGAACAGGTGACCCACCAGTCCTTAATCACCTGCTGATTTGCAAGGGGAGAGGTAAATACAGTCGTCCCTCAGTATTCACAGGGGATTGGTTCTAGGCCTCCCTGCAGATAAAAAAATCCAAGAATTCTCAAGTCCCTTATATAAAATGGTGTAGTATTTGCATATGACCTAGGCACATCCTTTCGTATACCTTCAATCATCTCTAGATTATTTATGATACCTCATACAATGTAAACGCTACATAAATCGTTGTTATACTATATTGTTTTTTATTTGGACTATTTTTGTTGCATTGTTGTTATTTGGTGCTTTGTATATCTTCCATCTGTGATTGGTGGATGTGGAACCCGACGAAGCAGAAGGCCTGCTGTACAACAGCAGTGGCAGCTCTTGATGCTTATTTTGTGCCAAGCGTTTTACAGATGTTATTTCATGTAATACTTTCCATAATCCCCGAAGTAGGAATTCTTTCAATTCCCATTTTATAACTGAGGAAGTAGAGGCATGGTGGGAGGGTGAAATAATTTCCCCAAAGCCCCAGTGAGTGGGATAGTTAGGATGGAGTAGTGGTAACAGAGACCATATGGTCCGCAAAGCCTGAAATATTTACCATCTGGCCCTTGACAGAAAAAGCGTCCTGACTGCTGCTACAGCAGAACGAGCTACTACCAAGGCAGGAGACAGAGGGGGCAAGGGGATGAATACCCTGGCTGCTCCGTCCTCACACTCCGGCCTCTACTTCTGTTACTGCCTCCCACTAGCTGACCCAGGAACCCAGGGAATCTCTCCTGGCTGTGCCCACAACCCCCTCATTTCATTGCTTCCTTGTTTGGGGCCTTTCTGATGAGATGGGAGTTTCTGAAAGACTTGGGGCTTCATAGTTTTTTTGTTTGTTTGTTTTTAAGATGAAGTCTCGCTCTGTCACCCAGGCTGGAGTGCAAGTGGCGTGATCTTGACTCACTGCAACCTCCACCTCCTGGGTTCAAGCGATTCTCCTGCCTCAGCCTCCTGAGTAGCCGGGATTACACACGCCCACCACCATGCCCAGCTAATTTTTGTATTTTTAGGAGAGATGGGGTTTTACCCTGTTGACTAGGCTGGTCTTGAACTCCTGACCTCAGATGATCCACACACTTCCACCTCCCAAAGTGTTGGGATTACAGGCGTGAGCCACGGTGGTCAGCCTTCATAGTATTTAAGAGTCAGGGCAGCTGGGTGTGGTGGCTCACGCCTGTAATCCCAGCACTTTGGGAGGCTGAGGCGGGTAGATCATGAGGTTAGGAGTTCGAGACCAGCCTGGCCAATGTGGTGAAACCCCGTTTCTACTAAAAATACAAAAAAAAACAAAAACAAAAACAAAAAACTGGCCAGACGTGGTAGCACGCGCTTGTAGTCCCAGCTACTCAGGAAGGCAGGAGAATCACTTGAACCAAGGAGGCAGAGGTTACAGTGAGCTGAGACTGTGCCACTGCACTCCAGCCTGGGCAATAGAGGGAGACTCCATCTTGGGGGGCAGAGGAGGGGGAAGGGCAGCTCAGAGATAAAGATTCAAATCCTGACTAATCTTTCTAGTCCTGAGTTTCCCTGACTTGACAATAGGACTGATGTGAGGCCTGAGGGAGAGGATCTGGTAAGGCCTAAGGAGAGCCCTTGGAGAACAGAAAGGCCTTTTCCAAATGTGCTGGCCCTTCTGCCTTGGAGGGGCCTCCTCAGGGGACCTCCCTGACCCTCTCTCCCCCTAACCTGGCTTCGCTTTTCTTCATATTACTCATCCCTGCTTCGTGCTACATATGTGTTGTATGTACACATATCTATGTATAACAGACATGTATTTTGTATGTAGACATGCACACAGGTATACAATACTTGCATGTGCATGTATATACATACATGCCGTGTGTATTAGTTTCTTGCCTTCCTCCCACACTGTTGTCTTATTCATCACCCTATCCCCAATGCCTAAAATACCCACCGGCTCAAATCAGGCACTTGATAAGGGCTGGTTGAATGAATGATTGAAACAATGTCTGTTACTTTTAACAATTTCTTCTGCATCCTTCTTACTATCCAGCCAGCAGAGTACTTTCCCCTCCAGATTGTTCTGGATGAATGAAGGCATTTTTGATACCAATTTATTAGCATATCTAGGATTGGGATCCCTAAATAAGGTGGGGGCCCACAATCTCATCTAAATAAATGGGTTCTCCCCATCCCTGTGCCCTGTGGCTCTGCTGTCACCCTGAGTTTGCTTTCCCTTCCCATGAGCTCGCCCTCCTCATTTCCTACCCGGTGGCCTCAGGTGGCAGGTGAATGGGGCAGACATCTGCGCTGCTGGCCAGCACCAAAGGCGGGGGATATGTGTGCAATTTCCTGAGCAGCACAGGAGGAGAGCGAAGAAAGAGGAAGGAGGAGTGCTGAGGCCGGCTGGCAGCCTCCTGGCTTCATTTCCTGGGGACTCCAGCAGCCAGCAGAGAAGGAGTGAAATGGGATTGAGCAAGGTTCCTAGGCCCTCTGGCTTGTGAGTGTTGTGGGTGAGAACTGAGGACTGACTCTGAGGTTGGGTGGGTGGCAGAAACATCTCTTTATCTTTTGATGAAGCTTGCCTTGACTTTTGTGGTTCTCAGGACTTTACCCGAGAACACGTTTGCATCTAAAATCCCCGAGAGCCTGTTTCAGCCCTTGAAGCTCGACCTCCTTTTTCTAGCTAGTGTGGGGCTGCCAGGCTAACGCCGGTATAGGCACTCTCAAAATTCCCCACACTTCTCTTGGCGGTGCAGAGAGAATGTCATTCCTTTATTTGTTTATAATTACTTTGAGTTTCCGCACAGGACCTGGCTGCTGGATTAGACACTTTTAGTCCAATCCTGTAAACCTAATTCGATACAGGTTTTTAGAAGTCATGGTTAGCCTCTTTAAGTAAAACAAAAAATAAAATCCCAGTCCCTCATATTTTCCCTCCTGCCCCTCCATGAGATGGTGCCCGGGTGTGTGGAGAAGGACTGTGGCCTGCATGTGTGGTGGCAGAGGGAGGTGGTGGCCTTCGGATCCTTGCTGGCTAGCTGTAGAGTCGCTGGTCTGGGCTGCTCCTTGCCCTGGGCCTGCTGAGGGGGAGTGGTCCAAGCCGGCCCCCAGGTGGGGGCCACTGAAGCCTGTGACTGGCGTCCCATGTGGTCTGGTCCCTCTCTTGGCTAGATCAGGTCCTGGACATGTTCCCTACCCAAGCTCCCTCTTGGTTCTCACCTGTGAGCACCTGTTGTCTTCTCCATCTTAGCCCCTCCCTGGCTGGGGCACTCTCCAGGGACAAGAGGCAGCTCATATCAAGTTTATCTTCTAAATCAGTCCTTTCCTTTCATTATCATTATTATTTGAGACAGACAAGGTCTTACTCTGTTGCCCAGGCTGGAGTACGGTGGTACGATCTTGGCTCACTGCAACCTCTGTCTCCTGGGTTCAAGCAATTCTCATGCCTCAGCCTCCTGAGTAGCTGGGATTACAGGCATAGCCACCATGCCCGGATAATTTTTTGTATTTTTAGTAGAGATGGGGTTTTGCCATGTTGGCCAGGCTGGTCTCGAACTCCTGGCTTCAAGTGATCTGCCCGCCTCGGCCTCCCAAAGTGCTGGGATTACAGGTATTAGCCACCGTGCCTGGCCTCATTATGATTCTTTTATGGGCAATTTCAAGCTTAGAATTTTGAATATAAAATATCAGACAGTGTCCAAACCAGAAAGAGAGGAAACACTCAAAAGGCATTTACCCAAGGAGAACTGAATGAAGGGACCAAAGAAGGCGTCATCAGGGTTAACGGAACCAAAAAAGGAAAGTGTGACATCCAAGGATTAGCAATAGTGGGAAGCTATCACCACCTCTGCTGAAGGGGCAGAGACCGGGGAGAAATGAACACATGGAAAAAGGGCTAATCACCAGAAGCAGGGGCCGGTGAACTACAGCCCAGGGGTCTGCCCCCTGTTTTATAGATCAAGTTTTACTGGAAGACAGCTATGTCCATTCGTTTACATATTATCTATAGCTGCTTTGTGCTACAACGGCAGATCTGAGCACTGGTGACAGACTGTGCTACCCACAAAGCCGAAAATATTTGCTGTCTTACGCTTTGCCAGAAAAAGTTTGCTGATCACTGCTGTTATGGCCAGTGTAACCCCCAAAATCCATACATTGAAGTCCTAATGCCAGTACCTCAGAATGTGACTGTAATTGAAGATTGGGTCTTTAAAGAAGTAATTAAATTACAATGAAGCCATTAAGGTGAGCCCTAATCAAATATTACTGGTATCCAGCTTTTTTATTTTTCTTGTTTTTGTTTTTTTGAGACAAGGTCTTGGTCTGTTGCCCAGGCTGGAGTGCAGTGGCGCGATCTCAGCTCACTGCAGCCATGACCTCCCAGGCTCAAGAAATCCTCTCATTGGCCAGGCGCCTGTAATTCCAGCACTTTGGGAGGCCCAGGCGGGCGGATTTCAAGGTCAGCAGATCGAGACCACGGTGAAACCCCGTCTCTACTAAAAATACAAAAAATTAGCCAGGTGCGGTGGCGGGCACCTGTAGTCCCAGCTACTTGGGAGGCTGAGGCAGGAGAATGGCGCGAACCCAGGAGGCGGAGCTTGCAGTGAGCCGAGATCGAGCCACTGCACTCCAGCCTGGGTGACAGAGTGAGACTCCATCTCGAAAAAAAAAAAAAAGAAAAAAGAAAAAGAAATCCTCCCACCTCAGCCTCCTGGGTAGCTGGGACTGCAGGTGTGTGCCACCATGCCTGGCTAATTTTGTTTATTTGTTTATTTTTTTGGTAGAGATGGGGTTTCACCATGTTGCCCAGGGATGTCTCGAACTCCTGGGCTCAAGCAATCCGTCTGCCTCAGCCTCTCAAAGTACTGGGATTATAGGCATGAACCACTAGTGTCCTAATAAGAAGAGATTAGGGCACAGACATGCACAAAGGGAGGACCACGTGAAAATGCAGAGAGAAGATGGCATGTGCAAATCAATGAGAGAGGCCTTAGAAGATACCAACCCTGCTCACGCCTGTATCTTGGATTTCTAGTCTCCAGAATTGTGAGAAATAAATTTATGTTGTTTAAGCCACACTGTGCTACTTTGTTATGGCAGCCCCAGCAAAGTAATATAACTGCTATAGTGGAACAAAGCTACTATCAGA
This sequence comes from Mandrillus leucophaeus, assembly GCF_000951045.1. Taxonomy (NCBI): domain Eukaryota; kingdom Metazoa; phylum Chordata; class Mammalia; order Primates; family Cercopithecidae; genus Mandrillus; species Mandrillus leucophaeus. The sequence continues at coordinate 260,577 of NW_012107919.1, forward strand.
CCACAGGAAGGCAGAGAGGGCACGTGGAAGATAATTCCCTGACTGTTCCTTCTCCCACTCCTGATCTACTTCCGGTGACCACTATTAGCTCAACTCACCAGAAACCAGCCAACAAAGTTGTCTGGGTGTTTCCATCAATAAAGGTGGCTTCCCAGGCCTCAGAGCAAGACACAGAAGGGCAGAGAATGGACCCGGGGGTAAAAGTGGAAGAACCAGGGCATACACGAGAAAGTAGGGAGAAGGGTACCCATCACCCGACTCCAACAATTACCAATATTTTTCCATTCTTGTTTCATCGCTCTCTGATTTTTTTTTCTGGAGTATTTTAAGGCAAATCCCAGAAACCATATTGTTTCACCCCAAAATAGTTTAGTATGCATCTATAATAAATAAGAACTGTTAAAAATGACAATAACGCCAATACCCAATAAAATTAACAGAAATTCCCTAAAAACGTCTCATACTAGTCTATTCTCAAATGTCCCCATTGCTTCAAAAATATCTTTTAACAGTTGGTCTGTTATAATCAGGAGCTAAACAAAGTTCATGCATCACATTCATGTGTTGACAAAACGGAGGCATTTGTCCCTCTGAAGAATTTCTCACATTCTGGATTTGGCTGTTGGCATCACTGAGTTGTTGTTGAACTTGTTCCTCTGTCTCCTGAATTTCCTGCAAGCTGATAGTTAGATTTTGGCTTGATTAGATTCATGGGCGGTGTCTTCTCTTGGATCACTTTGCAGAAACAGACTATCTGCTTCTCCCACTTTCTGCAATGTTGAGAATGATCTGTGGGTTCAGAGATGTTAGCTTCCTCTTGCCATTATCAAGTTCTCCATTAAACTTTTATCTAATGGGGTTAGTTTTTATTGATGATCATTGCCTGGTCCATTATCTCATTCAGGTTTGCAAAATGCTGATTTTCCAAGTCTATCATTCCTTCTGCATTTGTTAGGTAGAATTTTTCTACAGAGAAGAATTTTCTCTTATCAACTATTTGTAATCCTGAAATAATTATTACAGAAAAGACATAATACATATACACGTCTTTTTCTTTATCATCTTTCAGAATACTCAGTCAGTGAACTAGCTGCCAATGATTTTTTTTCTTAGTATTATTAAGAACTCATAATTTAAACATATATTTAAGGTGTTTAAATCCATTGCAGTCAGTATTTCCTTTGATGCCAAATTGTGACATCTTTGGCCAGTGGGAGCCCCTTCAGATTAGCTTTTGTGTCCTTTTGACTTGACACCATTAATATTTCATCATTTCCTTGCTATCAGGTGCAATAAGATGGCCCAAGCTCTTTTCGTGCAGTTCTTTCTCCAGAGCAGTCATCAGCCCTGTGTCTTGGTCCCGGCTCACTAGAAAACAGGCTGAGGCAAAAGTGTAAGTGCCAGTTTACTGGGAAGAGTGCAATCCCAGGGAAGCAGGGAGGTTTAAAAGAAATGGGAAGTGAGGCAGAGGGGAGGATGAAGTACAAAGGGAGATGTTCCCGGGTGGCCACAGCTTCCTAATAAGCAGCCAATTGCTCGGATGCTCACAGCCTCTTGACAAAGGAGGCGTGGAAAGACTGCATCTCAGCACAGTCTGCCATGTGGCATCCCACATGCTGTTGTCTCCTCTGCATCCCTGAGGTGTATTTCTTTGCTCCTATCGTGGCTACAGGGGGAGCCAGCATCTCCACGTGGCCTGTGCAGCCAGCATGTTGTCAAGGTGGCTCTCTTGGCACTCACTGTTGTGTGCAGGGACGCCTCAGTGTGTGCTGGTGGCAGTGGCTCTGGGCACAGCTTTATAACCAAGACAACAGTGTGAGTGATGCTTAGGGTTGCATTGACCAGGAAGCAAGGCACATGGCCAAGGCCCATTGGTACAGGGTGAGCAAGTGGACCTGGAGGACTACATGAATGGGTACATCCACCCCTACTGCCTCTTAGGCTTTTAGACATCCTCAGATCCTTTTGCAGTATTCAGATCTCATGTGGGAAAAATCACCCATACCTCTTTCTTTAGAGGGGAGGTACAAGCCTAGTTCTTCCAGATGATGGCCAGTTGCAATCTCCTCAAGAGATCTAAAAGTGTTTAGCAAACAAAGCCACAGTCCCCACTGCTGCTGCTGGTCCAATGGCCAAAATCTATATTCATCATCTCACTCCTACACTGCTCATTTTGTTCTGCAACTTCCAATTAAGTGGAATCCTTACTAGGTACCTTGGTGAAAGTGGTCCCACCTAAGTGCCAAGACCTCTAATCCAACAGAATCTAGGCTGGCGGGAATAAGAAGCTAAAATTCTGCATGTCTTCACTGGGAGTGTTAGTGAGGAGGACAACTGTACTTTCAGCACTTGGTTTCTGAACCCATGCATATCAGCACCGTGTATCGGTTCCAGTTCAGCATGGGTGTCACATCCAGTGCGGTGACCCTGCATTTGTCCCAAGCTGGCCCTTTGGCTGAGACCGTATCAGCCCATCACACCTTTTTCTATAAAGCCGGCTGTCTCTGGGTGACGAGGTACACGGCAGACTATTATATCCTGTGGTTTTGATTCCATTGTGTCACTCCTGGCTGGTAGCAAAATGTGCTCTTTGGTCTGTGACAATCTAATGCAGGGTATCATATCAACAGATGGGGCATTCTGTCCACCCTCAGATGGTGGTGCTGGCAGAAGCACTGTAGGAAAAAAAAAAGGTATGACACATTGGGCTCAAAGCCACAAGATAAAGTCATTTTCCATGTACTTCATCACCCAGAGACAACTTGCAAGAGAAAAATATGGCAGAATGACTTGGGGAAGTCTCAGCTAAAAGGCCAGCTCAGGGACATCTTGCAGGGTTGGGACACTGGAGGTGGTACATGGACTGTTGCCTTTTTCCTTGCAGACCCCTGACCAACAAGCAGAGCCATTCCCTACTGCCAAGGGGTCCACACTTCCACACAGTAAGCAGCGTACTGCTAGCAGCTCTGCCCACAGAGTGAATTTCCCTCTACCGCTATTTCTAGGGCTGCTTCTGTGTGAGGCTGTAATATGGCACAGTCCATTTCCGGCTAGGGTCAACTTTGTATTAATGCTAGTAGATCATGAATATAACCAAGTCCTATTGAGTGGCTCAGAGGGATATCAGTTTCAAGTGGGACAGTGGGGCTCAGAGGGTAAAAAGGACTCCCCAGAATGTCCAAGCAGCAGTACAAGTTTCCCTGCCACTTAGGAGGTATGACCCAGCAGATCCAATAGTACTAGAGGTATCCATGCAGATGATAATGCTGCAGGAGTTTTAATAAACTTCAGCAAGAGAGGTGTAGCGGACCTCTAGGGTTCTTCAGCAAGGCCATGCATTGAGTCTGGTGTGCTCTCAAGCCCTGCCAGAGACTAAATGCCTGACCACGGGACACCAAATGACTACATGGCACCACAGATGTTCACTGTGATCTGAGTACTATGAATCCAATGAGTCATCAGGTTGGGTGGATAGAGCAGTAATCCATTGCACAATAAAAATGATACAGTCAGGGCTGGGTGTGGTGGCTCACGCCTGTAATCCCAGCACTTTAGGAGACTGAGGCAAGTGGATCACAAGGTCAGGAGATGGAGACCATCCTGGCCAACATGGTAAAACCCCATCTCTACTGGAAAAAAAAAAAAATTTTAGCTGGGCGTGGTGGCATGCACCTGTAGTCCCAGCTAACTTGGGAGGCTGAGGCAGGAGAATTGCTTGAACCCAGGAGGTGGAGGTTGCAGTGAGCCAAGATTGCTCCACTGCACTCCAGCCTGGCGACACAGTGAGACTCCGTGTGAAAAAAAAATATATATATATATATATATACACACACACACACACACACATATACATACAGTGAAGATGTGGCCTGACCAAATACAGAAGGCACAAGCAAATGACACGAACAGGTGGCCCAGACTCCCATGGCACCTACCCCTTTTGCACCAATGCATCTCTCAACAGAAGGACAACGGAGAGGTCTATTGCTTTCCTTGCCATACAAAGGAGAGCTGCTTTTGACCTCCCTGTTATTACAGAATAAGGAAAAGCAATAATTCACCATATCAACAGCCATGTATCAAATGTCAGAGGTACCACCAGTGGCAGAGCAGCTGTGCTGCCACTGGGGCTACCTCCTGGTGCAGTTGACAGTAATCTACCACCATCCTCCATGATATGTCCGGTTTTTGCAAAGGCTAAAAAAGTGCATTGAATAGAAGTGTGATGGGAGCCACTATCCCTGTACGCTTTAAGTCCTCAAAAGTAGCAGTAATCTCTGTAATTCCTCTTAAAATGAAGTATTGCTTCTGAGTTACTATCTTGGCCAGGACAAAGGGTAGTTTCCATATGGCCCCTCCTATCAAAATGACTTTTAACTTGTAAGCCACGGAGCCAGCGTGAGGGATCTGTTATCTGTTAATTATATTCATCCCAACTATGCATTCTAGCCAGAGTTATTGAGAACCAGAGAAATAAACAAGGGATGGATTCATGGACTTTCCCCCTGTTCAAAGTTACCCTGGCAAAAGGCAAATAGTTCTCTCTGGGGGAAAGATAAATTATGAGTTCATATCAGTATTTCCAATTAAAACCTTAGATTACAGAGTCTTAACTCATTTGAGTTTTTACTTGTCTCTCGTCTTTTGGGCTAAAACATCTTGGTTCATAATAAAAGCACATATTTGCTGATTCTGAAATATGCATTGGATAGTTTCATAATGACAATACCAATAGTTTCCTCTCTGTATGAGACTATCCTTGCTCACTCATGTTTGGTGCCAATCTCTGTAGGGGATTATACATCTCTGTCCTGTTGGACTCAGGCTGTGTGTCTTTCTTTGGCCAATAAAATGAGAGTGGAATAAGAGTAACATTGGTCATAAAAAAAAAAAAAAAACAAGTAACACTGGTCATTTACAGGAAGAAGGTCTAAGAGCCTCAGTACCTTTTTTCTCTGCTTCAATACCTATCACGATATTCCAGACAGGTGCTCTTCCTTCAGCTTGAGTTATGGAGGGAAGACAACATGGACCAGAGCTGTAGCTACATACAATAAACATGTATGTAGCATGGGAGAAAAGAACCTTTGTTGTTGAAGGCACCTTGATTTGGATTTATTTGTTACTATAACATAACATGATCTAGTCTATCTTGATTTATAGAGCATTGAATGCAGTTTAATATTTCTTCATGGTTCTTTCTAGTCCTTAGGATATATATCCCATTAAGGATATACTGTCAAAATACTATTGTTTTTAGAGTCATTTGCAGCAATTCTTCTTTATGTGGTTAAATCACCAACCTAATACATAATCATTATCACTTGTTTCCATTTTTCCAACTTGTATTAATTTCTTTTTTGTCTTTTATTTATTTTTTATTTTTTGAGACAGGGTCTCGCTTTTTTGCCCAGGCTAAGTGCAATGGTATAATCATGGCTCACTGTAACCTTGACCTCCTGGGCTCAAGTGATACCCCCACCTCAGCCTCCTGAGTAGCTGGGACTACAGGTGTGTGTTACCATGCCTAGCTTTTTTATTTTATTTTTATTTTTTTGTAGAGATAGGGGTCTCCCTATGTTGCCTAGCCTGGTCTCAAACTCCTGGCCTCAAATGATCCTCCCACCTTGACCTCCCTAAGTGCTGGGATTACAGATGTGAGCTATGACATCCTCCCTCCTTTTCATTTTTATTTACGTTTGTGTTTTTATTTGAAACACTGACACTGTTCCAAAGTTAAAATATACAACAAACTACAGTACAGTTAAGTCTAGGGTCCATCTCTGTCTCTCCAGCATATTCTTTCCCTTTCCTTATAGGTCTCCATCTTAACTGTTTTTGGTTTATCCTGCTATTACTATCTTTTGGTAATATAAACAAATATATATTTTTATTCATTACTCCCCTTTCTTCAAAAAAGAGAGCATACCAGAAACACTTTCCTGTCCCTTGCCTTTCTTAGTTAACAATATATCTGGAAATAAAAGTATATATAGAAATCCTTCCTATTCATTTTTATAGCTGTTTAATACTCCATTGTATGGATGCACCATAATGGATCTAACCAGTCCTCTACTGATAGACATTTGGACTGTTTCTGTTCTTTTACTATAATTATTGGCAATGGATATCTTTGCATATATGTCATTTCATATTTTTGCCAGCTTATTTTTGAGATAGATTCCTAGAAGTGGTATTGCCGTGTCAAAGGTTAGATGAATTTGTAATTTTGCTAGACAGTCCCAATTTCCCTCCATAATGGCTTTTCTTTTGCATTTCTGCCAGCAACTTATGAGAGAATCTCTTTTCCAACAGCCTTATCAAGAGTAGGTAGTCAGACTTTGGATTTTTGCCAGTCTAATAGGGGAGAAGTGATATTTCTGTGTACTTTTAACTTGCCTTTTTCCTATCCTGAGGAAGCTGAGTTTCTTGCCATACGTTTAATGATCATTTGCATTTCCCTCCTGCAAACAGTTCATAAATTCTCATTTTTCTGTAGGGTCGTTGCTGATTTTTTTCTCAATTTTTAGAAGCTCTTTATCCATTGGGAATATTGATCCTTAGTTTATAAGCTGTATTTCAGATAATGCAAAATGGCACAATCCCATGGCATGTGCAGGGGAATTTGGGAATATCCAGCAGAATTACTAATGCATCTTCCCTTTGATGCAGCAACCCCACAGAGACCCTGGACTTGACATTGTTGAGCTGCTGAACCGGCAGTAGCCACCTCTAGACTTCTTGTTATGCAAGAAAAATGAACCCTTAGACTGACGGTGGTCAGTTTTTTGTTCGTTTTTGTTCCTTGAAGATGCTTCCCTACATGATATATATCTGTTTTTAAACATATCAAGCTATTATAAATATTTATTTAGATGTTTTTCTCTTCCACTAGCAGGTCAAGAATATCTATTCTTTTTCTCTAATCTCTACCGGTCACCTCTCTCCTTCTCATTTATCTCTTATATTTTCTTCCATTTTTTTCCCCACCATGATGTTATCATTAACCAGTGATTCAACTATCTAAAAGTAGGCTTTTGGCCAGGTGTGGTGGCTCACGCCTGTAATCCCAGCACTTTGGGAGGCCAAGGTGGGCAGATCACCTGAGGTCAGGAGTTCAAGACCAGCTTGGTCAACATGGTGATACCCTGTCTCTACTAAAAATACAAAAATTAGCCAGGTGTGGTGGTGCATGCCTGTAATCCCAGCTACTCGGGAGGCTAAGGCAGGAGAATTGCTTGAACCCAGGAGGCGGAGGTTGCAGTGAGCTGAGACTGCACCACTGCACTCCATCTTGGGCAACAGAGCCAGACTCCATCTCAAAAAAAATTGAATTTAATTTAAAAATAAAAGTAGGTTCTGAGCCACAGTCTCATGCCTCCCTCCCCACCCCCCA
>NW_012107919.1:268822-331619 GCF_000951045.1 Mandrillus leucophaeus
TGCACTGCAGCCTTGAACTTCTGGGCTCAAGAGATCCTCCTGCCTCAGTGTCCCGAGTAGCAGAGACTATAGGCGTGTACCACCATGCCTGGCTTTCTCTGTATTTCTTAAATGACCAAAAAACCTTCCTTTATGGTGTCTACAGATTTGTTTACATTTTTGAATACTCCGTGTATGTTGGGCCCCAGTTTCTTCATGTGTAAATGGCAGATAACAATAGTACTTCTCTCATAAGGTTGTTTGGAGGATTAAGTGAGCTATAGTAGGTAATATATGAAAACAGGTCTGTATTATAACAAGCATTAAGACCTTTTGTGTACTGTTATTGTTTTCAGTGAACATAGATAAATATGTAGAGAGATGTTCTCAGGCTGTTAATACTGGTTGTAGTGTGTCAGGAGAGAAACACTGGAAAGAGAGAGAGAAACTGTGATTTTTGCCAAATGGAAATATTATTTATGGTAAAAATTAAAGTGGAAATGTGCAAATTAACATTCTAAGTTATATCTATGATATAATGAATATGAAAAATCTGTATGTGTAAAAATTAAAATATTGATTTAATTAGGTGACTGGAGTGTGGGCAATTTTTATATCAGATTCTGTGGCTATTTCAATGTTGTTTTTCCTATCAACTATTTTAAAAGACAGCCTAGTACAGCTCCTGGCACATAGATACTCAACAAATGGTAGCTATTTCTATAATAATTCTGAGAATGGCTTTCCTAGCAGCTTCCTGTCCTTGGGAGCCCTCCAAACACCATGGCTGCTCACAGCAGCCCTTAAGGAGCTCCTCTCCCCTCCACTGGATTGCTGCTTAATTTTCCTGTTTGCACAGTTAATTTGGTTCTGTGACACTAAGCAGTGAGGAACCATGATGATCTTGACATTGGGGTGGGGAGGTGGTTGTAATTACAAGTAATGTAATCACAAGTCTCTGTGAGAGGGAAACAGAAAGTCAAAGCTAGAAGACAATGTGACAATGGAGGCAGAGATTGGAGTGGTGCACCCGTGAGCCAAGGAATGTGGGCAGCTTCTAGAAGTTGGAAGAAAGGAATGGTTTCTCCTGGGGTCTCCTGAAGGAAATCTTAAAAATACCTTGAGCCCCATAAGGCTCATTTTAGACTTCTGACCTCCAGAACCATAAAAGGATAAATTTGTGTTGTTTTAAGCCACTATGTTTATGGTAATTCATTTCAGTGGCAATAAGAAACTAGTACATGAACCTCAGCTAAAACAACTCTTAATGCCTTGGTTTCCTGCATACTCCTATTTTGCATGACTACAGCTGAATATCACGTTGTTCTTTCTCTTTGAATTCTTTCTGTGAACAAATCCTAATCTTTTCTCAGACAGATGAATGCCTTGGGCAGAAAGGTTTATGCTCAGAAAGGCAACTGTTTACATACATATTTACATTTACACAAATAACAAAACCAAGAAGACTGGAAGGAAATACACCAAAATATTAACAATGTTGGAAATATCAACTCATTTCCTGCCTTGAACTTTTATGGATTTTCCCAATTATCTCAAACAGGCATTTATTTTGTAATAAAAAGCATACTTTTACATGATTAGGTATGAGACAGTCTCAGTATTTACGTCATTCTCTAGTACTGTAGAAGTTAGTATAAGGGCTAGACCACCATGAGCTGGAAAGGTCAGGGAAGGTTTCACGTAGCAGGGAGGAATCTCAGCAAGGCCTGAAAGGATAGGGATATGGTTTGGTTCTGTGTCCCCACCCACATCTCATCTTGAATTGTAATCCCTATGTGTTGAGGAAGGGACCTGGTGGGAGGTGATTGAATCATGGGGGCGGTTCCCCCCCACCATGCTGTTCTCATGACAGTGAGTTCTCACATGATCTGATGGTTTAAAAACGTTTGGCAGTTCCCCTCCCCTACTTCCGCCGCCATGTAAGACATGTCTTGCTTCCCCTTCACTTTCCACCATTGATTTTAAGTTTCCTGAGGCCTCCTCAAGTCGTTAAACCTTTGTGTTTTTTTTTTTGTTTGTTTGTTTGTTTTGAGATGGAGTCTTACTCTGTCACCCAGGCTGGAGTGCAATGGCACGATCTTGGCTCACCGCAATCTCTGCCTCCTGGGTTCAAACGAGTCTCCTGCCTCATCCTCCCAAGTCGCTGGAATTGCAGGCATGCGTCGCCACGCCTGGCTAATTTTTTTATTTTCAGTAGAGAGGGGGTTTCACCATAATGGTCAGGCTAGTCTCAAACTCCTGACCTAAGGTAGTCCGCCCGCCTTGGCTTCCCAAAGTGCTGGGGAATTACAAGCGCGAGCCACTGCACCCAGCCTAAACCTCTTTATAAATTACCCAGTCTCAGGTAGTATCTTTATAGCAATGTGAAAATGGACTAATACAGATGGGCGTTTGAGAGGCACAGTAGCAGGCAGGAGGCATGCCTGGCAGTGGCCATAAAGTGAGCCAAGCACAAGAGTGCATTTTCCTGAGTTAATAAATAAACCCATTTGACTTAACGGGAACTTCTGCAGAGAATATACTACTACAAAGAAAAAATAATTTATCCAGCATTTATTTTATGCTGGGTACTATACTGAGGACTTTGCTGCATTATCTCATTTTAATCCTCCGAACAGTCTCATGAGGAAGGTTCTAGAATTATCCTAAATATATAGATGAAGGGATGGAAAAACACAGATGCCACATAACTTGCCAGCAAGTGGTAGAGGCCAGATGTGAACCTCAAAATCGCTCAGAGCTTATGTTTGAGAGTGGGATTGGAGACGTAGGCTGAATAAGAACTTTTAAGGCTTTGAAATATCAGGTGTATTCATTTTCTATTGCCACAAATTTAGAAGCTTAAAACGACACCCATGTATTATGTCATAGTTCTGTAGGTCAAAAGTCCAGGCAGGACCATTTGGATGTCTCTTTAGCGTCTCATAGGCCAAAATCAAGGTGTTGCCAGACTGGGCTCTTATCTGGAGGCTCTGGGGGAGAAAATCGGCTTTTCAAGCTCATCCCAGTTCCTGGCCCAATTCAGCTTCTTGTGGTTTGTAGATTCTTGTTTCCTGGCTGGCTGTTGTTGAATGTTTCTCATACTTCTAATTTCTGAATTCCTCTTCTGCCACTAGCTGAAGAACACTCTATACTTTTAAAGGGCTTGTTTGATTAAATTAGGCCCACCTAGATAATCTCCCCTTTGCTATATAACATAATTATGGACATGACAGCTCAACCTATTAATAGGTTCCACCCACACTCAAAAGGAAACATATTATATATACACGGATGAGTGTCATGGGGTCATACTTATAATTCTGCCCGTCCCCACCCAGCCGAAAGTTCTGCTTTTTGTGTTGGTAAAGGATTGTTACTGGAGGTGTTATAGAGGGATATACCTTGCTGAGTACTGGGTTTTACAGAGATGACTGGGCCTGAATGTGGAGCTGGGACTGAGACAAGGAAAGAGGGAGGACAGGGAGGCCCCAAGAGCAGAGGAGGGGCGTGAAGGCCACGAAGAGGGAGATTCGGGGGAGTGGAAAGGAGAAGACAGATGGGAAAGAAATTAAGGAGAAAGGCTTTCTGGGGCTTGGTGATTGATTTTGCAGGGCTCTCAACCTTTGGAACACGTTTGTAGTCATAATTTCCTCTGACCCTCCTTACACACCTGTGAGGCAGAAGGCATTATTCTTTCCACTTGACAAGCGAGGGAACTGGCAAGTCCCCGCACATCTCTGTGCCTCGAAGGTCACACTATGGATCTGTGGCCCAGGTCACTGGATTTAGCCTGACCCTTCCTGGAGCTCAGGAAAAAGAAATTGTGTTGGACAGATTTGTGGCCTTATATTCCTGTACCATCCTTACTCCTGCCATCCTCCTCGCTTGGGCCCATAGGCAGTTCCTTTCCAAGGGAAACAGCTGGGGAAGTTGATTGACAGGCATACTGCTGAGGACAGGAGAAATTGCTTTTAGATTCCTGAACCCTCTGCATTCTTAGGCTTGAAGAAGGTGGAAGTAGGCAGGCGGAGAGGGCAGAGAGAGGATTTTCCTCATCTCTGTAAAGTGGGGAGAGAGAATTAAAAAAAAAAAAAACCACTCTGAAAAGAGAATGGGAGGGGCTCGGAAGGGTGGAGAGTGAAAGCGGGGTGGAGAGGCCTATTGGCACCTGTTGATTATAGGTGATACACATCTACAGAGAAAAAACAGGCATTGCAGAGATTCAACAAGAAAAAAATACCCACTCACAATCCTGCAAGGCAGAAATAACCCCTTCTAAGATTTTAGAGCCAAAGTTCCCAGGTTTTGTATGTGTATGCGTGCATTCTGTAACAAGTACCTACTGTTCTAGAATCTGTTTTGTGGTTGATCACTATTGATGATAGCTGTCAGGGATGGGCCCCTGGGGCCATCAGAGTATCTGCATCTCCCAGAAAATTTCGGCAGAGGCTATTCCCTATCCCCCTCACCCTGCCCCCATGACCAGTGGACAGGCAAGCCCCCACAGGCTGGGGGAGGGGGGGCTGGGGGTGCGGGTCCAGGAAAGCAGTCCACTTAGCCTGCTGCCCTAGGCTGCCTATTCTTCAGAAACAAATCACTCAAAAACAAACAAACAAACAAACAAACAAAAACAACCACCTCATTCTATTAAGAAACCTAACCCAGTAATCTCAGCCTTCCAATGCTGACTTTTTCTCCAGTCTGCCTGAATAGGAGAAAAGCAGAATGAAGCATTTAAAATGGCATGTATTGATTGGCTTGGCTCACCAAAAGAGGGCACTTTTACTGGCCTTTCAAATGACAATTTATTCAATAGTGAAAAAGTAACTCAATTTGAGAGTGGCACTCCTTAGGAGTTGCATTTTTGCCACATAAATTATGTCATTATCATTGTTCACTTGTCATTCTCTGGAAGCCACTGGGCAAAGCACAGTTCCTGGCACGCAGGAGGCAATCAATGAAGGCTGTTGAATTAATGAGACTATAACTGGCAGGGAAGTTCAAATTTCAGAGACTTGGGAAGTTTGATGTGGTATGCAATGAGTTGAATTTGCAAAGTTTATCCCCTTTGGTCAGTACGAGGAAGATCACAGGGTTGAGAATCAGCCTGACAAGTTCCAAATCTTTTCCTTCTTAGCTCTAGCAATACTTCACAGCCTGGTTTCTTTGTTAATAACGGGGTAGACCTCTTTAGCACGTCTGTTGCGAGGATTCAAATAGACTCTCCCTGCCAAATGTTCTACAGACCAGAACAAAGAAGGTATCAGCAATACCCCTGGACAGTGTTACTGCTAGATCCTATTTTGCTAGAGACTGGAGTTTGATTTCCCAAAGGGGAGGCAGCCATGTCTTGAGTCTAGTGAAATAGCTACTTTTTTTTTTTTTTTTACAGATTCCTGCTCTGTTGCCCAGGCTGGAGTGCAGTGGCATCATCTCTGTTTGCTGCAACCTCTGCCTCCTGGGTTCAACTGATTCTCCTGTCTCAGCCTCTTGAGTAGCTGGGATTACAGGTGCCCGCCACCACGCCTGGATAATTTTTGTATTTTTAGTGAAGACAAGATTTTACCATGTTGGCCAGGCTGGTCTCGAACTCCTGACCTCAGGTGATCCGTCCACCTCGGCTTCCGAAAGAGCTAGGATTACAGGCGTGAGCAAATGCACCCGGAGGAAATAATTGTTGAATAAACAAAATGTTTCTCTTTAACTTCCATGGGCTCTTCCTTGCCTGCAATTCCAGAAACTGCCACTAGGGCCAAAGAGGTGGGTCAACTCAGGATTGCAATGGGCCATTTTTCTGTGCTCAAATGATCTGAATTTCTTTCCCCACAATAAAAGGATCTATTTGCATACTAGTTTCTTACTTATTTTATTGTTGAAGTCCTGAGGTGCATCCTTGCTTGGAGCTGTCAGTTGAAGATAAGACAGAGGATACATGTGCAGAAACCCTTGCACGTTTCTGGGTTCTTGCACGTTGGATCAGCTGATGACAACTTGGGAGAGACTGCCTGAGCTCAGTAGTTGAGACCAGCCTGGCCAACATGGTGAAGCCCTATCTCCACTAAAAATACAAAAATTAGCTAGGCGTGCCTGTGGTCCCAGCTACTCGGGAGGCTGAGGCATGAGAATCACTTAAACCCAGGAGACATTAAACCCAGGAGGCAGAGGTTGTAGTGAGTGGAGATGGCACCACTGCACCCCAGCCTGGGTGACAAAGCGAGACTCTGTCTCCAAACAAAAAAAAAAAAAGGAAACTAAACAATAAGAAAATATGACATAATGGTAGGTAGTAGTAGTGTTCCAAATACAAATAAAGCATGGTAAGGAGATAGACCACTATGGAGGTAATATTTGGGTTGACAATGTAAGAGTAAGACTTTGTAGATATTTGAGGGGAGAGGAACATTCTAGGTAGAGGAAATAATGCAAAGGCAGGAGTATGCTTTGGATATGAGGAGCCAGGAGACCAGCATGACCAGACAGCAGTGAGCAGGGGGAAGGTGGAGGGAGATAAAGTTGTAGAAATGGCCAGGGCCCAGATCATGAAACCTTAGAGGATGTGGTAGTGATTTGAGATTCTATTCTAAGTGTTCTGGGAAATCGTGAAAGAGTTAAAATTAAAATTAAAGTTAGATTATGGCAATCTACAATTGCATAGTAGATTGCCATAATCTAACTTTAATTTTCAAATGACCACTATAACTGATCTAAGAAGAAGATTGTAGTGGAGAAGAATAGTCAGGGAGACAAGTTAGAAGCCTGCTTCAGTCAACCGGGTCAAAGGGGATGGTGGGTTGGACTAGACTGGTAGTGACACAGATGAGAAGTGACAAGAGTTCAGATGGATTTTGAAGCCAGAGTTGACAGGATTTGCTGATGGATTACATGTAGGAAAGAGAGAAATTAGAGCTGATGTGACGGTTAGCCTTATTCAGAATGTGCACTCAGGCACGGGCCAAAATCACTCATGTCCTGACCCCAAAGAGACTATAGGTCAGCGGTCTCCAACCTTTTTGGCACCAGGGACTGGTTTCATGGAAGACAATTTTTCCACAGATGGGGTGGTGTGGGAGGATGGTTTCAGGATGAAACTGTTTCACCTTGGATCATTAGGCATTATTTAGATTCTCATAACGAGTACGCAATCTAGATCCCTCGCATGCACAATTCACAATAGGGTTCACACTCCTATGAGAATCTAATGCCACCGCTGATCTAACAGGAGGTGAGCTCAGGAGGCAATGCTTGCTCGCCACTCACCTCCTGCCACGGACTGGTACTGGTCCATGGCCTGGGTACTGGTGACCCCTGCTGTAGGTACTACGACAGGAATCTTAAAAGAAAAAGTCCTAAAATTTTGGAGCCAAACATGTCTGGGGGTGGGGGGTGGGGTGGGGAAAGGTTACTGGAAGAAAGATTCTAATATGGTTGTAGAGTCGGAATACTTGGCTTCAAATCTAGATCCACGTCTTACTGTGTGACTGAGGGCAAATTATTTAATTTTTTTAAATCTCAGTTTCTTCCTCTAGAGAATGAAGACGATAATTTCTACTTCCTGGAGCTGCTGTATGAATTTAATGAAGTACTCTGTGAAAAGCTCTTGGCATAGAGCTTGGCCTATAGTAAATAGTCAAAAAAATGACTATGCAACAGCCAACCCCCACTCACAACTCGTTGGCTTGAGAATCACGTATTATTATTGCTCATGAGTCTACATGTCAGCTTGGAAGCTCTGCTGATCTGGCCAGGCTTGGCTGATTTTGTGTCAGTGGCCAGTAGGCAGGTTGGCTGGGAGCTTGCTAGTCTAGGATGGCCTCACCCACATGTTTGGAGATTGGTAGGCTGTAAGCTGGAACAAGGGGGTAAATGGATCATGTGTGGCTCCTCATACAACAAGCTAACCTGGGCTTACTCACATGTTGGTGGCAGGGTCCCAATGGAGAGTGTGGCCTCTTGAGGCCTAAGCTTAGAATTGGCCCCATGTCACTTCTGATGCGTTCAAATAGCCAAAGCAAGCCACAGGTTAATCCAGATTCAACGTGTGGGGAAACAGTCAAGTATTGGATGAGAAGAACTGTAAAGACACATTGGAAATGGTGTGGATGAAGGAGGGAAGATGAATCGGGGCCATTTTTGTAATCAATTTACACATGTTAGGTACCATCATCATTGTAGTAGTGGTAGTGATGATAGTGTTGACAGTTTTGTACCCTGGAGAAAGCCAAGCCACAGGGCTCCTGGGTCCCATCCTCCCAAGAGTGGGGCTCTAGAACGGCCAGAAGAGCAGGAAAGTACTGTTCATCTGCATCTCTCAAGCTGAGCATTTCCAGCTTCAGAATCAGCTAACTCCTGCTCAAAACCATGAGCATGCAGAGTGGTGGGTTCCAGCTTCCCCTAGGTGGCCCTCATCAGACTGCAGTGCAGGAGATGGACCTAAGGAAAAAGCTGACAGGTGGGTGTTACTAGCTGCTGAGAATTCTGAATTTATCCTACAGCAGTGACTGCAGGCTTCCCAATGAATATGCAGAATGTCCTGGAGGAAAGTGAACAGGTTGCAGCATGTGGTACTCTTGGCATGCAGGAGGTCCCTGTCTTTATCCATTTGGGCTACTATAACAAAGTACCCTAGACTGGGTGGCTTAAGAACAACAGAAATTTAGTTCTCAAAGTTCTAGAGGCTGGAAAGTCCTAGATCCAGGCACTGGCAGATTCCACATCTGGCAAAGGCCTGCCTCCTGGTCCATTGGATAGTTGCCAGAAGAGGTAAGGGGGATCTCCAGGGCCTCCTTTTTTGTTTGAGGTGGAGTCTTGTTTTTTCATCTAGGTTGGAGTGCAGTGGCACAGCCTTGGCTCACTGCAACCTCTGCTTCCTGGGTTCAAGCGATTCTCCTGCCTCAGTCTCCAGAGTAGTTGGGATTACAGGCATGTGCCACCAAGCTTGGCTAATTTTTGTATTTTTAGTAGAGACAGAGTTGCACCATGTTGATCAGGCAGGTCTTGAACTCCTGACTTCGTGATCCGCCTGTCTCAGCCTCCCAAAGTGCTGGGATTACAGGGGTGAGCCATCTTGCCCAGCCTCCAGGGCCTCTTTAATAAGGGTGCTAATCCCATTCGTGAGGGCTCCGCCCTCATGAACTAATCACATACTCAAAGCCCCACTTCCTAATACCGTGATGCTGGGGGTTAGAATTTCAACATATGAGTTTTAGACATAAACATTCAGTCCATTGCAACTTCTGATAAAGCTGATGAGACTTTTTTTTGGGATTCTGGAGTCTCTTTTTCTATGGCTTTTCCTCCTTTGAGCATTCTCAGGAAGAGAGAAATTACTTCCTAAAGTAGTGACTCACTAACAGCAAAATCTCCAGCATGTGTCGTGTGTGTGTGTGTGTGTGTGTGTGTATGTATGTATGCGTGTGCATATGCATGGTGGTAGATGAAGGTGGGGAAGGAGAGAGGGGACTACTTAGGGTAAGGGACAGAAACAGATCTCTGCCTCCGATCAGGAGTACTTTTGGAGTGGCACTGCCAAAGATAGCTTTAGAGATAGGGTTAAAAACAATCCACAAAAATTCCATGCCAAGAGACAGAGAAGAGGCAGAGAGCCTCTATTTTTCTCAATTTGTTCTCACAAATGCCTTTGGTTGGCACAAAGTGCTTCTTCACAGCTCTGAAAATCACCCAGTGCAGGGTTAGCCAGACTAGACCTACTAGAGGCTCAACAGGATTATGCTTGAGCATCAGCTAGGCTTTTTTTTTTTTTTTTTAAGGGGACCACTCAGGACTGAGTGAAATTAGCTGTGTTTCCAAAGGACCTGTTAATTAGGCAAATAGCTGAAACACACAGAGCTTAATCCTTGCATGAGTTGTAGGAGCTTGTAAGTGAGAACTAGGGCTGGTTGGGAGATGGAAGCTCTAGTTGGGCTGTGTGATTTGGAGCAAGTTTCTTCCCTCTCTGTGCCTTAGTTTCGTCATATACATGGCAATAAGTTGGAACAGACAATCCGAAGGTTCCCTCCAGATACAAATTCTCTTGAATGTATGTAATAGACTATTTACCTACCTGTAGCTTAAACAGAAAGGGGTTTATTTTATACAAATTCAGAGTTAAGCAGTCCAGGACTGATGCGGCAGCTTAATGATTCTGTATGACCCAAGCTATTTCTTTTTCCTGCTTTGCCACACTTAAGAGGATTGGCTTGTTGCCTCATGGTCACTCACCTCCAAGCATCACATCTTTGTTCTATGCAGATAAAGGGAAAGGGCAAAAAGAGAATGAAGGTTGACATCAACAGAATCTGTCCTTATTTATAAGGGAAGCAAGGGCTTTGCTAGAAGCCCCAACCTAAGGATTTATGCTTATGTCTCCTTAGCCAGAAGTGTGCCTCATGGCCACATAACTGGTGACTAGGAGCTCTGGATGGGTGTTGGGTTAGCCAATCTACAGGGTTGGCTACAAACAATAAATACAAATTCATATAGCCTTGAGAGAGCATCCTTGGGTCTTCATGTCCATGGGAACTCTGGCCAGGTAGCTGGCCTCCTAATGGCCTGCAAAGAAGTTGTCTCTCTGGGAATATTTTCCACATCATCCCATAGGACTGTAAGTTCCACTAAGACACAAACATTGTTTTCTTGATCTCAGTTGGATCTTCAGGACCCAGTGCAGGACCTGGTATCTTACAGGTACATGACAAACATTTGTGAATGAATGTGTGTCCCATCAACATGTTTGGACCTTAATGGACTGGGCTACTCAGGAGATGAGGGTTTGGGGTAACTGGATTCTCTGACAGCCTGAGGATGAAGCAGAAAGGCTGATGATCTCAAATTCCAACAACACTGCTTGAGTGTCTTCCAGGTCTAAGGTTCCAAGGTAAAAAAATATATATATGCTATATGTGTCATAGTCAGGGTCCTGCAGTAAACAGATGGCACAATCAGGGTAACAGGGGAGAGTTTAGTAAGAGACTGATAACAAAGGTGTGGCAGGGTTAACGGAAACCAATAAAGGGTGGTGAAGTTCTGGGGCTAGACAGACTGGGGAGCTGCTACCACCGCTGGGCTGAAAGGGGAAGGGGAGGAAGTAGATTCCCAAAGAAAAAGAGTGATAGCTGCATCTGGATCTGTGGCTACAGCTGAATGGAGATCTGGAACTGCAACTGTAGAAATGGTCTGCTTGATAGGAGATGGAGAGGAGCATAGACTCTGGCCACTGCCACAAGCTGGGAAAATAAATTCTGCCATCTCCCTTTCTTTCTATCCACTGATCACCTGTTGATGCATCTCAGTGCTGAACCCTACTGGAAACCAGAGGGGAGGGGTCCCATTGATGCAGCCCATTGAGATAAAACTCCAGGGCACAAAGCTAGGGGGAGAAGAGTGGTGTGATATTGTGACTTGTAATAAGAAATATATATATTTGGTCTTTGTCCTCATTCTCAAGCACAGAGCTCCTAAAACTCTTGGAATCTCTTAAGTGATAGGAGTAGTAAAGGTGAATGGAGTGTCTTGTGTTATTCATAATAAGCCCCTTTCAACCACACCTGAGTTTATGTAAACGAGGTGACTTTTGGAATTTCAAGCCTTCCCCCAACGCCCCCACCCCAGTTTCCTCTGGGAGGACGGAGGGACTGAAGACTGACTTGATCACCAATGGCCAATGATTTAATCAGTCATGTCTATGTAATGAAGCCTCCATAAAAACCCAAAAGGATGAATTTTGGAGAGCTCTCAGGAAGGCATACATGTGGAGGTTCTGGGAGGGCGGCACCTGGAAGATAGAATGGAAGCTCCTCCCACTCCCCATACATTGCTCTATGCATGTCTGCCATGTGTTCCTGAGTTTTATCCTTTTATAATAAGTTACTAATCGAATAAGTGAACTATTTTCCTGAGTTCTGTGAGTTGTTCTAGCCCAAATGGTTGAACCTGAGGAGGTCGTGTGAACCTCTGATTTATAGTCAATCAGTCAGAAGCATGGGTGACAACCTGAACTTGCAATAGATGTTTGAAATGGGGCAATCTCGTGGGACCGAGCCCTTAACTTGTAGGATTTAGATGTTATCTCCAGATAGATAGTGTCATAATTGAGTTAAGTTATAGGACACCCAGTTGGTGCCCACCAAGAAGTGGAGAATTATTAATACTTGGTGTGGGACAACCCTCTCCCTCCCACACTTGGTCAAAGAAGTGTTCTGTGTTCAGTGTGGGCATGGAGAAAAACAGTTGCTTTTTCCTATACAAGTCAGGAGAGTGGCAGGTGTGGGGAGGTAGATGGAGGAACTCTGGCACAATGTATAATTTGACTTTCTCATGATTACTCTTTTAGGTGGATATTACTGTGCTTACTTTTAATGGCAAACAGAGGCCCAGAGTAGTTCAGTCACTTGTCCAAGCTCACACGGCTTGTTGGTGGCAAAGCCTGGACTAGAGCGCAGATCGTCTGACTCCCACTGCTTGTTCCATGCCACCTGCCATACCAGCCTCCTCGGGTGACAGCCTGCTCATTTCTTTGGCTTCTGGATTCTTCTTGGGAATGATAAGACCAGGGTGGGAAAGACCTGCCTTTCTGTGGCAGAATGAATTCTGCAAAGTGCAGGATTGGAAGTTGAGTGACAGGGATGTGGATTTTCTGTTTAAGCCTCTTCATAAAGGAAAGAGAACTGGGTCAGCTGTCAGCAGGGCTGAGTAGTGGGTGGGCCCCACTAACAATAGGTATTATTTATTGAACCTCTGCTATGTGCCAGAAACTGTGTTAAATGCTTCATGTACCTTATCACTAACCCTCCAAAAGCCTATTCTTTCCATTTTATTGGCCTGAAAACTGAAACACAGAGAGGTTAAAATACTTGTTAAAGGTAGAAATAGGATTCAAAATCAAGACCGTCTAGCTACAAAGGCAAAGCTCTTTCCTTTACTCTAACGGTTGTCCTTTGGAAGCCTGCAAGCCGATTTTGACCCACTTGGACCTCAGGAATTTTGCTGAAAAAACTAAAATCAGTGGCCAACACCATAAAAATTGTACAATTTCAACAAAAAATATAGATATCTGACTTCTACTGAAAAAATTGGAAGGTCAGAAGCCCTGGACCTACCTTCTTATATGGCAATAATTGGCTGAAACTGAATAAGAGCATCTCCCTTTAGATGGGGTATTTGTTCTCATTTCTGCTACAGTCCCTGCTACTCTTTATTATCTCCAGTTCTGAGGCTGACAATCAGTTGCCACTTCTTATCCTGCCTGGACTGTTGGTTCTTTTATGCTCAGCCCAGTTCACTTACATATATTGACTGCTTGGCTCCAGTAGGCATTTGGGCTTGTGTCTCCAAAGTGCCCACTTCATCCAAGATGTCTGTTGGGGCAGAAGAAGCAAGTATTGGACCTCCTATTTATATGTATGGTCTCATTCCTTATTAATGTTCATTTGCATGTTTCATAATATACTTAATATATTAATACAGTAGTCAATACAATAGTCATGGCTGTAATTTAGAAATAAATCATGCATATACATTGGAGGTATTTGCTCAGAATCATTTTTCTGACAGGACTCCAAGATGGAAGATTATTCTCAATCACTAAATTTATTATTATTATTATTATTATTATTTGAGACAGAGTCTCATTTTGTTGCCCAGGCTGGAGTACAGTGGTATGACCTTGGCTCACTGTAGCCTCTGCCTCCCGGGTTCAAGTGATTCTCCTGCCTCAGCCTCCCGAGTAGCTGGGATTACAGGCGTGCACCGCCACGCCCGGCTAATTTTTATATTTTTAGTAGAGACTGGGTTTTGCTATGTTGGCCAGGCTGGTCTTGAACTCCTGATCTCAAGTGATCCACCCACCTCAGCCTCCCAAAGTGCTGGGATTTCAGGCGTGAGCCACTGTGCTCAGCCTCAATCACTACCTTTACACTAGTTGTGAGACATTTCTTCCATTAGTCAAAGGAAGAAAAATCCCTTTGACTCCCGGGCCCATATTTTTTTTTTTTTTTCATTTGGAAAGTGGAAATATTGATAGTCTACCTTGAAGAATTGTTTCAAAATTCCAAGCACCCAGCAAACTGTAAAGTGCTCAGCAATAATAGCAGAAAGCCACCCTGGGAGAAGCCAATGGGTACTGCACATGGTGGCTGCTCCTCTCATGTCAATGTCACTCTGGATGAGTGGTTGGAAGGCTCCCTGTAGGGTGTGGAGTCATAACGCCAGAGCTGCCAGCTGACCTGGCTCAACCCTCTGCACAGCAGCAACAAGGATTGATTTTCAGGTTCATTAGTGCTGTTGATGTGCTCCTGGGGAAGACAACAGGCCCTGCTCTCATTAAAGAGAAGCAGTTGCTCCATTTCCGTCCACCTTCCCCTCACCTCCAGCCTACACTTGGTCCCTCAGGGAGAACATTTCCCATTTCCTTCAACCCCACTGGCTTCCTTTGTCCTTGGATTCATTTCGGCTTGGGGAGAGTCAAGATTTAATGGTGACTCAAACACAGGTGAGGGTGTCAGATGAGTGCTTGCCTTAGTTGTGGTCACGACAAGGTTCCCTCCCACCTGAAGGGAAAAGATGATCCTGAGACTAGGCAGCTGATAGCTTCTCAAGGGCAGGCCAGGCTGAGAGTGGGGGCTTAGGGGTCCTGAAGACAGGCCCTTTGGTGCACACAGTGGGTTAGGGTAGAATCTGAATGTTGGCTGAGGCTCTGGGACAGGATGCCCCAAGCGCTCACTTCTTCCATTCCAATGACCAAGGATGATTTTAGAGCTGCTCAAATCACCAAGGTATTAAGAGGTCAAATTAGCCAGGATTTACAGCCTATGACAGCATGGAGCAAGAAGGCCCAAATGTCCGGCTCTGCCCAGGACCAAGGACTTTTGGTGCTAAAACTAGGAAGTTCAGGGCAAGCTGGGGTGGTAAATGGACGTCCTAGATGGAGCTGGAATTCAAAATCTTGCAATCTGTCTCCAAAGCCTACGTGCCGAGAAGATCCTCTAGATTGCCCTGAGTGAGGACTGGGAGAGCCACTGAGGGTGTGTGCAATGTGACAGGCAGTGGGCTCCTGGAGGGGGAAAGAAAAAGAGCCAAAGGTAGGGATAAATTCTCTGTGTTGTTTCTCTCTTTGCCTTAGGGTGGGGCAGGCAAGAGTAGAGAGAGTGGTCTCCACATCGGCCCTGTTTGCAAAATGATATTCCAGTAGGAAGAGGGCCAGAGTGTGTGTAGATACTAAGAGCTACTGTTTATGGAGCATCTTTACATTTACAACTTCGGTCCAAACTCTTGCGAGGTAGGTTTTTACGGATGAGAAAACCAGTGCTTTGGGAGGCTCAGTAACCTCCTCAAGTGCCCCCAGTTGAAAGTGGCAGAATCTGCACTTGACCTCAGGTCTGGTTGCTTCCAGTGCCTGTGCTTTTAACCATGAGGCAACACTGTCTTCCCAGGTGAATTTTCTTAAAATATGGATCATTTCGAATTATTATTATTCGTATCATAACTCAGGAGCTGAGAGGGGTGGAGGTGGGTGGGTGGGAGATTTTTTCCATCTTTCTGTGTCTTTTGAGAGTGTAAGTATATAATACTTGACTTTGCACTATTGGCTGGCTGGGGTTAAGGCAAGGAGAGGGGGCCAAATTTCAGTGCCTTATATTTCTGACTTATTAACCTGATCAGAAGAGAAGGTCAAAGCTGTCAAGTGCAAAGCAGGTGTCCGTGGATTTCAATTATCTACCAGAACCCTCCACCTGCAACCCAGTCTGTGGCTATAATTAGGCCAGAAGATACAGGAAGGGGGAGGCTGCCTGAGCCTTGTCTGAGACTTTGTGTGTGTGTGCGGTGGGGGTGAATGGAGCTGCCACCCATTTATCAGTGTTATCGATTGTAAAATGCGCGGCTTTGCAACACTGTCTATGGACATGAACCAAAATTAAAGTCTTATTTAAAATATATGAGAGACTGATAGTCATTTAAATAGTTTAAAATAGTGCGAGATCCCACCAACTGCAAAATACTACCTCGTTGGGAGATCCAGTTCCACGACAGAGTTATATCCTTGGTCCTGAGAGTATACTAGCTGCAGTCTTCTCACATCAGAGGAAAACTCATTCATTCACTCATTCGTTTGTCATTCCACAAACATCTACGGAATGTCTCCTATGGGCCAGGCACTGTGTTAGGTGCTGTGAGGATATCAGGATGAGACTGACTAAGGTCTTTCCCTCATGAAGTCCCCAGGTCATTAAAGGAGATAAGACACGCACAAAAGTGAACATAATTCTGGGTGGACATGAAGGACGGGTGAGCATTCCAGACAGAAAAAAATGGCCTGAGAAAAGATCTAGTTTGTAAAACCAACATACTTGGGACTGGGAAGAGCCTAGTTTGGCTTACAGAGAACAGGGGAAACAGAGGAATACAGAATGTAGCTCCTGGCAGGGAAGAAGTAGCTCCTGGTGTCAGACCTGATTCCTTAAGATATGCAGATGTACAAGCCACAAATAGGTCCCAAGAAGACCTAATGGTCAATAACAAGAGTTCAATGTGGATAAATTAAACCCCCCAGGAATGACACGAACTTGGGAATTGCCAAACCTAGGGCACAAGTGATGAGGTTGGAAGTTCAGCTGAAAGCCTGATATAGGCTGCAGATCCAGTGCATTTTGCGGACAGAAGTGGAATTCAACTCAGAGGTGGGTTGTGGAGGCTGGAAAGGATGTCATGGGTTGGAGGGGACAGTGACGGGCATTCTGAGCAGAGGGAATTGACTTAAGAAAGGTGAGGAGGAGGGAAGCAGAAGGTATGCGTGGGGTGGAATCCACTGGTTTCACCAGATCAAAGGGGTCCTGCTCTAACTTTCCCCACTCTGGACAAGTGGACAGATCAGTGAGCTGAAGGGGAGCCCAGGTTTTGGAGGCAGATATCTCTGGGTTTGGTTGAATTCCAGTTTGGTTATTTACTCTGTACCTCCCTTGGCCTCAGTTTCCCCATCTGCAAAAGGGCCTTAATAAGGCTTCCCTTGTGGGGGTGCTGTGAGGACCGCAGGGTCTTAGAGCTTTGGGAGCAAGTCGCAGTGAGTCTGTCTCAAGCTGCCTCACCTTCTGCTCCGAAGCCCCAGGTTAGCTCCCTTCTCAAACCACAGGAACAAATGTAGGCACCATCTGCGTAAACGGGAGAGGTGGTACTTTCTGGCGGGCTTTTGTAGGCATGACAAAACTTTCCAGAAGCCCCCGCAGGTCACATGCTCATTTCTGAACCACTCATGACCAAGAGGGTGGGACTTCCCTTACACGAATCAGGTCGGCGCCTGGAGGTGGGAGGTGGAGCCTGTTTCTGGAGGCCCCTGGGAGCAGGAATCCCTGCACCCAATCCTACAAGAAGAGGGAGCAGACACGCAGTCGTTAGGCAGCCTGAAGGGCCTGTTCTAGAGGCAGTTTGCAAAATGCCGCACGTAGTAGGTTCTCAGTCCATGGGAACTCACCCTGTGGGGATTGGGCAGATTGCCACAGCCGGCTCTGGAGTGCTGGCGGCTACAGACAGGCAAGCTCAAGGTGCCTTTCCTTAATATTATCTAAGGTCATTAAACCTCTAAATAAAAGGGAGAAAATGGAGATTCTGAGACAACCCAAGCAGCTCAGAGTGATTGGCATCAAAATCATAATGTCTATAAAGTCCTTTTAAATCCGTATTGCATTTGACTTCTTTAAAAACCTGTAACGCTTCTCCCTATTCTCCAAGGTATAACAACATAGCCCTTTTTATTTAGTTCTCACAACCACGTTAAACTCTTCTGGGGGAAATGATAGTCTGTCCTGTTACCTCTTCTGTGCCACCTGGAGGGTCTTTGCACCTGGTGCCATAGTGATTGTGACCCTGGTAGGGGTCAGTCTAGTGAGGTAGAAATCAGTCCCTGCACTTCATAGTTGTTGCATTTGGGCAAGCTAGCCTCTCTGGGCCTCTTCTTTCATCTAGAAAAATAATAGTACCTAGCTCTTCAGGTTGTTATGTGATTAAAATAGTTTCGTTTTCTCTGACAGAGTGGCCTGTTGAAGATAAGGAGAATTTTTGAATCTGGGTAGATTGGATTCTTGCCACTTCCTGCTAGCTCATCAAAGAGCCAAACATAGAACAGGGCTATATGAAGTGAAGGAACGTGCACTCAAAAGCACGCATTCCATAATCTAAAGAAATTATAATATGATTATTCTATCATAGTAACAAGATATAAATAGATATTAATAACTAAAATCAGGTTAGTTGCTGAAAAAATACCATTCATAATAAGGTTGCATTATATAAATGTTTGCACATGTAAATGTCCTTTAATGTGCATGTACTTTAATTTAATTGCTGCATTTGGCAGGGAAAATTGCCAGCTCTGCTACTACTAGTGGTGTGATCTCAGGCAACATTCTTTACCTCTCTGAGCCTCAATTTCATTGGCCATAAAATGAGACTAATTTTTTTTTCTTGTGTTAAAGGACCACATGAGGTAATGTATGTAAAAAGACTGAAAACTGGAAAGCACAATAGTTTTCTTAGGTATTTCATCATTGTTGTAATTAATAGTCAGCCACAATGACAAGATATTCAAGGACAACGTAAAGATTTGAGCTTACAGTTTGAAATACCAACCTTAAGAATGATCCAGAAATACTAAACTCATGTGTTTTTTTGTTTTTTAAACTATGACTTCTATAAGTTGGAGACATTTGCTTTTTGAGACATTGTCTTTTTTATTTTATAATCTTTAGTCCTCATGTCATCCTCTTTAGAGACCACACAGCAATTAGTGAATTGTTTCAGACAGAAATCTGGATGGTCCAAGATCCTGGATTAAGATAGCTCTCTTTATGAATGCATTTTCAGAGTAAACAGGAAAAGTGTATTAAACCAAGCACTTCATTGTGGATAAGGAAAATCGATATCCTGTGGGTTGGGCTGTTTTTAGTCTTACTACAAAATGGATGCACTATTTATACCTGTTTTCTCCAGCCATGGCTATTAGCTCTTCAAGTTCACTCACTCAGCCACTACGATGAAGAGCCAGTCATTGTAGGTTAAAAGCAACTAATGTTAGACCCCTGCTGGCCTGGTCTGGCACTGCACCGGGGAACACAATCTCCAGTTATTAGTGGGGAAATTGGCTTACAAAAGCAAATTGCCAGGACGTCAAGGATTTGGTTTTGCCTCCCTTGATATCTAGGTGCCAATATGGGAGCAGGAAGAAAAGTAGGATTTGCCTTACAACGGAGAACTTCTTCAGGAGGAACTGGGGATTATAATGTCCCTTCAGGGCGGTTGGGGCTTGGATCAGCCTGCCCCACAAGCTCACTCTTCATTGCTAACAGCTTGTAGGCTAGCACTGAGCTTTTCCATGTGTTCACACTCATTGTTGGTTGCACTCTCCAACCTCTAGGGGGCGCAGAGGCGTTCGCCTCAGCTTTTTTTTTTTTTTTTTTTTTTTTTTTTTTTTTTTTTTTTTGAGACGGAGTCTCGCTCTGTCGCCCAGGCTGGAGGGGGCTGTGGTGCGATCTCAGCTCGCTGCAACCTCCGCCTCCCGGGTTCACGTGATTCTCGTGCCTCCGCCTACCGAGTAGCTGGGATTACAGGCATAAGCCACCACGCCCAGCTAATTTTTGTATTTTTAGTAGAGATGGGGTTTTACCATGTTGGCCAGGCTGGTCTCCAACCCCTGGCATCAAGTGATCCACCTGCTTCAGCCTCCCAAAGTGTTGGAATTATAGGCGTGAGCCACCGCGCCTGGGCCTTCAGCTTTTTCATTCTGTTGTTCCAAGACAAAGAGCCGGGACTAGGAACAGTCAAGGGCACGATAGAGCGCTCAATGATACACGTGATGCGGCTACTACAATAGGAGTCGTCGTCTGTGGGTATAAAAAGCACCCAGAATTACAATGCTTTTCCTTCTTGTGATCTGTACTTTCTCCTCTTCTTTCGTGAAACTGGAATGAAATGGGGCCCAGGAAAAAGCACAGAGCAAGCCAGGGATAGCAAGAAGGACCCAAACAAAACAAGAGCCTCAAAGGGGCAAAGCTTTTGTTTTGGGGAAAGGGATCTCGATTAGTGCTCCTGTTTGGTAGAAATCAGACATAGCAGGAATGAGGTTAGGGAGTGGTGGAGTGGTAAGGGGCTTGGCTCCACTTCCAACTCAGTGTTTTTGGTTAATATGAATAGGGAAACAATCCCTAAAGGATTGGGATTGGGGAATCATGAGAGATGGGAAAAATTCCACTTTTCTTTGCTTGAACATGGCCTAGCAGATGACCTTTTCTTCTCACAGTAGAGAGCTCTAAGGAAGGTTATCAAAATCCAAAAGTTAGGGTTTTAACTCATTTGACCTACCCGACTGGCCCTATAACTTGAAGGTCACAGTTGTGAGATGGGGTTGTACTGGGAACCAGGGTATCGTTCAACAATGTTCCTTGATCTCTTCCTCATTAGGGCTTGTGCCGCTTCAGAGTTTGGCTTCAGTGACACAAATCCACTCTTCCCAGTAAAAAAAAAAAAAAAAAAATCATCCTGATTAGCCTCCCAGAGAATGTTACGTGATTTCAGGAAGGAAAGCTGTGATTGCCAATCTGAACTTGGAGGCCTCAGTGATTTTCGGATGCACTGTTGGCTGGGCTGAGTCAGCAGAGACAAACCCACCGTTGATTTTCTAGAGAATATTCTTCTACAAGGACAGATTCTCAGACACTTAGCCCATCCCGTTAATGAATATTGAAGTCATTACCACATTTTTGCCCTTAAAAGCAATGTTACACGATCATTCTTACACAAAAAGTTTTGTACCTATGTCATATTTCTTTCAAGGAGATTTCTAAAAATGGGGTTGGATACCACCAAATTTCCCATCCAATAACCTGTTTCATTACTACATCAATCAAGTTATGATAATGATGCCAATATTGATAACTATTTTATTTCTTGATAACTTACTATGTGCCAGGCACTGTTTTAAGCACTTTTCACCCATTATCTTATTTGATCCTCTCATCGACCCAGTGTGACAAGTTCTATTATGGTCCCTATTTTAGAGATGAGGAAATGGAGGCAAAGGGCATATAAGTTACTTGTTTAAAGTGACTTAGTAAATGCCAGACCCAGGCATTCTGATCTAGAAGTTCATGCTCCTATTATTTCACTCAAAGAGAACTTACCTCTATTTCAAGAAAAGACAGCTTGGGCAAAAGGCAGCCACTGGGCTTAGTGAAGTTGGCCACTTCACCTGGGAAAGGGAGCGAACTAGAAACACTTAATTGGAAATGTTTTTATTGGAAATCTTGAGTCTTCATTAATAAAAGACTCAAGTTCAAGGTCACAAAAGGATTTCACTTCAGCTGTACCTAAGTAGCCTCTTTTTAAAATGCATAATTCAATCAACACAGTTCTACTTAACATCTGCCAAACAACTGGTTCAACTGATTTTTTTTCCAGTTAACTGGTTGTCTTGATGGTTCTGTCATGTTAGGCTGAGTATTGTGAAGTGAGATGGTGGTTTGATCCAATTCAAGGTCATACTTTGGTTGTGCATTCCTAAAAACAAAGTCACTTGATAGGTGTGAAACATCACAATAAGAACTGGGAGCCAGTCAGGCAATAGCTTTTTCCAGGCATGTTTGTTGTCCATGAGCTCTTCTAGATGAAGCTCTTTTATTCCTGGGAGAGGAGTAGGAGGAAGCTGAGGAAAGGGATGAGGAAGAGACAGAGGAAATAGAGCTGTCCCAGTAAGTGGGGACATTTATTCTTTACCATTGCTAAATGCTCTTATCTTCTAGTGGGTCTAATAATCTCCTAATACCACTCTTGTGTCTCTTCTAACTTGGAAGTTCATGAACTCTGTACGAGACAGCCGGCGACCACGTGGGGAGTGTTGTGATCTGGGTGTCACGCATACTTTCTAGATGAGGAGTGGGCTCCTCACTAAATCACCAGCCTGATCACCACATACAACATATGACCAGTTTGTTGGGGGAGGGGATTGTGGTGCTGCAAAACCCTCACTAATGAGATGGACAAAACTGCACTTCCAAGAACTCCTTTCAGGGAGGTAATTGTATGGGATAAGAATAAATAACTTGAAAGCCATTTGGAAGTGGGTGGGGTGAGACCCCAGAAAGGTTAGGCTGGAATAACAACAGATGGTCCCTAAATGGTCTTCTAAAAAGAGGGCCCGGGCTTTTGTTTCTGTGAGTGTGGTAAGCAGGTGGGGACACAAGACTCCAGCTCCCTACCCCACACCTGCCTCCATCCTCTCTAAATAGATGTTGACCTAAAATCTAAACAATAGCAGTTTGGAGGGGTGCCAAGTCATTATTCTTCCTGATATGCCCTATTTCCCTCTGGTGTTGTACACACACACCTGCTCTTACTATACCTCCCACTCCCATGTTGCTGCCTGTCACACACTGATACCCCGCAAGGCACCTGACGGTTCCTCTGATGCCTCAGGCTAACATTCCAGGGAAGACATTTGAGAATGGTTCATGACCAGATAAAAATGGCCACCTTTAGTGGCCTTCCACCCCAGTTTCCCAGTCACCATTCATCTGAGTCAAGAGGCTTCCCATGCTCAAGGCTTACTGAGCACCTGAATGCCCCGGTGCTCAGTATATCAATGCGGTAGAGATCTTAATCAAGCAGGTCAGTGCTGCTTTATTCTTTACCATCACTCAAGAGTATGACAATAGTAAGCCTGGAATGTAACCTGGAAGAGAACCAGGAGGGAGGGAGAGAAGAAGAAAGAGAGGAAGAGAGACAGATAACTAGCTTGTCAGAGCTGCACCCCATGTTACCGACAGCACCACACTGACAAAGAAGCTTGCACTATGCTGAACATTAATGTCTGTGCAAGTCCTGAGACAGAGAATTGCAGCCTATCAAACGCTTCCCTTTAGGATCAAGGGAGAAACCTTGGGGTGTCTCCTAGAATGTTCTAATGTGGGCTCTTGAGTCAATAAACAGACATTCTCTTCTGGGATGCAGTGGTCAAATCTGGGTAAGAACTCACATTTCCCAATAGCCAGGTGACCTTAAGCAAATCCTTGAATCTCTTTGGGCCTTTGTTCTCTCAACAGTTAACTCAGGAAGAGTTAGATTCATCTCTAAATCAGTATTTCCTAAAATTGTTACACAGAACTGCCAGAAAACTAGAAAATTGTTATATGAAAGCTTTACAATGCATGCGAACATATTAAAGGCTCCCAGAAATTCTACAGGAAAGAAACCTGTTTAACTTTCTTTGGCCCACTGTTTTGCTTCCCAGTTTATTTGACTGTGGTACATTATTTTTTCGTGGTGTATTAGTTCGTTCTTTCATTGCTATAAAGAAACACCTGAGACTGCATAATTTATAAAGAGGTTTAATTGGCTCATAGTTCTGCAGGCTGCACAGGAAGCATGATGCTGGCATCTGCTCAGTTTCTAGGGAGGCTTCAGGAAACTTACAATCATGGTGGAAGGCAAAGGGAGAGTGAGTACTTTACATGGCCAGAGCAGAAGGAAGGTTGGAGGAGGTGCCACATATTTTTAAACAACCAGATCTCACAAGAACTCACTATCATGACAACAAAGGGCGGATGTTGTTAAACCATGAGAAACCTCCCCCATGATCCAATCTTCCCACCAGGCTCCACTTCCAGCATTGGGGATTATATTTCAACATGAGATTTGGGTGGGGACACAGAGGCAAACCATATTGCATTTGGAGCAGTACTACTCTCCACAAAGTCTACATATGGATCCAGTTTTCCTTGTATAGCTTCCACACACATGCGTACACACCCACAGACACACACAAATGCTAACACACATGGAGAGAAAAAAGATGACTTGGGACTCTTAAAGGAACAATTTTCCTGTTACCACTGTCCCTTTTTACTTTGCTAAGATCTTACAGTGTTAGAGGTGGAAGAGAAAAGAGAGATCCTTCGATGTCTCTGACCCTACCTGTCATTTTAGGAGCATGTAGAGAACATGATGTGCCAAATGCCTCACAACTTGTCAGTGGCAGCGCAGGGATGGCAGTGAGGCTTCTCAATTCTCTTCCTTCTTCTCGTGGGAAAAGAAGGTGCCTTTTGGTGGTGCCACCTGCTTTGGACACTCATTCTGGGGTAGATGTAGCTAAAGGTATTTTTCAGTTTTCTGCATCAAGATATAATATCTGGAGTACCTCTGGATATGGACATTATCAAGATGTCAGTCAGTTTAAGTCCATAAATTTGAACATCTACTCTGTCAGGCAACTTTGTCATCATTAGTAACATAGCAGCAAACAAATAATACAACCTTCAAAGAGTTATAGACATCAACCATATGAACAAGTAAATACATAGAGTAATTTGAGGTACTTACTGTTGATATGAAAAAGTACATGGGGATGTGGTACAGAGGGCTATGAAACAGCTGTGGGGAGCATCTAGAGGTGAGCAGAGCAGCTCAGTGAGGGGCAACCTGAAGGTGGCTCCATCTACTGAATCCCTAACAGGACTCCAGCACAACAGTCACAAGCTACCATTTCTAAGTGCTTACTATGTGTCAGGCACTGTACTAAGCCCTATAGACCATCTGCTCATTTAATTGTTCAGAATTAGTAAAGGACAAATCCAGTACTAAAATCAAGTCTGTCTGCTTCTAAAACCTAGTATCAAGAGCACGCTTGTCCCATTTTCCAAAGACAGAAGACGGCATGTTGCTTTTTTTTGTGAAGATGCAACACTAGGGTCAAGTGGTTCATAATGTTAACAGTTTCCTCCCTACAATTTAGTCTAAATTTTACTTTTCACTCCATTCCATTACTCTTAGGTCTACCCTCTAGAGACCCTTCTCCTCCCCAATTACACACACAAAATCAATTACATTGTATTATCTGATGCCAGTTGTGTTTATACCGTAGAAGGCAGAAAAGTGTTTTTATGAGTGGAGATTGTTTTTCCATTCTGTTCCTTCCCAGGGGGGATCTAAATACTCTTTCTGAAGTTAGACATTGTGTGTGGTTTTGGAGCTGAGTTGGGAAGAGGATGGATACACACCACACCTTATTTATTTTCTCTTCTGTGGAAGGGTCTCAGCGGTTTTTTTTCTCCCAAATTCAATCTCTTACTCTTGAAGAATGACCCAAGCTGAGAAATTTCCCAAACATCTGAAATCTGAGAATTTGTGCCTGGAATCCATGAGGCTCATGGTTTCCAGATGGAAAGGCCGGAAGAATAGGAGGCGGAGGAGTGAAGGCAGGGTGGAGGGACAAAAAGGAGGGGGAGCCTGAACTTTGGATCACTTGACTGCCTTATGAACTAGGCCAGGTCTCTTATTTGCTCTGCAAGTCTGCCATTTGACGATGGGCCAGGCCTGAAGATAGCAGTTTTGCATGTCCTCATGAGGCTGTTTCAGTGATTATTAGAAGTCAGTCATAGTGAAATTGTCTTTTTCTGAAAGCAGTGACTGAAAGCAAACAAGCCCATGACTTGGCTATTCAGAGGGGCATAAGCCCTCCAGATGGATTTTCTCATTGTCCCAGAAATGGCAAAAGACAGACCATTCTAGGAATCCTGGCTTCTTTATATCACTTAAATATACACGATGGCGGATCCCCCGGTGACCTAATTCTTCTTCCACGTCTTGTCCTCGTAATAGAGGTAAGAGAAAGCGATTAACAGGCAAGCTTGTTTGGAGTACATAACAGTCAAGTATAATTTGGTCACAAGTGGGCTAGGTGTACTCTCAGAGGAATGCCTTTATTTGATCAGACAGGTCAGAATCTTCCAGGGAAAATATTAATTTGGGGAAAATAGATCAGAACCTACTTGTTATCAAATGGGACATTGGCTTGAGTGTTGAGGAATACCCATTTTTATTGTTATCAGTGGTTTGTCATCCTCCCCACCGAAACTACCCTACTGACACTCCCTATTGCCACTACTACCACCAAGTCAAAGAGCAATCTTGTTCCTCTATCATGGTTCTTCCTACTTAGAAGTTGAATTTCATACTAGGATATAGCCATCCAACTGGGTCTAAAAGGTCTCATAATGTGTGGAGAGAAACCAAATACAGAAAAGTTACTTCCAATTAACACCTCTAATCTCCAGATGTCCTAATAAAAACAGTGAGGCAGCAAATGGCCACCCTCAAGCTGGAGAACCACACTTCGACTCAGTGTTTTTAAGAGCCAGGGAAAGTAGCTAACCTCTTCTTAATTTGATCTCCTGGCCTGGGACATATAAATGTTTAACTACACTCTGGCTTAGGAAGGAAAGCAGAGGTGAACGTATCCTGTAGTGGCATGGCTTCAACAGAGCATTTGTCTCACCCTGAAATATAAAGGAGCAATGCCTGCCTCCTCAAGCTGAGCAGTGCCCAGAATTTATGAACTTCAAGTAAGATGTGAATCTGGGGCCTGAGCCAGGCATTATCATTGGGAAATGGTGGACAATTTCCCTCTCCCTCCCTCCTCGTTTTCCTACTGCTGATTGTACTGTTCAGAAGTGAATCACGACTTAATCCCCTCTGCTGTTAAGAATATTACAAAATGCTGGTTACAATGAAGTCACAAAAGTATTTACATAAAAGAAAAAAAGACAGACAAAGGATGTTATATCAAGTGACCAAGCTCATCATTACCACCAGCAAAAAGATAGGTATGGAAAAATCCTTGCCTGGGTACCAAATGGGATGCAGCTGATTAATTTAGACCATCTCTATATATAGTCAACATGGCACATGTTTTTACAATCATGCAGTGTTGAAAGCAGTGCATCATGGGAGAAAAAACAGTTCCAGTCACATGCGTCTGGGTTTTTAAATCTTAGCGTCTTCAGATCAGGGCCAGGTTACTCCAGAGTGCTCAATAATCCATGAGAAATGAATCCTATCTTCGTTCCAGGGCTTAGTATAGGCATTACACCAGTTAGATGCAAGCAGCTCTTTGATTGATGGCTCCAATATGGATTAAGGTCAAAAGTGGCCCTGGAGAGCAAATTCCCTAGTGAGGAATTGCCACATAACTTCATGTGTCTTTTGCTTCTGAATTCTTTCTTCTCCTAGAAACCACCAACCACAAGCTTTTCATGCTGGTATTATATCTACATAACGTTTATTCTTCTTACAGCAAAGAGCTGGAGAAATACAAGTGAGAATCTGTTATTACAGGTTAAAATGTGTTACACCCAACTTGTGCTGAGGGTCCAGTTTCTTTTTATTATCCTCCAATTTTGTTGAATGACTATTGCCTAAAATAAATGAGCAATCGACAGGGGCTTAGAAATAACAGGGATGCTTAAGTGACTTTTATGGGTAGCAGTATTTGTTGTAACATAATTTGATCTGTATTCTAGTTATTAGTTTTATTCATCACATTGGAAACTTGGCACTTCCATTGTTCATGCCATTATATGCAAAGCACTGTAGCATGAAAGTCACTTAGAAAGCTGTGAAAAAAACTCTCTAAACACCAGAGGCTCATGAAACAATAAGTTAGCTAGGGGGATATACATTGTTTGATGTAGCTAAATACTCTGGATGGTCAAGAGTTTATTCCTTTTAATTCCTAAAAGTTTTTTGTTTTTTTTTTAACCATTGGGATGTAAATATTTCTAAAATGTTTGATATACACATTTTTGCCTTCTAAGCATAGTTTTTTTTAATGTATGGTGCACAGGGTCATCATTTTAAATAGAATATTGTCCTGTGATACAGTGAGGCTCTTAAAGATTGAGATGTCTATAGACTGTTTTTGGCACTAAATAACCCATATATCAGGGCTTTTTCAGTTTTGCAGTCTACTCAAAATTTCCATCTTCTCTATTGCAGTCCTCCTTTTTCCTTCTTGTTTCCTCCAAAAGTCTGTTTCTCTCCTTTACATTTAGAAATATGTGTGAAGGAAAAGCAAATAGGTTCTGAGGAGGTGCTTGATGGCTAGATGTATGGCCTTTGTCTTACGCGTTTGCTTCATGGATTTATTTCAGTTGGTTGGAAGCCTTGTTTGCTTACTTAATTCTCAGTCATTTTTGATGGGTTGAGCAGAGGTTCTAGATTTTTATAGCTCTGCCTCAGTTACTCATTGTCAAACCACTAGTTTAGATTTTGTATTCAGGAAATAGGGACAGGTGAAGCTATCAGGTGGCTAAGCCCTAGGTAAATGAGTTGCTATGAATCCTAAAATGTTGTGACGGTTGTGGGCCATTTTTATAAGGCAAATGGTATGCTGTGGCCATGACAGCTGAACTCAGTAAGTAAACTTTAAAACAGATAAGCTCCTTTTGCTATTGTCCCTTTCCAAGAATATGAAGTTGGCCTGATGTCAAGCTGTTGGAGAGCCTTCAACATGTTTAATTAAATAACAGACTCAGTGTCAGAGCTGGCTGACTTTCAGGATTCTAAGGCTATAGCAAAAGAAAACATGGTTTTGCCTCTCTTGTTGATTTCCTTATTTATGGCCTTGGAATAAAGAAGGTGAAACAAGTCTAATAGTCCTCTCTTCCAAAAGTACAGTTTCAGGCCAGAAGAAGATTTGACTGCTACCCTTAGATTTCTTTCCCTCACTGTACATTGCATTTTACAGGCTATACAAAGCAAGACCTTCTTTGCAAAAGGCAAACTCCTTTGCCCCGAAGCCATACGGTACATGCGTGGGGGTAGTTGTAGGGGGATAAGTGTTGTTATTCACCAATACAAGGTGGAATCAGTGCATCTAGGAGAGAAGAGATTAAGGAAAGACGCTGTGAAGTCTGCTAGACCTAGGTTTAAGTTCTGGCTTCCCACTTATTAGAGTGTAACCGTGGTCACAGTACTTAATTCTCTAAATTTGATTCCTGAGCAATAGAGTGGGGAATAATAGTATTGGTGCTGTTACTATTATGATAATGTGAAAGACAACAGGAGAGTGCCTGGCCCAGAGAAAGAGCTAAGTGACAGCTCTTATTATTAACAAAAATGAATGATTTAAACCTGGAGATTACAATATTTAACAAGCACAGACACTTACTGCAGCCTGTTATTGACTTCAAGCAGTCTTTTGCTTTGGTTCTATTTCTGTGATATCTTATCTTACTAGACTTTCTGTTGGGTGTCTCTTTAACTCTTGTGCCTTGTGAAGGCCAGGAGATATTCCAGACAAGCTGAAATTCTACCTTTTTATGAGTATAAAGGAAATGGGGCCATGTTGGACCAAACAAAGAGTAATAAAATAAAATAAGAGTTGTAGCTTTCAGAGGGAAAGATAAACAAAGAAAGGGCTGGGGCAGTGGATGTGGTGTTGAGATACTGGCACCAGGAAGCAGGGAAGAAAACCTCCAAACACATTGTGGTTTGTTAAAACACTGAAGACTCCTAAGTGCTACAGTGGCAGGCAATGCCACCCCACCAGGCAGCAGTGTTCTCCGCAACTGGGGAAGAGGAAGTAGGGCCTAATGATTGCTCCCGGAGACAGAGAGTCTGCTGTCCTGGGCTTTACCAGCCTAGCTTGTTGGGTGACCTTGAGTGACTTATCTCCCTAGCTTGGACAATTTTCTCAAGGTTCTCACATAGTCCCTAGCTAACCAAAAGGGTCTGATGAAGACAAATGCGTTAAAAGAAAATTTAGAGGAGAGTCCACAAACTGTCCCTCCAGATACACCTGCTGGTGGGTTTTAGGATTTTTAAATGTTAAATGTTAATGCATTTAGGCAGGGCTTGGTATTTTCTAATTCACACAATATCTACCATCTTGAGTCTTCACATTTGGCTCCTGAAGGCCTCTGAGTATATGACTTCTGATTTCAGTGCAACCTCTGGTCCTTCAAACCAGATTGGAATTGCTTCATTTACAACTCATTCTATTTCTTCATCAATTACATGCAAATATGTATTTCTAAAGTTTCACAAAACAAAGATTTTGTTGGCCTAACTGTAATTTGCTCTAAAAGACATTTTTTTTTCTAGAAAAGATGGCAAAAATTACAATTTGACCTTCCTTCTAGTTCATCCAAATTCTAAAACTTTAATGTTACTTGAAAACATAATTTGGCACCAAGTATTCTTTAGGTTATAATCTAAGTTGCTCATAAAATTTAATCTAGGCCTGGATCATTTTACTTTGAGGAGAAAACATATCACTAAATAATAATGATCTTAAGTCTGTTCTTTTGCCACTTCCCAGAGATCTCTCCTAAGGCACTCAGGGAAAGTCAGGAGTAAATTAGACTTCCACATCTAGTGACCAAAATACCATCATCTCCAGCATTACCACAGTGAAGTATGCAGATCGTCATAAATATTTACCCCTTGCAGGGTCCTTTGTGCACAACTCTGAGAGACAAATGGCATTTCCAGTAATAGTTTATTGATTTCCAAATGCACAGGGGCGCCAAGTCCGAACATCCTGGGATAGCAGTAAATCTCTCTTACAAAATAATTTACAGTATGAAAATGATATACTGAAACATTAACTCAAACGTGTAATTCTGTTGAAAGATTCAGTGTTCCCTTGTTTAATGTAAAGGGTGGAAGGGGAAGATTCCTAAGGAAGGAATGTGACTGTGCACAGGAAAATAGGCAGAGGACAATGGATTCATTGGTTCTCCCCATTCACGCAGAGTGGCCTGTCACTGTAGAAAGACGGGTCAGGTTTAATCCTCATTGAGTATTAATCTGCTGTCAAGCCTAGTATGGGCTCCGTGGCTTTTTCTGCACCAATGTATCCATAAGTGTCTTCACTTATTTTCATTTTTCTGCTCTGGACCTTGTTCTGCTGTTTCTGGTATGTTCTCAGTTCCAAATGATACTATCTTATCTTACCAGGCAGGCCTCCAGAATCAAGAACTGCCTGAGTCTTACAGTTTCTGGAATGGGACAGGGTAGGGGGTTTCATAAGCCCTGTTGGATAAAGGCAATAATAATGAGATTGAAGTCTCCCCTATGGGCCTTCTTTTTCTCCTAGGGCTGGGCTGGACTCAGTCCATAATGAGATTTTTTTAAACATAAAAATCTGATGTGATCAGCACACAGTAAACATGCAGTTAATTTTCTTATTGAGAAGCATGTATGGAACAGCCAATACATATAATGAATGTGGAATTTCAAGAATAGCAAGGGAGCATTTTCTACTTGGGGAGAGAGGACTTCCCAGACCCTGCCACTACTACAAGGTCATGAATTCTGCATTTGTGCCCTCAGGTCTAACTGGAGTAGTTAGACTCTCAGGTCACCAAAATGGCTGGGCATCCAAGTTTCCCATGTTATTAGACATCTTGGAGGAGGGCTGGAGTGCAATTTCCTTCAGGGCTGTCACTTTGACTCAGTGCCTTAGAAGCTAACAACTTTTGCTAGGGAATTGCTCTTCTTGTAAGCAAGTACCTAAGCTCCAACTATATGGTGACACTTGTAATTAGGGCTGACAGAAATCTTTGAAGTAGTATGCAAGATAATGAAGGGGCTGCTTTGAGTTTTCCTTAGTTCTCAAATATTGTGTGTGTGTGTGGACATGTACGTATATACATATACACACATATCACACTTGTCATTTATATATAGGTACACACTCCCCCAACACACGCAAACCAGGAATCAGTAGGAAAGTCCAGATTCACTGGACTTTGAATTGCCACATCCTCACAGAGCACACTGGCCGCTAAGTTTACTAAAATATGAAGATTTCCTTTTCTACAGCAGTGAAGCTGCAGACAGTTGCAAATAAAGTTGAGTAGAAAGCAGAACACCCTTCACTTTTACTACTGCTGCAAAGTTCTATACCTTTGAAGGCCAAGAAACACTTTATTTATGGAAGACGACATGAAAAAGGAAATGTTCTCCCAACTCCTGGGGGTGGGCTCAAGTCAGCAATGTGTACTTAAAGCATCAGCTAAAGGGGAGAAATAAGGCTACCTCAATGCCATTTCTGAGCCCTAACTATAACTGTCATTTTGAAAAAGATTCATAAATTGGGATGGTCAGCGCACAGCGGGAAAACCTGAAGCCTTTTTATCCTTCTGTTTTTATGTGGACCACAGTGTGTGGTACAAAGTGCTTGTCCACAGAATTAGGGGGAGCTGGGTTCAAGATTTGGCTTGAGTATTTCCTAGCTGTGTAACTTGAAGCAAATGACTTCCATTCCCCATCTGTTTTATTATCTAAGAGACAGTTCAGGGCCTGGCTCATAGTTGTTCCTTAATACAAGTTATTTCCCTTCTTGGGCTGTCAGAGCGGAGACTCCAAGCACTTCTTGGGACTGTCCTGGATTTAATGATATCAAATCAAAGTCCCTCTCACCATCCGGAAATTCAACATTTGAAAGGTAGCCAGAAATTGCTATGAGTATCTGACTGAT
Organism: Mandrillus leucophaeus; assembly: GCF_000951045.1. Taxonomy (NCBI): domain Eukaryota; kingdom Metazoa; phylum Chordata; class Mammalia; order Primates; family Cercopithecidae; genus Mandrillus; species Mandrillus leucophaeus. The sequence continues at coordinate 301,101 of NW_012107919.1, forward strand.
TCTGGAAACATTCATTACCTGCCTCCCTTGGTGACTTCTCTTTAGGGGTTTCAGCAAACCCTGCAACCTGCAGCCAGGCAAGACACAATTCTGAGCTTTCTAAGTTTTACTGACCTGGCAGGAGGGAAGCCTCATCATACTGGGGCTTAAGGCCAAGCAGCATGCTCCAGCTCTATGGGAAGGTGGTGCCACTGCAGGAAGCATCCTAGTTTCTTACATTGATAAATGCTGCCGGCAGGAACTTAGGAGCCTGGGCAAAAGCTGCTGCACTGTGTTTAATGCTTCCCTGGTTAAAGTTTTATCAGGTGCTGAAGACAGCAGGAGTCTGTAAAGCAACTCTGAAACCCTTTCTAAGTAACAGCAAAAGTGCTTTCCTTGAGGATCAGAGATAAGTTACTGAGACAGACTGGCACACATTTTTATATTTCCATTTATATCCACTGCATAAATACTTGAATTTCCCAAATACTGATTCAAAGTAATAACATATGATCAGATATGGAGAACCAATGATCTGTCCATTGCTAATATAAGGCTACCATTTGGAGATCAAACAATGATTATTGGGGAAAGACAATACAAGCTTCCAAATCCTAAAATCTTTTTAATCTTCTGATACTTAAACTTTTTCAAGAGTGGCCACTGGTCCTTCTTTTAGGGTAGTTTTGTTGGATATGATTGGAGGTTGTAATTAATGGTATGCCAAATTCTCCAGTCTTTGCAGAGACAGCTAAAGCACCAAAATTGTCTTAGCCATTTCTTGGCCACCAGTTTGAGAGAAAAATGCTTTTTTTTTTTTTTAACATCTCAAACTCCTCTCAGCCCCAATATCCTGGCATCTTTAGTGAGTTAGGACAATCCTAACCTAGAAGCATATATGCCTGGGAGCTTCCTGGCCTCAAAGGAATAAATCATTTCACAGCATTCACAAGACTGAAAAATAATATAAATAGGACTCTTATAGTAAACAAGTATTGTGTCTGTTTCAAAACCATCCTGCAAGCACAATAATCAGCTGGCCCTATAATAGGTACACAGGTCATAGGCAGGCAGGAAAAGGGATTTCCCCCGGTGCAGGCTCCTTTGGTTCTGCCTCAGAGGCACTAGAAGTCTAGGCCCTGGGTTAGCAGCAACCCAGAGTCTGCTTGGATATGGTTCCAGTTGTATTCTTCATAAGTGAACACCAAAATACCATAAAGGCAGAGGAGAGTGAACATATAACCCACTTGCAAATAATTACCTTTCAAGATTCCTATTTTTTATCTTAACAGTCTATGTGTATGAACATTTTATTCTATAATATAACTTTTATATAAAAATAGGTCATCTCCTGACTCCAAACCATTTGGTAAGTAAAACTGATGCTTCAAGAAGATGCAGGTTTTTAAGTTTGCAGTTTTACATTCCCCTAGCACATCCCTGCTTACTCGGGAGTACAAAGCTTGGTTGTAAGAAATTGTGATTTGGAAGTAGAGAAAAGCAAGGAAGTCCAACCTCAGGCATGTCTCTGTTACTAAGAGGAGAGCGAGATCCAGGGTGTGGGAGATGATCTGAAGGTCTGTGGGTGGGGAGTGCCACAGGAAGAAGGGTTCTGGTCTGAGGTAAAGGAGGTTATATCTATATGCTGGGAGATGAGCTGAATTCAGAACACATGGAGTGGCATCAATTCTCCCCATATTGCATTTAAGCCAAATTAGGCTAAAATGGGGATAGGACTAGCAAAAACCTACAATGAAAATTCCCATTTGGTAATATACATTCCAGCCCTTCATGTTGTGACAAGCCCATAAAACCTGCAGAATTCACCCAAATAATTGTGGTTCTATTAGATCCTTTACTGACTATTTTGGAAATTCAAGCAATTTGAATTCAGAATTACTGATTTCAACTTTTAATCAGATTTCTTTGGTCCTTTTTTTTCCCCCTAAGGTCATTTCCGTTCCACCTCTTCAATCATTTTTTTTCATTTCCACAGCACTGAATTATGAATCTCAAGTCCTGGATAACTTCATATACTAAAAATATCTCTTCCTAATCTTTAACTCTTTCTCCAACACCTTTTTCCAGTCATCCACCTTAATTCATGGCACCACATTTTCACAAATGCAGAACTGGACTTTTAGGGACTGCCCACATGAGTCAATGTGGCCCTACCTTGCTCTCATTTATTTCATGCTTCAATATGAACAAAATTGGGTTTCTGTTAATAGGCAGGGAGAAAACTCTGACTTCCCTTCAAGATTATTCCAGATCCTTCCTAACAAAGCCATACTGTTTGGTAACACAATATTATGGGGGCTGACTTTCCTGAGTAAGTTCAAAGCAGCCACTGAGGGATTACCTGAAGGACCCTTCTTAATTGCTCCTGGTGGATCAAATTGGCTCTTTTCCTTGACCTACCACAACCAGAGGATGAGAAGCACACAGTCAGTAAGCATAAAACTGGTCATCCCTTGGAGAGATATGTGCCTGCTGTGGATCTGGGGACACATCTGGTGGAAGTACGTTTGTTGCTGAGCAGCTTTCACAGAAATCAGAAGCCGTTACATACACACTGTCACATACACACAAGGGGAGGGGATGATTTTCCACTGGGGGTAGCAAGCCTTCATGTGTCCTCTTCTTCACTGGCACCACTACAAAGGAAAAGGAGAACCAGGTGAGTTAAGATATCACAAGAAGGGAGGCAACCTAGTCTACTGGTTGACAGCACAGACTTTATGTCAGACATACCTGGATTTTAAGTCTTAACTACCATGATTGAGCAACATGGCCAAAGGCAAGTTACTTAGTTTCTCTAAATTCTGATTTATCTGGCCATAGGGGGATGATGATAAAACTTACTTTCTTGAGTTACTAGAGGATTAAATAAGATAATACATATAAAATGCACAGTACCTGGTATATGGTTAAGTGAGCAGCTATTTAAAGGAGCAGGTGAGAGTCATCATTCTTTTAAACTTAACTGACAAAATAAATTGCTGGTAAAAATCAGGTGTGTGATTTCCTCTAAGCCTTAAGCCATTTATTGTTAGGAGAGAAAAAACAAGGAGAAGCTACTATCATCTGCACTCTCAATGGCATTTTGCACTTGGAAAAAATCCAAGATTTCAACTCATGCCATAGGGACATATGCCACCTTGTCAGAGAAGGTACTCTACTAAGTAGGACTCCCTGGTGATTCTCTCTTACTTCTCTCATAGGCCTTATCACATTACATAATTTGTTTGCGATTTACTCTTCTCTCTACCCATGACTAGAGCATACAAGAATAGCAATACTATTTATTAACTATGTATATCTAGCACTAGCACTGGACTAGGCACATGGAAGAGCTCAATAAATAATTGTTTTTAAAAAGGAAGTGAAATACAAACAACAGGAAGAAAGGGAGGGAGGGATGGACACGGTTGAAGGGACTGGTCAGTCATTACTGCCCTGGCCAGGTTATTCCAGATGTTAGTGATGTTTCAGTGACCAAAAAATGAGTTGTCAAGCCCAGAGGCATGGCTAGTACCTCAGCTGCTCAGAGTTACAGCACCTCTGGCTTGGACTTGGGAGAGAACACTGTTGGTACAGGGACAGGGGCAAGGAGAAGGCAGAGCCTGAAAAAGCAGGAATGAGCACACTCAGAAAGGCAAAAGTAGCAAACTTGCCTAGTTTCTCCCCATCCACTTCCATAGGTCACTGTCCTTAAAATAGTAACAAGAGCCAGCTTGATCAAGTGCTTACTGTGGACCGGGGCACTGAGTTACGTGTGTTACTCACCCATTCTTCCTATTATGTAGGGGCTATTATTATCCCTCGTTTTCCAGATGAAAAACGTGAAGCTCTGAGACATGTAAAATCCTAGGGTCACATAGTAAGGTCTGTGTCCTTAAAACTCAAGGTTTAGTTTCAGTTGGATAAAGACTGAAGTGGTCAAGCTGGTAGAGAAGGAAAAGGCCTGTAGAACATCAGCTCCCAGCTATTACCTAGAAATTTTTCATCTCACAAGGGATTATCTATGTCTATATAAAAGCTGTGCTCCTTTGCATCCATTTGGGAAAGACCTTAAGGGAAAATATCCTAGGCAGCAGATTTCTAGACCTTCCACTAAAGGCAAAAACATTTCAAGAAACAGGTCCTGCAAGTTAAGGTAAGTGTATGCTAAGAGCCAAAAGAACCAACCCAGTAATCTTCATCATTCCAAAATCTGCCTTGTTTCCACTCCCCTTTCCTGCTGGTTATACAATCATGGGATGAAGGGTGCATGCCAGGAAGAGCTGGACAGTGGGCTGTCATTAAGGAGCAGTATTTAATGGCATCTGTCCCAAAGGGAACAAAGGGTCTTTTATGAAAGCTTCTCACCAGAATCAAGGCAGAGCTGGAACTGGCGCCATATTCTCCCCCTTGGTATTATATCCAAAGCAAGGTCTCATTGTTCTCTTGTCAGTTTTATTTCAAATATGAGGGCAGCATGGTGACTCTGCCCTAAGCTGCAGTTCACTTTTTAGCATTCTTGAGACACATAGTTTAAATGTTCATGGACCTAATGAAATTGTATACAGAATTTTATCTGTGTGTTCCTTTGTCTGAGAGAAGCCATACTTTTCATCATATTTTCAAAGAAGTCAACAACTCTTGCCAAATTGGGAATAACCAAATTATAAATAAACTCTTTTCCAGTTGCCAGGTTCTTTACTATAAGACTTGGAGAGTGGCTTGGGGAAAAGGTCTGAAGTCTGAACTGATAAAATCTTTTCTCATTAACTTAAAAAAGATCTGTTCTTGGGTCTGAAATTTATCTCACAGTTTAAAACATGAGATCTTAGGATACTGGCATATCATTTATTGATTACTTCATTTGCTAAATATTTGTTGACTGTCAACCATGTGTCAGTCATGATTCTGGGCACAATAATGAATAAGATGAACACAGGAGTTGCCCTCTAGGACTTTAAAGCCTAGTAGGTGAGATACAGGCTCAGGGGAGAGAGGGAGAACCTTTTGTTTTCCCCCCAGAACAGCATCTTTAAAGAAAGCATCTTATTTTTATAATAACCCACTTCTCACAATAATGAATAAGAAAAGGGATCATAACTGAATCTGTAACACAGAGCTTTGCTCAGCTTGTATGGCATCTCTCCTGGAGGGTTCAACAATATAATTAGTGTTAGGCATCATCTCCTCTCCTGAATGTTCTTGCTTCACTTTGTATATAAACTTTGTATATAAGCTAGTCTATGTTCATGAGATGATCTCATTTTATTTATTTATTTATTTATTTATTTTGATTTTGCTCTGTCACCCAGGCTGGAGTGCAGTGGTGTGATCTTGGCTCACTGTAATCTCCGCCTCTCGGGTTCAAGCGATTCTCCTGCCTCAGCCTCCTGAGTAGCTGGGATTACAGGTGCACGCCACCACACCCAGCTAATTTTTGTATTTTTAGTAGAGATGGGGTTTCACCATGTTGGCCTTGAACTCCTGACCTTGTGATCCACCTGCCCCAGTCTCCCAAGGTGCTGGGATTATAGGCATGAGCTACCATGCCTGACTGTTCATGAGATTTTTAATCTTAAATAGTCTATAAAAGTCTTCACTTTCTGCAAGGGAAGTAATACAGCCTTCTACCTCAGCCACTTACCACGCTCCTCTGAAACACCTACCAGTCACATTTAGACTTACAACCAGAATGGGACTCAGATGTTAATGGCTGTTTCACTTTTTTTTTTTTAAATAAACTAAGGGTGTTAGGCAGACAGCCCATTCTATAGCAGGTAATGCCAATGAGAGAGTCAGCATTACATAATTACTCTGATGTCACCAGACTGAACTAGGTTCAAATCCCTGTTATGAACTAATAAACGGTGGGATCTTAAGTCACTAACCTCTCTGAATCTCAGTTTCGTCGAAATGCTATCTTCCAGGGTTACTGTGAAAGCTTTATGTATTTTATGCAATACAAGTGATAAAAAATGTTAACCTTCCTCAACCCACCTTCCTTCTTATCCTGAATAAAAACCTGCCTCCTCCTGTCTTTCCCTCAAATGTTCCTAGTTCTGGCAGCTGAAACATTACATTCCAGAACAAGTGTGTTCCTATCCCCAAATACCCTTCAAATATCTGGAGAGCAACAGTATCCTGCTTTGCTCACTTGGAGAGTTTTGTAAATGACAACCCAGACCTAATAAAATACAGGTACTAACTAGAAAGGCTGAGTATCACTCTGACCCTTCTAGGTGGCAGGTCTCGAGAAAAGTCATGCCTGCAAACACTGGGGAGAACAAATACGGAGTGAAGTTTAGTTAACCGGCCTTAGCTCAGTCACTGATCTAGTTTGAGGGCATTGCTGTATCTAAAAGTGGTGGCCTTAAAACTGGGGTACCGATACCCTTGTGGTATGTAATTACCTTCCAGGAAGTATTTGGGCCTGGGTAATTTTATGAAAATTAATGTCCAAATCCTTAACTTCCATATATACTGCTTCCTAAAACTTATCTCCTCAGAAACATGCCTGTGCTCTATAAGGTTCTTGTTTCAGCCACTCCCACTTTCCAGATCACCATACTCCCACACTTCTGCAGAAATGCTACTCTCACCCTTCTGAATCTTAGCATGTAACAATTTTAGAATGTCTCCCTTAGAGGAGTCCTATGAGAGAATGGCAAGCAATAGTAAAGGAGACAATCTCTTTTTTCATTTAGGCAGGAAACTCTTGGCAAGGCTGTGTGTTTTATCTATCTATCTATCCATCAATCTAACACTTCAAATTCAAAAGTGAGATGGTTATCATGAGGTGTGTGCTAATGTTTATTGGTATTGAAAAAAATGAAATCAGACTTAATCTGACAGAAAGCAAGTCTGATCTGGCTGGATGGTTTGACCACCAGAACTGGCTTTGCCAATTAGATTATATAGTGTACCTTGCTTGTAAATTTAATAAGCTAAATTAACAGTGCCAAAGTTTTGACAAAAATATATATAAAAACTCATATAAACTACACAATATGTCAGTGATCACACCCTTAGCAACTATTTACACTTGATATATGATTTCAGGAATTAATTTAAAAATGTGCAAAAAGGCACATACTTTTAAATTTTCTTTTAGGGGATGTAAAACAAAAATGTTCAGCTAAAGGAACTGGGAGCTCCTAAATTCTGACCAGGAGGATAGTGTGAAATTTAACACTTTCTTGGTTGTGGGTAGGGGTTGGGGTTACAGAATGAGACTAAGGCATCCCAGTCAGCAGAATGCTGTATCCCTTCTCTGAGCTGGGCTCACTGTCTGATGTGATGCCTGTGAAACTGAAATGTCAGAGGCATGCCATAAGCCCCACGTTCAGACCCTAAACACCTGCTGATAAAATGATCATATTTTATCATAATCATTTTACAGTGTTTCACTGACAATTTTTTAGTTACGCTGTATACATAGGCAGCTCAGCTTTTTGGCTTCTGTCCCCAGATTGTAGGGGTATAAAGGGGGAGTTAATAAATCAGGTAGCAGGCATTCTAACTTTGCAAGTTTAACAGTTTCTTTTCCTAAGTATAGAGTACAACTTAATGTGACTTGGCATCACTCACGCCTTCTGAGTTCTTAGTTATTTATTAATTGATTATTGCTGTAAAAGGATTATTTAACTCAGGAGGATGGAGAAATTAAGAGTTATTGACAAGGGAGGAAGGCTAGATTCAGCTGAAATTCAAAAAGATAGATTTAATATTCTCCAAAAATTATACTGCCTGGGCATTGTACAAGGAGCTGATTGGGAAGTCTCATGCTTTCAGTATCTGAGGAAGTGGTTGCCTAGTTGCAGTAAATATGCGATCAGCACTGCTGGAGAGATGGACTAAACAATCGGATCCAGGGACCTTTCTTTACTAGACAGAGCAGAGTTGCCTTCTTTGTCCCCTCTGTCCCACACTCACCTGCCCCAACAGCCTGAACTGAAAATAAGGTTACTGTGCTTTAAAGGATCTGAACTTTACAAAATAAAGTAAAACGTCCTTGGTCTATTTTGGGCTAACCGAGAAAAACATGATGAAAATACTAGAGTTCTAGTCCTGGTTCTGCTGTGTGACTCTAGGACCCAGTATCCTTATCTGGGAAATTAGGATGCCTTGCATTTTACGCAAAATTTAGGAAAACTCCAAACCAGACAAAAACTAATAAAGCTTCTCTCCAACATACAGACTTGCTGAGCTAATTAATTTGCTCTCATTTATACACCTGTCTCTCTTTGCTTCCTGTGCCCCCCTCTATCCTATCTAATCTTGCTGCTGCTCACTCTTTGGGTCCACACCACCTTTAAGAGCTGTAATACTCGCCGCGAAGGTCTGCGGCTTCATTCTTGAAGTCAGCGAGACCATGAACCCACTGGAAGGAAGAAACTCTGGACACATCTGAACATATGAAGGAACAAACTCCGGACACACCACCTTTAAGAGCAGTAACACCACAAAGGTCCGCGGCTTCATTCTTGAAGTCAGTGAGACCAAGAACCCACCGGAAGGAATAAATTCCGGACACAGTACTGCCTGATCATTACCTAGTGTAGACCCAAGAGTAAGCTCTGCCATGAGCAAAAGTCCCATGATTGTTTATTTCATCATGGACCTTAAAGTTTGACTTGGCTCTAGCCTCACTGCAATTCCTTCTCAGACCACAAGGGCAAGGGCTCGGGCTCTTCTCTCTCTAGTTCGCATTCTACTTTATCCCACGAGCCTTCTCTCTTTCAGTAATGGCCACTATTCACAGAGGGCTTACTTAATGTTCCACAAACTGTGCTAAGAAATCTATATACATAAACTCACCGATAGCTTCTGGTATTATCTCCATTCTACAGATGAGAAAAATGAGGCCCAGAGAGGCTGCAAGACCTGCTTAAGGTACATGACTTGTAAATAATAGACCTAGGTTAAGCAATCAGACTCTAGATCCCGAGAAATGAACTGACCTTGGGTAAGAGATGAGCCTGTCTTTTCTGATCCCTAGTTACCCAGCTGATAAGTAGTGGCCATTTAAGTTTTCTGAGGCAAAATGTTTTCACCTGAAAAAATGGGATATTAACACCTACCATGAGGAGATGGAAGATACAAGCAAGTGCTTTTTTAAGATGAAAAAATGCCAGAGATGAGTAGGATTACTATAGAAGAAAAAGAAGAAACACAGACCTGAATTTGTCTCAGCCCTCACAGCTGACTCTGTCTCTCCACACCTATTTAGGGACCTCTGAGAGAGCCTTGCGTTGGGTCTCCCGCATGACCTCAGGCCCACACTCCTATACTTTACTTAAAGAGTGAGGAGTTATGTTCCCTCTCCTTGAGGGTGGAATATCTACATACATTATGTGAAATACTTTCCGAACATGAGTTTTGTTTCTTCTTCTTCTTTTATTTATTTGATCATTTATATCAGTATGGACTCATGGATGTTTATTTTATTCTTTGGGTTATAATCCAGTATTACTATTTTGTTGCTGAAACTGCTCAGCTTTGGCCTTTGAAAGCTCTGTTAGTTAGCTCCTATGTTTCATTGACATATCCCCATCAAAACGGGTTTTCTGTTTTTTGTTTGTTTTTGAGCACTTCCCTACTTTCTAGCACTACAGAGCCTTCAGGCTTAGCTGTCTACTTCCTCCTTGGCACTGACCACAGTGCCAAGTCTGAATTGATCTCCATGCACTTTGCAGCCTATTTACTGTTTTTATAGGTGGCTACCTTTCTTGCACTTGGCAGGGCCTGTGTGGGGATGGCCTACTTCTATGGAAGATTAAAAGGAGCCAGCAGGCCTGCCCAGGCAGTGCCTTGCAACAGGGAGGTGACTGAACGGAAGTAACAGGCAGGCTTGTAGCGTGCCAGTGTCCCATCTGCTCTCAGAATTTCCTTCTTTAGTCCTTTACTGCTGCTGAATTTAGAGTAGAATCATTTACAGCTTTTTTTTTTTTTTTAAATTCAAAGAGTAACTTTTGCTTTTTTGTTGCTTTTTACTTTCTGTAACAAACAAGTATTGGTTCCATAAAAAAGAAAAAAAATTCCATTATGTTACCACCAGGGATAATCACCATTGTCACAGTGAAATATATTTCCCCATACACCTTCTATACATATATAAAAATAAATATCTTTTACAAAATCAGCTTATACTTGACAGCCTTCTTCACAGTCTGCTTTTTCCACTCAGCTATCAATCATGAATGTCATATCAAGAAATATATTTCTATAAGATTATGATCATGATTGATTTGTATGGATTTATCATACCTAATATTGGGCATTTAAATTATTTCTACCTTTTCACTATTATCCACATCTCTGTGACACACATCATTGTGGATGAATCATCCTTAGTTATTTCCAAAGAAAAATTCCCTGGAGTTTCCTTCTGGGTCAAAAGCCTTGTTTGCATTTGTTTTATAAGCTTTAATTTTTAGAACAGCTTTAGATTTACCAAAAAATTACAAAGATAGTACAGAGGATTCCCATACTTAGTCTCCCCTACTATGAACATCTTATATTTGCATGGTATATTCGTTGCCAATGAACTATGAAAGGAAAATAAATTTGGGGACCCCAAAATCACTAAGCCAAAGGGAAAAGTCAAGCTGGGAACCGTGATCGGCAAACTTGTCCCCCATTTTGTTCCTAAATAAGTTGGCTACAAAGATTAAAAAGCTACATACCTCCCTCATGAAGGACAGACAACACTCAAAGTCATCCCTCGGCTCACGTGAGACAAATGCATATCCAATTGCTTCCTTTGATTCAGTGGAAAGCTAATCAGAAACTCAAAAGAATGCAACCATTTGTCCTTTATCTACTTATGACCTGGAAGCCCCCCTCCCCACTTTGAGTTGTCCTGCCTTTCTGGACCACACCAATGTATATCTTACATATACTGATTGACATCTAATGTCTCCCTAAAATGTATAAAACCAAGCTGTGCCCCGACCACTTTGGGGACATGTCATCAGGACCTTCTGAGGCTGTGTCATGGGTGTGTCCTTAACCTTGGCAAAATAAACTTTTTAAATTGACTGAGACCTGCCTCAGATATTTCAGGTTCACAGAACCAATACTGATACCTTCATACTAAAGTTCATATTTTGCGATTTCCTTAGTTTTTCCCTAAAGTCCTTTTTCTGCTCCAGATTTCACTCAGTATACCACATTTCATCATTAAGTCTCCATAGGCTCCTCCTGGCTGTGATGGTTTCTTAGACTTTTCTTGTTTGTGATGGTGAGGACAGTTTTGAGGGGTGGTGATCAGGTATTTTGCAGAATGTCCCTCAATCGGAAGTTGTCTGATGTTTTTCTCACAATTAGGCCATGGTTATGGGCTTTTGGAAGGAAAATTACAGAGGTAAAGTGCCATTATCATTACATCATATCAAGGGTTGATACTATCAATATGACAGCACTGTTGAAGGTGGCCTTGACCACCTGGCTGAGGTATTGCTTGTCAGGTTTTTCTATGGTATGGCTACTCTTTTTTCCCATTCCCACACTGTATTCTCTGGAAGGAAGTCACTACGAGTCGCCTATACTTGAAGAGTGAGAAGTTATGTTCCCTCTCCTTGAGGGTGGAATATCTACATACATTATGTGAAATACTTTCGAACATGAGCTTTGTCTCTTCATTTATTTATTTGATCATTTATATCAGTATGGACTCATGGATGTTTATTTTATTCTTTGGGTTATAATCCAGTATTACTATTCTGTTGCTCAAACTGCTCAGCTTTGGCCTTTGAAAGCTCTGTTAGCTGGCTATGTTCCATTGACATATCCCCATCAATACCGGTTTTCTGTTTTTTGTTTGTTTGTTTTTGAGCACTTCCCTACTTTCTAGCACTACAGAGCCTTCAGGCTTAGCTGTCTATTTCCTCCCCAGACCTAAAATCAGATATTCTCCAAAGGACACAAGAGATATGGTTTTAGAGGCATTTGATACTACCCTCCAGAAATCTTATGTTGATTTACAGTCATTACTCACATTGGCACAAGAATGCCCATTTTCCCCACACCCTTGCCAAGAGCAGGGCAATTTCAAAGTGACTGCAGGGAGATGACCTGGCATGGGATACAGTGTGTGCATATATATGCATGCATGTGTCTATCTGTTCCATCTCTTTAAAATAACTTCTACGTTACTCAGTTTCCTGTTGAACTTCAAGAGAAAAATGCCCTGGGGCCAGGTTTTTCCTTTTCTTTGCCCTTACATTGACCTTCCCCAACCTCCCTTTCCTTCCCCTAGTGCTGCTGGATTTTCTATCACTGGCGATCTCCTGTGATGAGGTCTGAAAGGAACCTTTCCTACACCCTCTATTAGGGCCCACGCAATTTCAAGGGGTGGAGAGTTAGAAGCAGAAATTAGCCCAAGGATTTGCCTTCCCTGCTTCCCGTACCTTCAGGAAATCCACCTGACCCAGTTTCCTCATCTTCTCTCGGCATGTGTATAATGGAAACCAAATCTCTCTCAAGCAGTTTCCTTCCATAGAAATCTTAAACATAAGATAAGATTTAGTAAAATGCTGGACTTCAAATTTCCTGTTGCCTCAGCTGCTGTATCTCACAAGTTACCAAAGAAAAAAAAGAGAAAGGATCAATAAATAAATATACTTGACACTGATTTCTAATCTCTGTCTGAATAGAGACTCACACCATGTTTGTGTGCATGCACATGAGTGTGTGTGAGAGCGAGCAAGCAAGGCAGATACACACACACACAGAGGCAAAGATACAAAACGCATGGGTGCGCGCGCGCGCGCGCACACACACACACACACACACACACACACAGAGAAAACAGTTCTCAGTAACTTTGGCAGTCCCATGATGATGACCTTCAATTGAAGTTGGAAGTATACCAATCCATAATGTCCTAGTGCTACTTTTCATATGGCAGCAGGTTATGAATATGGACCTAGGAGTTCAAAACACCTGGGGTTGAATCACAGCTCTGCCACTTACTAGCTGTGAGATTTTGAGGTCGGTGATCATACTTGGAAATAGTGGACAATGTAGTACCTACCAGGGAGAGCTGCTGGAAGGATTAAATGAGATTAATGTATATGAAGTACTTGGCAGATATATAAAGAGCTTGACATAGTACCTATCACACAGTAAATGCTCAAAACATTTTGTAGTTATTTAATGACATCACGTGAAGAAACCAAGACTAAGAGAGACTAAAAGTCATACAATGAGTTGATGGTAGAGGGAGATCGACTGGAAGTCAGTTTCTGGCTCCTGAATACATCACCATACCTGTAACACCCATTTCCTCTAAAACTGCTATCTATTAACAAAAAACTAGAGGAGTTAACACTGTTGTCACCTGTACACTCTAGGTACCATGCTGTCATTCCAATGGGCTAAGATTCCTTCTCAAGTTTGTCCTCTTAGTGTACAGGCCATTAAAAAAATAAAGACAGTAACAGCTATCATGAATAAGAACGCATTCTATGTGCCAAGCATGGTGCTCAAAACCTTAGCAGCACCATCTCCCTATCCCACTAAGTCCAACAGCATGTCCTATTGACTCACCCTGCACAACCTCTCCCATGTGTGTCCATTCGTCTTCTCCACTGCTGCCACCATCTCCTGCTTGAACTACTGGAGTTGCTTCTTGACTAGTCTTCCTACTTCTAATCTTAATGCACTATTGCCTATTATTCAAACTGTATTCAGAGTAACAGTTCAAAAACGTGCAATAGATTATATCAGTGCCCCATTTAAAAATCCTTCAATAGCTTCCTATAACCCCTAGAACAAAGTTCATAGCACACAAATTCCTACATGCTTTGGCCCCTCTCTCCCTTTCAAGCTTGATTCATGCCACCTTCCAGCCACGCTGGCTTTCTTTCTATTCCCCAAATAAGCTGATCTTGTTCATGCCTTAAGGCTTGTGCTTTGCTGGTCTGCCTTAGAGCTCTTACCCTCACATCTTGGAATGCAAGACTCATTAACATTCAGGTCTCAGCTCCAGTATCACCTTTTTAGATGCTGTCCTGGACCAGGAAATCTAGAGTAGCCACCCCATCCCTGTACTATTACACTATATTGCTGTATTGTCTTCATAGCACTGATCACTATCTACAATTATTTTGCGGTGGCAAAGGGCTTTAACTGTTTTGTTCCCTGCCGTATCACCAGTACCTGGTAATGTGCTTGGCACTGGTGAAACCACAACAAATATTTTTGAGTGAATGAATGAGTAAATGATCAAAACAATCGTATAACACGTGACTGTTCAAGAAGCCTTCCCAGGCAAACCATGGGCCACTTGCTGGTCATGGAGACACTGCCTAGGAATCTCACGAACAGCTTACTTTGACAGGTAAACCCAACCTCCATTTCTTTTCTAATTGTCTCTGCAATGACCAGGCACACATAACCACTGGAGCTCTAGAATGAATTAAAATGCTATATCATAAACTGATTATTCTTACAAACAAATAAGCCTTACTAGAAGCCATATGAGTAAAGGATGGTGTGGCCCATGGACAGGGAATGCTGTTGTCACTGCAACAGCAGTGACAAAGCAGAAGTAAGCTCATATCCAGTCCTCCCTAAACAAAGAAACCTGAAGAACAAATTCATCTCCATGAGGAAATGTTCTCATCTGGCTTCTCTATAAAACAGCTGTGAGTTTGCCAACTTCTAACTCTCCACAACCCAGCTGTGAGCTGTTCTCAAGGCAGGCTTGGATTCCAATACTTTATCCACCTCTTACCCTAACAGTCTACGAAGGGAGAGAGATGAGGATGATATCAAGTCAGCAACGCCAAGATAGAGGTGAGGGGATACTTAATTCATGGCTCCCTCTTTCCCTCAGATGAAATGTCAGCTGAGGCATGGATCCAGAAGTGGGAGAGCTAGGTTAGTTATTGTGGTGGTTGAGACTGATCATGGAAAAAGCACACAACTAAGTTTCGAGACCCCATTCTAGCAGGCATTAGCGGCACAACCTTGGGTGAGATGCCTCTTTAAAGTTTCCATATCTGTAAAAAGAGGATAATTATACATTATAAGCACTTACAATTAATAAATGGATGTTATTACTTGCTAGACACTGAACTAATCACTTCACCCAAATCTTCGCAATCAGTTTGCATAATCCTGTGTAATAGCATTAACACTCCATTTTACAGACAAAGAAAATGCAGAGTAGACAAAGGAAGTAACATCCCAAGGTCCCACAGCTAGGCAGCACTGAAACTACCAAGGACTGGCTCTTGTTTTTGGCCCTGGGCAATGACGAGGAAAGGTAGCATATGAGGGGGCTTGTGACATCAGCTGGCTGCATTTATTCAGCTTGGTTATTAGTAATGCTTCATTACTAGTAGCAGAGGAAGTAACTGGTACTTTGTTACTAAAGATGTTCTAAGGCCTTGGCAGACTCAAACTCCAGTCTGGGCACTAATTACTTGAAAACTTTCTCCTTGTTACAGGGGATCCCAATAGTCTCTTAGTTTATTTATTTATTTTTGAGACAGAGTCTCACTCTGTTGCACAGCCTGGAATGCAATGGTGTAATCTTGGTTCACTGTAACCTCCACCTCTTGGGTTCAGGCGACTTTCCTGCCTCAGCCTCCTGAATAGCTGGGATTACAGGCACACACCACCATGCCAGGCTAATTTTTGTATTTTTAGTAGCAACGGGGTTTTACCATGTTGGCTAGGCTGGTCTCGAACTCCTGACCTCAGGTGATCCGCCTGCCCCGGCCTCCCAAAGTGCTGAGATAGTGTGAGCCACTGTGCCTGGCCCCAATAGTGTCTTTTTATTTGTTTGTTTTTTAAAAAAGAAGAAGCACAGCTAAATTTTTTTTTTTCTTTTCAGTTTTTACAACTGCAGCCGGTCATGACTTTCCTGTTGTAACCTGGCTGCAAAGTGGCCATTTCCCTCAGATTCTCGTCTTGGTTCTTGTGCGCTCCAGCAAACAGTCATGTAAAAGGGCCTGCCACCAAGACCTGTTCCCCAGAACTTACGACAGAATCTCGTTGGGTCAGATATTGGTTTCATTTTCAATCCTGCCTGTCCTGCAGTGAGAGGCACCAAGGTCTCACTCATTTAGTTAGGTTACATAGAAATATCTTTCAAGGTTTGAGCTGATTTTCACTACACCCTACTAAAGGATGGAATCTGAATTAAGTGAAGATGATGTCTCCTGTCTGCCATCAGGGAACCAGTGATACAGGTGGTCTGACACATCACTGCTCTGCCCTTGTAGCCTCCAGAGGTTCCGGGCTTCAGTGCACCTCAGCATCATTATATTGTAAAAGTCACTATTTGTCACTTGAGCTCTTTGGAGGCTGCATTTGTTTCTCATTCACTATTTTACCCCTAGTTTAGCAACATGCCTGGCACTGAAGACATTTGGCAGCTGGCATATGGCAGCTCTCATAACTTGCTTTGGCCTAGAAGGAGGGATTTCACCGGTGAGATAAAAGGTGGGGAAGGTAAACCTTCAAGGTAAAAACTACATCCAGCAGGAAAGCAGACCTTTCTCTATGAGCACTAAGATCTGTCTACTGGAAGAACTCCTAAAGGAGGTAGTATAATACGTTAGGATCATCCACTTTGGAATGAGACCAGGATTACTTACCATCCAAACCCTTCAGCTCTGAGCTGTGTAACTTTGGCAAAGCTATTTAACATCTTCTAGGCCTCAGTTTCCTCATCTGTAAATCTGTGAAATGGAGAGTCATTCCTTCATTTGTGCTTTCAGTGAAGAAGTATTTATTGAGTACCTCTCAGTATATAAGGCATTCAAATAGGTAAAATAGCAGTGAAAAAGACTGACAAAGTCCTTGTTTTCATGGAGCTTAATTTCCAGTAAGTTGACAACAAACACGTAAATAATTTCTGATAGTGGATATGAAGAAAATAAACCAGGATGCTGGAATAGAGAATGATGAGAGAGAGAGAGAGAGAGAAAGAGAGAGAGAGAGAGAGAGAGAGAGAGTGTGTGTGTGTGTGTGTGTGTGTGTGTGTGTGTGTGTGTGTGTGTGTGTGTAGGGGCAACTCAGGAAAGGGCAGTATCAGGATCCACCTCTTAGGAGTTGATATAAATATTAAATGAGATAATGGATAGAATGTGTTCAGCCTATTGCCTAATGAGTACTCAACTAAAATCAACTGTTTTTGTATCACTCCCATCCTGAAGTCAGTGGCTATTCTTTCACCTCGCAGTGACTGAGCCCCAAATACACGCCAGTGATGGAACACAGTGGTGTATCAGATGTCTCTACCATTCAGGAGCTCACAGTATGGCAAAGAATGTAGCTATAAGCCATAAGAGAAGAAGTGCTAAATTCCACCTGCAGAGTCAGAGAAGACTTTATCACTGAGTGTTGACAGATGGATTGGTATTTTCTAGGAAGACAATGGGGCAAGGAGAGGGGTGTGCCAGGTGGAGGGAACAGCTTGAACAAACTTTGAAGATGTGAAACAGCTCGGCATGCTCAAGGAGCTGTGAAAAATTCAGAATGGCTAGAGATAAAATGTGCGAGGGTCCAGAGAGAGAACGTGTCTCATCAGCAGCTCCTAATGCTCATCTTTATGGGTCATGCTAGAAGTGTCTCCTAAGAAAATGAGGGGATGTAGATGGGAAAGAATAGGAGATGAGAAGGGTGTCAGGGCTCCATATGGCGTCTACCACATTGCCAGCACTTCAAAATGTGAACAAGGGCTATGCTTAAAATATACAGGCTGTGTTCTGTGTGACACTCCCTGAGGCAGCATAAGCAGATGTTTCAGGAAAAAAAGAAAAACAAACACCCATTGGTAACTCAATATAAAGCCTACATGGGGGCCAGCAGGCATTAGGCTGCTCAAATGTGATGACATCATCAGCACAGATCTGCGACTCAGCTTGGAAGAGTATTACAGGTGCCAGTGTCATGATGCTGGGGGTCTGGAGCAAATGGACACTTGCTCCCAAGCAGAGGCTAGGGCTCCCTCTTTGTCAAAGCCAGACTCACTTGTCCAGGAGTCTAAAGTCCGTGCCAGGGACAGTGAGAGGGCTCTGAAATGGGAAAACAAGAAACCATGAGGAGGTGTCTTATGTCTAGTTAATAACTCAAGCATCTCTGCCAGCATGTCTTCTCAGATGAGAAGTGGATGTTTATGAAAGGGAACAGAGGGTCCCTGTTCTCCCACTGCCTGGTTTCTTCCCTGTTTACTACCCAGTTCTACCCCTGCCCTTTTAGTAAGTGTTCTTGTTACGAGTTTCCCTAGGAAATGGAAAAGAAGGTAAGAAAGCTATCCCTACCTGCACTCCAACCTCAATATTCCAAAAGCTCATGATACAGTCAACAGGCCTGGACTGTAGGAAATCTGCCCCTCCTGGAAGGAGGGTTGCTTGATGTAGACAGCAATGAGATGAACATCACATCCAGTTTACTTTCAGCCAATCTTACCAGAGGCTCTCCTTGTACTGCAGTGCAGTGCCGTCAGATGAGAGACAGCACTAGTCTGGTCACCACTAGATGATCCAAAACACATAAAAACATCAAACAGAGCTGAAGCAGGGAGAAGAGAGGAACTGAAGACTGCAGCTTTCCATCCTTTATATGTCACTGCCTAATCTCAAGACTGAACAAAGCCCAGTGCTTTGAACTCAAAGGACTGCTCTATGTACTGGAGGAGGTAACAGATGCCAAACATGAGAGCATGTGAAAAACAGCAAGGCCTTTGCCACTTTTAAAAGATATCCCATAAGTCATTAAGCCTAAAGTCCCTATTAAAGTTATTCCTGTAGTCTAAGGTGCTGCACTTAGAAGGTTCCTGATAGTTTAGCCCCTAGTTAAAAATCAGTATGTATTATAAGACAAGAGTATGCCATGGGACCACCATAAACCACTTGAGTGCAGAAGAGTTTCTGGATGAGCCAGCTGTCATCTTAGGTGTTGGGATGAGGTTAAGTTTTGCTGGGGGAAAGAGAAATGATAATCTTTAAAGGGTCAGGACTAGGGCATAAGTACGGGTGCTGAAAGAAGCAGATAAGGATTATTAAAGAACATTTTGCCCTCCTCCCAGTTTTTCCAGAAGCTGGCTCTGCTGTGACACCCAAATGACATAATTCTACAACTTTAAACCTGTTTCATCCATATGAAGAAGAACCTGTTTATGGCTTAGTGTCAACAGAAATCAAGTGTCATAAGATGTATTTACGATACCTGGAAAGCACTTGGTCACCAATGGCCCAATTGCAAGGCCCAGGCAGAATGAAACAGTGTAAATACCCCAAGGAGCACCAGGGGAATATGCCTCTTAGAACTGAGTAAGGCCCAGTCACCCTCTAAGACTGCTTAATTGAGGGGCATCTGTCAGTAATTTGGATGACAGGGTTTCCTGCTGTCAGAACTCTCAACCTTGCCTTTTAGGCTAAGAGGAGCAGGAGTGCACAGAGAAACCAAGGCTGAATCCAGTCCTTCTACTTATTAACTGAGACCCCTCTGGGCAAAACTTACTCCACTGGGTCCCAGTTTCCTCACTTGTAAAAGAGGATCAATGATTCCCAGGTTCTTAATGAATGTAAAAACACACAGCACAAGGTAAACTATTAAGTGATTATCTTTCTCATTAAACACTGTATGAAGCAGTACCCTATACATACTAAACTTTCATGACATATTGCTATGTCCCCTTCTTCCTCCTTGAATTAGATGATTTCTAAGGCTCTCACATTCTCAGTCCCAATCAGACTCAAGTTTAATATAGAACAATAAATATATCAGATGGCTCTTCTAGTATCAGAAGTTAACATGAGGTATAGATCTTTTACTTTCCCTATCCAGTCACCCACTCACTTCTTAAAACATTCCACCGCAGTCCTCACTCAGCCCAGTAGAGATGGGTAGGAGGGAGGGAATGACAACAAAATAAATATTTTTCAGTCAACCACTTTGGGGAAAAGATGAGAGAATTCTTTTGAGAGTTGTTTTCAAATTAAAAAATATTTGCTGTGAGACAATAAAGCTACTCCTCTATAAAAAAACTATTTTTAGGGCCTCAGGCTGAAATATACACAAGAAAGAAAAAAGGAGTTAAGAGTGATAATTCTGTGTGTAAAAGTTTAAGCAAAGCCTGTGGAACAACTCAGTTTATGTTCAGCTGTAAAGAGAAAGCTTACATCTTTCCCAAACTGCTTCTCCAGCCACCTCTCCTGAGTCTGATTTCTGATAGAGCTCAGAGCCCTGGTGGGACTAAGGCCTCTGGTGGCTAATCATATGCCTCTTTTTGCCCACTGAAGAGGATGGAAAGACCAGGCTTTGGAAATAGAGCCATTAACTGTAGGGGTCCAGCAACCAACTCTGAGAACCACTGGTTTGTGTGAAAGGCAAGACGATCACTTAGCTCTTATTCATTTTAATTGGCATGAATGGTTACAACATGGCTACAAGGGGCATTCTCGTTAGGGGCCAAAACCAGACTCTCAAATGAGGCCCAATGCAGGAATATAAAAATTGTCTGGAGGAAAAGAACAGAAGGACTCCATGAATCTGATATAACGCCATACTAGAGGCTTTATTTTCTTTCTTTCGTTCCAACAACCCCTTGCCTCCCCTCCCCTCCCTTTGGTAAAGAACAGTACAACACCGAAATCCACAGATAATCCTTGAATCTCTGTGGCAGCTCCAGTTCTAAACTCCTTCTTCACAATGATGGTTTAAATGGCTGTTAACAAGTCATAACAAAGATCTCTCTTGCTCTAGGGTAGAATAGCCATATCCTTTCTCTTTACCCACCCAAATCATAACCAGCCTAAGTCTATGTCTTCCATGAAGTCTGTGCTGACCACTCCACTCTAGAGAGACTACTCATCATCCACCTTCAAGATCAGAGAATTCGGGGTCCTGCTTGTAGGGCCAAGAGGAACTTGGTGGCTCTACTGTTCATGCGGGAGCAGTAGAAATGCAGGATCCCAAGGGCTGGTAAGACCAGGTGAGCTAGAAGTAGCCTAATCAAGGGAATAAGCATGAACAACTGCCATAGGATGGCATCAAAGCTGGTGAGGAAGGGGAGAGTGGCAGCCTGGAAAGTGAGCCATGTCCATAAACACAGTAATTCATTACAAAGGCTAGGAAGTGAGGCTGTGGACAGTGGTAGATACTGGATGCCTCATTATGAAGTCCTGGTTCACAGTGTGGTTTGGGGATATGCCCATAAGGTTTAGGCAGGTCACAAAAGATTGGGCACAAGGCATTTAACATGAAATCCATTTCCCTGACATTGACACCTGCTACCACAGGTGTCTCTTGTGGTGATACTAAGCTGGTACAGACACTTGGCTTTTCCTCCTCTAGACAGGGAACTGCTGCTTGAAGGCAAGTATCTGGATTCATCATTTATAGCCCTGATTAGCAGTCATGTGTCTATGAAGATTTGTAGAATGAAGACACAAAGAATTTGTATTTTTCTTCCATATGCAATACCTCAATCACCTCCTTGGTGAAGACAGTTAGAATTATAAGATAAAAAAAAGTGGGGGACATTCTAGGCCCCCAGGTTGCAGGCTGTGGAATAAGGGATGATTAGCTCTAGCTATATGCAGGCTGCTCCTCAGGGCATTCCATTCACCTTGTGGTAATAACAGAGACACTGTGGAAATGTACTGTAGCTGCTCTATCATCCTGTTTTTCTTTTGTGCTTTGCTGGTGTTAAGAATATGGTTGTTTAACCATACCATAACCTACTACCGATTATACTTCCAGACACGCTGGCCAACCCAAGGTGGCAAGGAGGCGTGACAGCAATCTTCAGAGTCACCCCTCCAGTTGCCAGCCAGTTGCTCAGGGATGCACCATCTCACTTTGCTGGAGCAGAGCCTTGCTCCCTCCTCTCGTCTCCATGCCCACCCACACCGCTTTTCCAGAGGTCAGCCACAAGTTCACATCAAGCAACAAGCAGTGATTACAAATTGAGTGCCTGCTGGGAATATCTTTCTAGTGTCAAGCAACCATTAAAAGCACTTAAGGAAATCACAAAAGGGAGGCGAGAGAATACTTACAGAGAGCTATAGGATGGGGAGTGTAGAAGGGAAAGCGTCAGCCCACTTCCTATCTTGGAGGAAAAAACACGACATAAAAAGCAAAGTTGGTTCTAAAGAATGAACCTGAAAAATGGAAACTGAAGAACACTGTATCTGCCAACCACTCTCCTACTGCAGCCAAAACACTTCATGGTGCCTGGGAAACCTTTTGCTAACACAGAGAAAATTATATTTTAAGCAACTGTGTATTTTAAAAAATTTATTCAATGAGTATGCATTATAATAGGTATTCATATATAATCTCTTGTCCAATTAAGGCTGCATCTCTGTGAAGAAGGCATTATGATTCTGTTTTACAGATGTGGAAAATGAGGTTCAGAGGGGTCAGTGACTTGACTACATTTGGATCTCAGGAGTGACTGGTTGCAAAACTCATGTTCTTCCCACTAAAAACAAGGCTGGATGGGACTGTGAATCTCGCCAGGTCTCAGTAGCTGTTACTTCTGGGTTAATTAGGTAGTAGTGTAAGTGGTGTGCATAGTGTGGTGGCTTTTGCTGTCCACCTGGTTAAAAGAAGAGTCAACCTATTTATCTTAAGTGAGCTAATGGAGTCTTTGATGGAATCTTCCTTCAGTCTTCTAGTTGTTAATAACCATCTAAAAGGAAAGGACTGGGAACTGAGATAAGCAGATAAAGTAACCTTGGGAAAGTCATTTTCCTCTCTGAGTTTTAGTTTTCTCATCTGTAAAATGCATCCAGTAAGACCTATGTAATAGAGTAGATGTGAATGCTACTAAAGAGAAACACTTTTTAAAGTTCTTAATATTATAATGGGCACAGGGGTAATATTTTATAAATAATAGTTGTAACTTGTTTTATTTCAAGTTAAAAGTTTTGGAAAATACCTAAGTTTGGTATTAACTTATTCTCATTCAGTAGGTGCTATTTATGATTGAAAACACTTTTTAAAAATCTTGAGTTCGTTTCATGGCTAAAAACAACCACAACAAAAGAATGGCAGTGAAAGTACACATGACTCAGGTTAAGGAAATAAAATGCCACATTCTCTTTGGGGCTGGTTCTCTCTCACATGTTTCAATCATCTTAGCGCAGACTAAATGCACAGCAATTTAGAGACTAGAAACTTTTACTATCCAGTATACACATACGGCAGGGAACCTTGAACGTTTTAGGAGGCAAAAGACATGTGTAGGATGAATTAATGCAAATGGCTTTGCTTCAGTTATACAGGCCCCTGAAGGCACATTTGCTAGAGGAACTCTCTTAAGATGGGCAGCTCCTAGGGAGGGATTCAGGCTGATTCCCAGGCTTGCCTGCCAGCTTAACAGCTGAAAGTAGCAAACTGAAGGAGAATCAGGCTGACACTGTTTAGCCACTCCTGCTCCCTACCATAAAGACTGAACTCTTAACCGAATGGGGTGCAGAGACCCAGAGGTGGTTCTCAGGTTTTAGCCTCCTACAGTTCTGACTCAAAGCTGCTCTGATAGTAAACTGCATCTGTCTTTTGTGCTCTGTCCACAGAAACCTGAAGGCAGCACGGCAGGAGGCACCTTCTATCCATCCTCCTTTCTGCACCCCTTTCAAAAAGGCTTCTAGGTTGAAGCAAGACTATCCTTGCCCCAGGGCAAATATAAAATGTGCTTTGAATCACCACCCCTGAGGAAATGGTGAACAGTGGGGCCATCTCCTCAGACAAGCAGAGCTCTGAAGGTTTTTGCCTCTTGCTGTTTTCTTTTAGGCGATACAGCAAGCATTACTGCTATTTGAATCTGCAAAAATGGAGAACATGGAACTCAGATTCAATTCAGAGCTAAATTCATTTGTGTTTTAACTAATCCCCTTAAACAGTATACTTGGTTCTATAGAATTTCCTGTAAAATAGTAAACATTTTAGTCAGTATAGTACAAGTATTTGTAGCTTTTTGGTGTGAAAGAAGCAAAGAACAATACCTTCTTTAAGGTTATTGCATTGATCTTATCTAGGCTCTATTTCTAGATAGATTTGAGAAAACTAGTTCTTGGAAATCTGTCTTTCAGGTATTGACATAAGAGTCAGGTGATGCACCGTGTAAAAATTAAGGCTTGAGAGACTGCAAGAGGGGAAAGTACTCATTATGAAACAGAAAATGAAAGATACTGAAATTCTACAACCTAGTTTTTTGTTCCTAGATTTTCAGCAATAAAAACCTGGTGAAATTTAAGATCACTTAAAGATATATAGAGAGATTTTGCTTCTCCCCAAGCCAAATTTTAGAATGGTTCTTGCCCTTTTGTGTTAGAGGCAAAATAAACATTTCCAAACCCCTTAATCTATATGCGTTATATATGTGTGTATACACACATACACATACATATATACATATGTAAATACCCATTCTAAATTCAGTTTGCAATCACTATTCCTTCTTCGATTTGCCTTGCAATTATGGAGTCAGTAATTCTAAACGAAGCAGACAATTTTTATTAAGAGGCAACTCCTGAATATTTAAAAGATTTAAATAGGTATGGTGTAAAAATGTAGTCTTTTAAAGAAACTTAGAATACTCTTATATTCTGTAAACCACCAGTTCTCCTTCTTTTAATACATAGAACCCTTGAATAAAAATTCATAATAATGGACCTTACAAGTTATCTTCCAGCTACCCTTTAGCTGCTCAGATCTCAAGCCTCAGAAATAATATTTTTGGGATAGATGTATCTAAAAGTACATCACTTCAAGAATCCCCTGCAGACAGGCTGAATGTCTACAGCATTCTGGCCTACATATTGTTTCAAACATAAGAGAGGTCATTTCTTGGATAGCTGAGTACTCCTGCCCTTATCCATAGTTTCAGAGTCTTTGACTATTATCCTCTACGTCATGAACCAACTCTTGCCATAAAGGTGAGTTCACATAATTAACCCCAAGCCCAGCACATTCTCCCCTCCGGTAGGCCTCTGTCTCCCTGTTCACCCTCAACATTGAAGGCCATGTCAGTGTGAAGCTGATAGATGGGGTGACTGCTGCCACCAAGGACATCTGCAACCTTTGCTGGCTGTATATAAGAAGGCCAGAAGACCTTGGGGCACCCCAAAACATGTATCTCTCAATCAGTAGGGCTTTCCCTCTTTCACTTCTAACAAAATCTGACTATAATTTGTGCCCAAAACACCCACTCACAAAGACACCTGCTTGCACAGGTTCACTGATAGGCATAGTGAATTACCTCCAAAGTGCCCTTCCAGGAAAGGGCTAGGCTCTTATTTCACGCACACAATTCATTCTGACCAAAACATTCTATCTGCTGCATGAACACAAAAACATATGCACACACACAAGGCATCCCTAATTTCCTCTGGAGTAATGGGAGCCTGGGCAATACTTTAAGTATTCATTTTCCAGCATAAATTAGAATGAAGCACTGAAAACACCAGTGACATCTGCATGGATACAAAATGTATTCATTATGGTTGGTGCTATTCCAATGAAAGAAACTGCATTCATAATGAAAGCACATTTGAAACAATGTGTTGCTGGATTCTATGTCCATAAAAGCAATAATGAAGAAACAGGAGTGGGTCACATAATTAAAAGAAGTAACAAGGGCACAGGGTAGCTTCAAGGGCTCTGGGCAACAGTGAGGTGGTACATTCGCTGGATCTACAGGGAGAACATTTTGATCATTTAAATCAAAGGGAGGTGAGGCAAGAAGAGCATCAGGCTGACATTCTGGAGAAATGAAGTCTGAATCCTGAGGGATCTGCTATATACTAGCTTTGTGATCCTGGGGAACTTATGTCAATATCTCCTTATACCTCAGTTGTGTTACTCAGATACATCTACTATAAAATGAGGAGAGCTTACCTTACAGGACTGCATGGGAAGGAAATGAGAGAACATATGTAAAGTGCTTAGCATAGAGTCTGGTGTGTAACAAGCATACATACAACCAATATTAGCTTTTGTTTTTGTTATCAGTGAATAAATGTTCAGCTTTGTGATTTTAGGTATCATCTGGCTCTCCAAATGTTCCTTCTTCTGTAAAGTGGAGCTAATAACACCCACTCTTTCCATCTCACAAACTTCTTACAAGGAGGCAAATGAAATTATATATTTGGCAGATACTACTGATCGGCTGACTCAGTAGTCATTTGCCAACTCACTCTCATTGCTAACTTTTACTCTGGAGAGTAGAAGAGTTAAGTATTTGTGTATCTAGCCTACACTGCAGTTAGGAGTGGCATGTAGCCTTGCTTGAGCATATGACACAGAAGGATAAGTCTTCTGGTTTGGTGGTGGTGGTGGTGGGGTGCTCCTTGGGAAAGTGTTTACTTTCCTGATTAATAGAGACATAGCGCTTCTTCTGACCCCTCCCTCATGATTGAACATGGGTATAATACCCAAAGCTGCAGCTCTTTTTCAATCATAAGGCAACAAACATGAAGGAAATGTCCAGGGAATCTCAGAGACACATGGCAGTCCTGACATCATTAGCCACTAAACCAAAGCCAGATGTCACTTAACTCCAAATTTACTCTGTGAAACAAACATACCTTTATTTGCTTATACTACCGATACCAGAATTTTCTGTTCCTCAAAACTGAACACAATTCTAACTAATACAATGAGTAAGTACTCTGGAGAATTAAAAGCCCTATACATAAGTATAGGATCTTTCCTCTGCCAAGAATTTCATTCCCTTGGATCCATGTGGCTAATTTATATATGTCCTTTAAGACAGATTTAGCAATGTCTCCTCTAGGAAGTTTTCCAAG
The DNA here is from genome assembly GCF_000951045.1 of Mandrillus leucophaeus. Classification (NCBI taxonomy): domain Eukaryota; kingdom Metazoa; phylum Chordata; class Mammalia; order Primates; family Cercopithecidae; genus Mandrillus; species Mandrillus leucophaeus. Next base: position 327,863 of record NW_012107919.1, read on the forward strand.
ACCCTACCCCAGTTGGATTAGCATTCCCCCCACCCGTTGGACTCTGCAAAGTACTCCATAAACCCCTGTATCAGTACCAGTAATATTGTTTTAAAATTATCCATTTACTTGTCTCTTTGCCACATTAGATGGTTAAAATGTATCAACACCAAGGATCCTTACTTGAGCCATTTACAAAATTTCTTAGCACTTGGCATGGTACCTGGCACACAGTAGATAACTCATTAACGATTTGCTGAAATACTGAAAGATGAAAAAATGATCTGAAAGGGCATGAAGTAAAGGATAGCCTATGTGGCCTTATCATTCACTTTTGTCTTTGAAACACTACAAACAGCTTTCTAGTTCTGTGACTGCTTTCAGAGATTCTAGGTTGGAAAGGCATAGGTCTAGGCAGTGATTTTTATCATTTTAAAAGTTATTCCACTTGATCCCTGTTCAAGTTCATAACATTCTCCTACTCCTGGCTCTCTCAATTATTCTATGCCACATATTTATTTTTATCTACACAAAAATAATTTTATTTTCTTTCTTGTTTTAGAATTTACTCTTCATGATTACCAAAGACATCCTGGGAAAAGTCCCATTTAGCACTAAAACAAATGTTCACATAATCCAGCACCTTGCTTCTGAGGTGCCTAAGTTCTATCTGTGTGACTAGGGATCTGGAGGCTTCCCGCTGGCTCTGGCATATCTGGATCTCGCCCATCTCTGAATGCAGTGAGTCACTCCTCAGGCTGAGCCTAAGGTATGCGGTTCTCTCAGAAAACAGATGTAAACTCGCATGTTCTCTCTCCTCCTATAAAGCCAGCTCGTCTCTGGGACTTGTGCAGATCACAGCCTTCTTGAGGTAAGATTATTAGCCCCACTGCCAAAATACCCAGAAAAATAATAATGACAAATAATACATATCATTCAGACTATAAATCAGAAAAATGCTTCACTGTTATGCACATTACATTTAAAAAAAGGCTAAAACGTGAAGTGGTCTGATGGGGTCTGAACTTTCTGCTCCTTTGCCTGTAACACTCCCCGTGTTCATTTTTGCTTGGATGGCTCCTTTGTTCTGTCAGGTTTCAGCTCAAAAGTGACCTCCTTAGCCCTTCTCTGAACACTTTCCACGTTGTAGCTATGTAGCTGCTTCTCCTCAGTCTCTGTCTACCAAATCACTATTTCACTTCCTTTCTAACATGGCTATCGAAAATTATTTTGTTCATTTAGTGGTTTATTAGTTTTTTTGTCTAGCTCTTCCCACTAGAGTTAAATGAGAGAAGCGTTCTCATCTGAGAACTGTGCCTGGTATAATGTAGGTGCTTAATAAATATGTGTTGAAAATGAATAAAAAGAAAGAAGGCAGCGTGTGTTCACTGAGTTGATCCATTTTGATTACCTTAAGTTTCCTTTTCAGAGTGAGAGCGGGGTTGGGGCTGATGGGTGCTATGGATTTAATATGTGTAGGGGTGATGGGGATGGCTTTGAGATGCTATGTGGAATTGAAGAAAGAGTCCTGATCTTGCCACTTACAACATGTATGAATATTGGCAGATATTCCTTTATCTGTCTGAGATTTGGTTTGTCATCTGTTTAGTGAATTTTCTCAGAGGATCAGTATAACAATTAAATGAGACCACGATAACACACAATATCAGTTAGTTCCCCTCTGCCTGTCCTTAAGGCTCTTAAAAGCAACGCAGGATCCCTAAGAAAGTGGCTAATGCTTCTAGCAGTCACCTTACCAATATTATAATTCTTCAGGGAGATAATCTCAAGCTGCTGTATAAGGGAGTCTAGCCTACAGCCAATTCTGAAGTCCTGAGGTACATTCTCAAAACACTAAGCATGAGTCTACCTTGCAAGGATGGATATTTTATTCCTCTCTTCTCAACCTTGTATCAACTTATATTAAACTGGGGCTGATGTTATCCCACAGGGGTAGGCTTATAAATCTATTTTAAATAACTGGGTGCTGATTCTGCCACATGTGCTTCCTCTGGTCTCATCCTGCAAGATATTCAAAGCCATCAAAAATCTGTGTTCCTCAGAATTTAAAAGAAACTATTCTAAAATTTGAATATAACCAAAAAGGAGCCCAGATAGCTAAAGCAATCATAAGCAAAAAGAACAAAGCTGCAGGCATCATATTACCTGACTTCAAACCATACTATAAGGCTACAGTAACCAAAACAGTATGGTAATGATACTGAAACAGACATATCAACCAATGGAACAGAATAGAGGACCCAGAAATAAAGCTGCACACCTATAGCCACCTGATCTTTGACAAAGTGGAAAAAAAAAAAAAAAGGAATGGAGAAAGGTCTCCCTATTCAATAAATGGTGTTGGGATAGCTCACTAGCCATATACAGAAGAATGAAATTGGATACCTACCTTTTACCATATACAAAAAAATAACTCAAGATAGATTAAAGATTTAAACATAAGAACCCCAAACTCTGAGAATCCTAGAAAAACCCCTAAGAAACACCATCCTGGACTTTGGTCTTGGGAAAGAATTAATGACTAAGTCCTCAAAAGCAATTGCAATAAGAATGAGAAGTGGGATCTGTTAATAATTAAACTAAAGAGCTTCTAGACAGATAAGATGGGAGAGGAGGGGATGGCTGAATAGGAACAGCTCCAGTCTACAGCTCCCAGAGTGAGCGACGCAGAAGACAGATGATTTCTGCATTTCTAACTGAGGTACCAGGTTCATCTCACTGGGGCTTGTTGGACATTGGGTGCAGCCCACGGAGCATGAGCCAAAGCAGGGTGGGGCATCGCCTCACCCAGGAAGCACAAGGGGTCGGGGAATTCCCTTTCCTAGCCAAGGGAAGCCATGACAGACGGTACCTGGAAAATCGGGACACTTCTACCCTAATACTGCACTTTTCCAATGGTCTTAGCAAATGCCACACCAGGAGATTATATCCTGTGCCTCGCTCGGAGGGTCCCACACCCACAGAACCTCGCTCACTGCTAGCAAGCACAGCAGTCAGAGATCGAACTGTAAGGTGGCAGTGAGGCTGGGGGTCAAAATGGCCTTCTTTGTCTCTTGATCAAAGAGACAAGGCCATTACATGATGGTAAAGGGATCAATTCAACAGGAAGAGCTAACTATCCTAAATATATATGCACCCAATACAGGAGCACCTAGATTCATAAAGCAAGTCCTTAGAGACTTACAAAGAGACTTAGACTCCCATACAATAATAATGGGAGACTTTAATACCCCACTGTCAACATTAGACAGATCAACGAGACAGAAAGTTAAAAAGCATATCCAGGAATTGAACTCAGCTCTGCACCAAGCAGACCTAATAGACATCTACAAAACTCTCTACCCCAAATCATAGAATATATATTCTTTTTAGCACCACATCACACTTATTCCAAAATTGACCACATAGTTGGAAGTAAAGCGCTCCTCAGCAAATGTAAAAGAACAGAAATTATAACAAACTGTCTCTCAGACCACAGTGTAATCAAACTAGAACTCAGGATTAATAAAGTCACTCAAAACCGCTCAACTACATGGAAACTGAACAACCTGCTCCTGAATGACTACTGGGTACATAATGAAATGAAGGCAGAAATAAAGATGTTCTATGAAACCAAAAAGAACAAACACACAACATACCAGAATCTCTGGGACACATTTTAAGCAGTGTGTAGAGGGAAATTTATAGCACTAAATGCCCACAAGAGAAAGCAGGAAAGATCTAAAATGGACACCCTAACATCACAATTAAAAGAACT